>NC_088791.1:355601343-355915875 GCF_011386835.1 Chrysemys picta bellii
AGAGAGGTTCACCTCTTCCACGCCACTATCACTTTTTCCTTCATAGTAGACACCTTCAGGCCACTCAGCATCATCTGTTCCCTGCGCTGTAAACTGGGAAATCTTTAATTAAAAGGGCTTAAGAGAATTAGCATGGTATATCTTAGGCTTTATGTTGGAGGTGGGGGATGCTATGAGATAGTTAACAGCTCCTAGGCGCTCCTGGACCATGAATGGTCCTTCCCATGATGCTTCCATTTTATGGGCCAGGAGCACCTTTAAGACCATGACTTGGTCTCCTATTTTGAAGAACCGTTCTCTGGAATGTTTATCATACCAGGCCTTTTGCTCTTCCTGAGCATCCTTTAGGTTTTCTTTAGCAAGGGCTAAAAAGTGTCGGAGGGTACTTTGTAGGTTGCTTACAAAGTCTAGAATGTTACTTCCTGTGGAAGGCGTAAACCCCTCCCATTGCTGCTTCACCAACTGTAATGGCCTGTAGTAGGTCTTAGTCGGGGCTCGACCCTTCCGGGCAGGAGGGGGGCCACACCGACTCACTACTGTGGGAACAAGCAGTCAGTTAGTCCCGAAGCTCCGGCTCTTTGGTGCAGGGCCGGAGCAACCACAGTTAAAGCTCAGGCCCTTGACTGCAGGGGCGGAGCAAACACAGTGAAGCTCAGACCCTTGACTGTAGGGACTGCGCAAGCCAACAGTTCAGAGCCCAGGCCCTGGATCAGGGCGGGGCAAACACAGGTAAGCTCAGGCCCTTGTTTGCAGGGGCTGAGCGAGCAAATAGTTCAGAGCCCAGGCCCTGGATCAGGGCGGGGCAAACACAGTTAAGCTCAGGCCCTGGTTTGCAGGGGGCTGAGCGAGCAAGCAGTTCAGAAGCCCAGGTAAGGCACGCCTAGGCTTTCTGTAGCCGAGCGTTGGGTGAGGGGGAAGCCTGCCACCCGTGCGAGGGTGGCAGGGGGGAACGCAGGCCCACCCACTCCACTGCGTTCCAGCCCGGGGCCCTAGCAGCGGTTACTGCCGCTGCGGGTCAGTGGGGTATCCAGACCGCAACACACTGACATAGGCTCACACTCGGTTGCAGCCGGACCGGGGTCAGCTACCCCCGGGCTACTTCCACGATCCCCCTCAAAGCCTACCTCGTTCGTCGCGCCGGGCTCGGGCCAGTCCATCTGCATGGGCTCCTCTCTGCCAGGGCTCGGTGGCAGGTCCGGTAGCTCTGCCGGGAAGTCAGGCCAACGGTCCTCAGGCGGCTCCTCTGGGTAGCAGCAGGGGCGGAGGGGTTCGGGTACAGTCTCACCCTCAGGGTTGGTGGGGTGGGGTTCCCAGGGATTCTCCCAGTGACGGGAGCGGACGGGCTCCGGTGGCTCCTCCTCGTAGCGTGCCCGGGGTAGCTCGGGCCAGCTAGGGTCCAGGCCTCGTTCTTCGGCGGTCTCCTGGCCGGGAGCTCCCGGCCACATGTCTGCTCCCTGCGGTGGCTGGCCGCCGACTGAGCTCTGGCGGCCGGCCTTTATACTTCCTGTCCCGCCCCTTGACTTCCGGGGGGTGGGGACAGGTGGTGGTGGTCCCACCCACTCTGGTGCCTGCACGTGGGCTCCCTGTTCTGGGCAGGAGGGGAGACACACCGACTCACTACATGGCCCCTTAACCTCACGGCCATACACAAGTTCAAATGGTGAAAACCCTAAACTGGGATGTGGTACAGCCCTGTAGGCAAAAAGCAACTGCTGCAACACTAGGTCCTAATCATTGGAGTGTTCATTTATGAATTTAGGTATCATGGCCCCCAAAGTTCCATTAAACCTCTCCACCAGGCCATTGGTTTGATGGTGGTAATGGGTGGCAACCAAGTGATTCACCCCAGGAGCTTCCCACAGGCTTTTCAAGGTCCCTGCGAGGAAATTAGTTCGCGAATCTGTAAGGATGTCGGAGGGCTAACCTACCATGGCGAAAATGTCTGCTAATGCCTGACACACACTTTTAGCCCTGGTGTTGCTTAAGGGTACTGCTTCCGGCCATCGGGTAGCAAAATCCATGAAAATCAGTACGTACTGCTTTCCTCTGGGTGTATTCTTTGGGAAAGGACCCAGAATATCCACAGCTACTCGCTGAAATGGAACCTCAATTATAGGGAGTGGCTGGAGAGGGGCTTTGACCTGGTCTTCGGGCTTTCCCACTTGTTGGCACACCTCACAAGACCGGACATAATTAGCAATGTCCTTGCCCATTCCCTCCCAGTGGAAGGACTTCCCCAACCGGTCATTGGTTCTGTTCGCCCCAGAATGGCCACTGGGATGATCATGGGCTAAGCTCAAGAGCTTTACCTGGTACTTAGTTGGAACTACCAACTGTCCTTGAGGATGCCAGTCTTCCTGGTGCCCACCAGAAAGAGTCTCCTTGAATAACAGTCCTTGTTCTACAACAAACAGGTATCGGTTAGAAGAGCTGAGAGGCGGTGGGGTGCTCCGTGCCGCCGCCCAAGATTTCTGAAGGCTGTCATCTGCTTCCTGCTCGGCCTGGAACTCTTCCCTTGATGCTGGAGACATCAGTTCCTCCTTGGATTGTGGACTTGGGCTTGGTCCCTCTGGAAGCGAGGGAGGTGCTGGGATTGTTTCCATTGACTGTGAACCGCTCTCCGCTGGTGCACTATGTGGTATTTCAGGTTCTGGCTGAGCCTCTTGGGTAGGGTTATCTGCTGCTTTTGCCAGTTCAGGCTCGCTGGTGCCCTCTGGCGTTGGAGTTGTAGATGGGTTTGCAAGCGCTGGACTCAGTGCTGTCAATAGTTCCGCGCTGGTTGCATTGCCAGCTCCGGGTCTGGGACTGGCTTTGGCTGGGTCTCTGGGATTGGATCCACTACGACTGTTGCAGTCATTGGCAGGGGATCCGGTTCCACCACCTCTGTCTGGGTCTCTGGTAACACAGATGGGGCCCTGGTGGACGGCTCAGGAAAAGGGATGGGTGTGAAAGCTTGCTTAGCCTGTCTGTGGGTGACCATTCCCACCCTCTTTGCTAGCTTCACATGGTTGGCCAAGTCTTCCACAGTAGCATGGGGATGGGATAATTGTCATAGATGGCAAAAGTCTACATTCCTGACCAGCCCTTGTACTGGACATGCAACTTGGCTGTAGGCAAGGTTACAGAGTGTGACATGAAGGGTTGAATTGTCACTGGAGCCTCGTGGTTGATGAGTTTGAGGTCCACTAGGGATTGGTGGATAGTCAACACTTGTGCCCCAGTGTCCCTCCACGCGATAACCTTTTTTCCGCCCACTCTCAAGGTTTCCCTTCACTCCGAGGGTATTTGAGAGGCATCTGGGTCTGGGGATCTTGGGTGTGATTGTGGTGTAATGAACTGTAATCGGTTGGGGTTCTTGGGGCAGTGGGCCTTTATATGTCCCAGTTCATTCCATTTAAAACATCGCCCTGCTAAGGTATCACCGGGTCGAGGTTGGTTGGTGGAGACTGGGGTGGTGGGATGAGAAGGCATCTGGGGTTGTTCCTTGGGATGTAGGTGGGGCCTTGGGTTGCCCCCGGTGATAGTGTTTTGTTTCAGGGTGTCCCTTCTGATATTCGCTCCAACTGCTACTAGTTTTTTTCTTTTCTGCCACCTCCACCCATTTGGCTCCAATCTCCCCTGCCTCGGTTACAGTTTTGGGTTTCCCATCTAGGATGGATCTTTCTATTTCCTCAGGAACACCCTCTAAGAACTGCTCCATTTTCACTAGGGAAGACAGATCTTCCAGAGATTTAACACTTGCTCCTGATATCCAGGCATCAGAATTTGTCAATGTGGTAGGCATGTCGGGTAAATGACACGTCTGGTTTCCACCTTAGGGCTCTGAACCACCGACGGGCATGCTCATGTGTTAGGCCCATTCTGATTCTGGCCTTGTTTTTAAAAAGTTCATAACTGTTCATGTGTTCCTTAGGCATTTCAGCCGCCACCTCTGCTAAGGGTCCACTGAACTGCAGCCTCAGCTCTACCATGTACTGGTCTGTAGTGATGCTGTATCCAAGGCAGTTCCCTGTTATCTGTGGAATGTTCCGGTATAGTGTATCTTGGTACCATGTTTATACTGTAACTATGCTAAATGAATATGTATTTCTGCAACATTAGCCCTTTCCTTGCCAACTTCTGTGAGCAGGGCCTGCCTCTTGCTCACAGCTTAACTTTGCTTCATATTAGCAAAGTCTTGACCATTACTTTAGTTTGGTTCAGGCCTCATAATGGGCCTTCATTAGGCCTTTACTTACTACATTGCCTTCACTTACTACAATGATTGCCTGTTCTATTCATTCCCTCTGAAACACCTGCTATTGGCCAATGTCGGAAGAGAACATACGGGGCTAGATGGACCAATGGTCTTACCCAGTATGGCCATTCCGATGTTCTTATATAGACCCCACATTGCAGCCCAGTGGGCTAGCTTGCCTTTATTATATTCACTGGCTGAAGTGAGGCTGACCAGTCTGTAGTTCCCTGGGTTCTCTTTCTTCCCTTTTTAAAATACAGGACTATATTTGCCTTTTTCCACTTGTCTGGGTTCTCCCTCAACCACCACCAATTTTCAAAGATAATGGCCAATGGCTCTGCAATCACGTCAGCCAACTCCCTCAGCACCCTCAGATGCATTAGATCTGGACCCACGGACTTGTGCATATCCAGCTTTTCTAAATAGTCCTTAACATGTTCTTTCACCACTGAGGGCTGCTCACCTCCTCTCCATATTGTGTTGCCCAGTGCAGCAGTCTGGGAGCTGACCTTGTCTGTGAAGACCAAGGCAACAAAAACATTGAGTACTTCAGCTTTTTCCACATCATCTGTTACTACGTTGCCTCCCCCATTCAGTAAGGGGGGTGGTGGTGCATTATGAGCAGCTATCCCACAGAGCACATCTTCCCATTCTGGTGCTGTACTTGTGGGAAGGGGAGGGGGATGCGAGGCATTCTGGGGCTTCTCCCAATGCCCCGTGATGTCATCTGAGCAATCCCTATGCTTCTGTCCACTTTTGACGCTTTCTTTAAATATTTTTTTTACTGTGTGCTCTGTCTTCCCTTTCGTTCTGCGGGAGACTGGAGGAGAGGGCAGAGGTAACAGGGTTGTGGTGAAGGAATAAAGGAGCCATCAGAGAGATGGAACAACTCGAAACCCCAAGGAGTTGAATCTCTCAGTTAGTGCACTGGAATCTGGGAAGGGATCCAGAAAGAGTTTTGAGATACATCCATTCAAGATGTGGGTTTGTTGAGAAAGAAGACCAGCAGAAATTGAAATCCTTCTTATAAATTCAGGACTTGAGGCAGTGGATTTCTTTACTAGGCTTTCTCTACACTAACACTTTTGTTTAAAAAACAATAAAAAGTGCCAGTGTGGTGAGTGCTACATGAGCAGGAAATGCTTGTTTGGGTTGGTTTGATGATGTTGGTAGGAGAGCTAGCTCCCATAGGCATAGAGCAGTCATTAGGGAGACCTTACAAGTTAACAGTACACCCCTGGTAGTTCTCTGGGACCTTCTTCAGAGTGGTGGTTCGTTACCCATATTTTTTCCCCCTGTCCCTGGGTAGCACCAGGTCAATTTGAGGGATCTGGCCATTTTTGTCAGGGTTTGAGTTTGTCCCATTGGTTTCAGTCTCCTTGGGACATGTTGCTCTATGCCTTCATCAGCCCTCATCAGATTAGAAATCCAATGTTTTAGTTGGCCTCATTTTGGGACAGGCAGTTTGTGTTTGTGCTAGGTATGTGAATTTGGCTTGTCTTTGCAATCAGCTGTATCATTGCTCTATCTAGTGTTAACAAAGGTGCCTCTGTAAAATGTTGCATTTTGACTTCACAAATGCAACCTCAGGATCACAGCCCTCCTCATATTCGCTGGCTGAACAGAACTGGCCTCAGAAAAGCAAAGAGGACGTTCTTCATGAAGTTATGCAGCAGTCCTTTGCTGAAAATCAAAAAAATGCATGAGTGACAGGATGTGCCAGGAGAGCACAGATTTATGGAAATAAACCGTGGAGCGACTCCTAAACATTAGGGAGCGCCAAGCAGACTCGATTCAGGCATTCCTAACACTGTATAGGGAGCAGCTCCGTGCCCGTGCCCCCCGCCTTTCTGGACCAGCCTGCGTTAATGTCCGTGAAACACCCATGGTTATCCACAAGCCCCTGGATAACCATCGAGAAATACCCCTTCCTATTAATGTATTTGGAGGCTAGGTGGTCTGGTGTCAGAACTGGAATATACATGCCAACTATTGCCTCTTCACAGTTAGGGAATCCATCTGCGCAAAGCCATCCACAATGTCACACACATTGTCCAGAGTCACGTTTTTTTTTTCTGAGCATGATGTGCTTAATGACCCTGCAAACTCCAATGGTCGACTTGCCCACTCCAAATTGGTTAACGACTAATTGGTAGCTGTCTGGAGTAGCCAGCTTTCACAGTGCAATCGCCATGTGCTTCTCCATCATCACAGCAGCTCTCATTCTCATGTCCTCATGCCACAGGGTGGGGTGAGCTCATCACACAGTCCCATGCAAGTGTATTTTCTCATATAAAAGTTCTGCAGCCACTTCTCGTCATCCAAGACTTACATGATGATATGATCCCACCACTCAGTACTTGTTTCCTGAGCCCCAAAATGGCATTCCACTGGAGTAAGCACGTCCATGAATGCCACAAGTGAGCTCGTGTTGTCTCTACTCCGCATGTCAACATTTTTGTCGGACTCCTCATCCTCACTTTGTCATTCAATGAGTATAGCTGGACTGCCATTTGTCCCATGATAATGAGACCCATCAGCATATTCATCAACAGTTCAGGATCCGTTCCCAGAGACCGTAAACTTGGACAGAGTGTGCAGTACAAAAACTGTTGAAAGATGGCACGAAATGTGGATGGAAGGGAAAAGACTGCTGGGATGCAAACCGATGCATGGTGGGGCATTGGGACAGGACCCAGGTTGCCCCATGACCCTCTGCCCCCTTCCCACAAACCTCCATGGCTGAAGGGGAAGAGGTGCTCTGTGGGATACCTGCCCAGAGTGTACCACTCCGAATGCCGCTGCAAGTGCCGCAAGTGTCACAAGAGTGGCCATGCCATTGCGCTGTCAGCTGACAGTGGGAACACACAGCAGCCCTGTCCCTGCAGCGCTCTCTAAGGGAGGTTAACTCCCAGATCGTTACATCTGCAAGTGTGAACATAGCCTAAGTCTGTTCCCCTGAAGCGACCCCAGTGACTGTGATGCGTTGGCAGGTTTCTGAGTGGCAGTGGAAGGGGAGTCACGGAGTTCACACCTCACAGGAGTGGGGAGCTCATAAAGTCTAGCTAGTTCTGAAAACCTCAGATTCACTTTGACAGATGGCAATGGCTATAGACTGCCTCTTCCAGCCTTTCCTCTGCATCCCACCCAATGTACAGTCCCTGAAAGAGCGGGAGTCCATTTCCCTCTTGGTGTGATGGGGAGACCATGGTTACAGCAGGGAAGTCGGGACTCCTGAGTTGTGTCTGTCATTGTGTCTCCCATTCTGTGTGTGACCTTCACCAGCTCATATCTCCCCCTGCCTCGGATTACCTATGTGAATACTGGGGATATTTTCATAAAGACTTTCCTTTGCTAATTGTTTTGAAGATCCTTCAATGAAGGGTGCTGCAGAGTATGATGTTAGTGAGGTGATATATTGATCTCTGATTCCATATCACCTAGTCCCATATGTTTGTAGAAAGTGCTCATGTCTCCCCTCAGTCATCTTGCTCCAGATCTGACCATCTCCTATCTACCCATCTATCCTAATAAACTATATTTTATAAATATATACAAATACACAAAACAGCCAATTCCTCTCTGACTCAGCAGAGAGCCCAGGATTTCTCATCTCCCTTTGGGAAAGTCCCTTAATTACTGTTTATTCCTAAAGCTGGATAATTAGCACAGAAGCGGAGACATGCTTGTTTATAACCTGTTTACATTCAGATGCTCTCTTCTCCCCTAGAGGCTGAGCGAACCCCACTGGCAATACACAAAGCTATAGTATAAACTGTGCCCACCCCTATGTCGGCTCTTGCCATCAGATGCTGCTGAAGATGCTGGGGTGAGAGAGGTGTAGGTCACGGATACCTGAGGGGGATTCCCAGGGAGGACACTTCCGTCTCAGAATTCACAGGTACCCATCTCTTGCTGAGGAGCTCACCTGATCGACAAACCCTGTGCAACGTGGGTGTGGTGGGATAGAGAATAAGTCTGTGGTCCTTTCCTCTCTGCACAACCATGACACATACGAGGGCCCTTGCCATAAGTGATTAGTTTGCTAAAGAATCAATGGCCAAAATGTCACTGATTTCTGTGCACTCCTGCTCATCCTGCCTGATGGCCTCCAGCCCAAAGGTGGTGCATTTCAGTGGCACAGTGAATCCTTCAGGGAGAAAGATGTTTTTAGATGAGCAATACAAGGTCGAATTCGGAGACCATGCCCTGTACTTTGCTCAGGCCCCAGTGAGGCCAAACTTCCTTTGGGGCAAGAACTGAGTACAGATGTCAGGAGACAGCTGTGTGCTAAAGCATAGACACTGTGAACCCCTCCTCTTGCATATCAGGAATCTGTCTGTTAATGGGGCACAGAGACAGGGGCTGTTACCTGACTTTTATCTGCTAGAAAACTTGGAGGTGCTGCTGTTCCTCAGTAGATCAAAGAGGATGGATCTAGACCAATGTTCCCTCTAATTTTTGACAGGCTGTGTGCGCAATTTGTGATAATAATAGTTTTGCACCATGTTATTTTATAAGTGTCATTTTTAAATACTTTGAAAAAGGAAATTTAACCATTCTTCATGAAGCAGAAGTTAGTTGTACGCATTATGCTTTATGATCTTTTTTACAGACAATCACGAGCATATATCAAACACATGTTTCAGAGTAGCAGCCGTTTTAGTCTGTATCCGCAAAAAGAACAGGAGTACTTGTGGCACCTTAGAGACTAACAAATTAGTCCACGAAAGCTTATGCTCTAATAAATTTGTTAGTCTCTAAGGTGCCACAAGTACTCCTGTTCTTTTTATCAAACACATATTAATCATTATTCTTATCAGTCCATAAGTTGGTGTCCACTTTCACCGTTCATTCTATACATATGTCCGAAAAGATTTTGATAAACATATAATAAAGACAACTTAATAAGTATGTCATTATGTCAATTTATATTGGTTTTCAGATAGAGACATCATAAGTAAAAAAACAACAACAAGAGTTTGTGTTTTAAATTTAAAATTTTCCTAAAAATATCAATAAATGATTATCAGCCAAGAATAAGATATGTAATTACAAATGCATTTTAATTTTCTTATTGGTCAAAATGTCAAAGACTGCTAAACTAATCTTACTGTTTTTCCCCTGTGATATTTTTCATTTGCCCATTCAATATAAACTCTGTCCAGATCTATCAGTCCTCCAGTCAGCTGGTAACTCTTAATACACATCAGCATGTCCAAATGGTCTACTTGTAAACAATTCCATAGTTTGTTTTTTAGATTGTTCATCAAACTAAAATCATGCTCAAAGTCTGCAGTTGATGCTAGGAATGTTCCTGCAATATCCATCAACTTTGCAAGATCCTGAAACTGTTCGTTCTGGTGAGCAAATGTCACCATATCTAGGAAACTTAAAACCAATTGGCTTTTGATTCTTTTGGCTACTGCAATCTTGAAGTCATTGTACTGACTGACTATAACAATCTCTTCAGCAAGAAAGTTTTTGTATTTAGAACATAGGGATTTGACCTGATGAATTCCAAAATTGAAGTTACACTTATCTATTTCTGCACAATCAAAAGCGGACCACTCCTGGACTTCATCCTCTGGAAATCTGTCTGCCAAATGTGCGCACAAGATGTTTATGAAAGTTATTATGGAACTGGTATCAATTTCATTATTTTCTTGAGAGCTCATATCTAAGAGAGCCTTAACTTTGTCACTCCATAAGACTGAATCTCCAAGGTGCTGTCTTCTGACCTTGTTCAGTTTACCTCAGGCAAGGTGAAATGCTTCAAGAGGTGTAAGGCCCCATTTCTGGAGCAGTGTGAATAGTGAAGCCAGCTCCGACAAAACATTCAAAACTTCTAATGTTATTCGGTATTCAATGGTATTCAGCTTTTGGTGGCAGTATTTAGAAAGTGGATCAGTATCTTTATCTTGCTCAACATATTCCAGAAGAGGATTATAGTTGCGAATAATTGCTCGAAGTGGAAAGTGCCTAGATAACCAGCACACTTCATTGAGTGGCCTGAAAGCCACTGACTCAATTCAGAAGCATCCGCTATTTCCTGAAATTTGCATTTTCTCCAGGATGACCGACAGCACACCATGTAGACAGTTCTCATTAAGGTTTCGATGTCCATTATCAGCTTGACTTCTTTCCATGCATCAGAAATCCCCAAGTCTTCCTGGTGTGCAACGCAATGTTGCTGGACTAAGTGTGGAATATCACGTTTCAGCTGAGGCGCCACACCATTGAGTTTGCCCAACATCACAGAGGCACGATCAGATGTGAACATCACCATTTTCATTAGATCAAGTTGGTGTTTTTTATAAAACTCTTTGATTGCAGACACTATTGAAACAGCATCACATTCTTGCAATCGTAATAGTCCACCAAATGAAGTTTTATAGTCTGCAGAATTTATGGATCTGTATTTAAAGTAGAATATCAAGTATCTGTTAATGGCTATAGCAGTGCTTTCTTCAACAGCTAGAGTATGAAACATTGCCGATGCTATTTCATGCATGAGGTCATTTTGGACAATGCAGTTGATAATTTCAAGAAATTCAAAAGCATAATTTTTACTTCTCCAGCTCGCTGGTATGCGCACATACCTTTCAATATAGTCATTAATATCCTGAACAGAAAGCATTGAGCTGTTCATTTTAATAGCCAAAAATACACTGTCAATAAGTACCTTGATTTCTTCTGGGTTTGAGCATTTGCCTCCCCTGCTTTGCAGCTGGACTTTCAAGAAGTTTCTATGTCTTGTTACACCATCTATATGAGACTTATTTGATAGATGATGCTTTAGGAAATCCAACTTCCATACATGGTTAAACATTCTTCCCGTTGAAAATTCTCCCACAGCTCTGGCATCTCAACAATATACACAAACCACTCCATTGTCCTCATCATATGTGAATATTTCACAAAGTTTAACAAGTATTACACTATATGACTTCGGTGTAACCGTCTCTATAGTCTCATCCAGCCACCCAGATATAAAAGAAGTCGCTGTTTTTTTACGATTTAGACCTCTAGACAGTGATATGTTGGGATTGATTTTTTACCAGATTGGTTTATTTAAAATTAATGCTTTTATTATATGGTTACTATTTCAATGCACTGAACAGCGTGACTGGACAAAAGGTCAAACGGGAGATCATTCAGATCAGGACACCGGAAGTTTGTGCATAGCAAAAAAACGTGGCAAAAAACTCACGGGAAAATGATAAAACATAAGTAAATGTATGAAGTCCCATGCCTTTGAAAGATTTCAGTCACCAAAACAACACTTACCTTGGTTCATTTCTGGGAATACTTTGCAGTTCCTTAGCAACTATGGCCAGGCATTTTGACTTATTCGCACATACTTGACTTTGTACACAGCCAAATGAACAGACTACAAAGAGATGTGTGGGTCCTGACCGTCAGCATTTCGAACTTGAAACATTGATCACATCTGCATGATCGCGACCCACACACCTCCTTGTAGTCTGTTCATTTGGAGGTGTAAAAATTCAAGTATGTGTGAATAAGTCAAAATGACTGGCTGTAGTTGCGAACAATGTCAAAAGTCACCCATAAATGATATTTTGGCCTGGTTCTGATGTAGTATTTCTTTTTTTGTGCATGCGGTGTTTCGCCGTGTGCATGGGGTTTAAGATCTGTGTGAGCATGCACACACGCACAGCTTAGAGGGAACAGTGATCTAGACTGTTCTTAGTGGTAGCAGATGACAGAAAAAAGGAGTAATGGTCTCAAGTTGCAGTGGGGAGGTTTAGGTTGGATATTAGGAAAAAAACTTTTTCACTAGGATGGTGGTGAAGCACTGGAATTGGTTACTTAGGGAGGTGGTAGAATCTCCTTCCTTAGACGTTTTTAAGGTCAGGCTTGACAAAGCCCTGACTGGGCTGATTTAGTTGGGGATTGGTCCTGCTTTGAACAGGGGGTTGGACTAGATGACCTAAGAGGTCCCTTCCAACCCTCATATTCTATGATTCTATGATTCTATGATTTTTGAGGCTCTTTTCTGCACCCTTTCCAACTTTTCAACATATTTTTTTCAAATGTAGACCCCAGAACTGGATGCAGTTTGTTTCACCAATCTCATGTGCAGATGTAAAATCCTTCCCCTGCTCCAACTCACCACTCCCCTGTTTATGCATCTGAGGACCACATCATCCCTTTATGCTACAGCATCGCACTGGTAACTCATGTTGAGTTGGTTGTCCACAATGACCCCTAAATCCTTTTCAGGGTCCTTGTGTTCCATAATACAGTGCTGTAGTGTGTGGGTCTGGCCTGCATTCCCTGTTTGAGAGAGTAATTTTGCATTTGAATGTATTAAAACATTTTGTTTGCATTGGCCCCTCTTACCAAATACTCCATATCAATCTGTATGCTTGCCCTGGGCTCCTCATTGTATCCACTGTGCCAATTTTTGGGTCATCTGCAAATTTTATCTGCAGTTATTTTCTATTTCCTTCCAGATCATTGATTAAAATATTGAATAGCATCGGGCGTAGAACTGATCCCTACAGAACCCCACTACAAACAGCCCCATTTACTGATGAAGGTCTATTGACTACAGCTTTCTGAGATCCATCAGTTAGCCAGTTTCCAGTCCATTTTACATGTTCTCTACTAATATTTGAGAGTGTAATTTTTTTAACTCAATATTTTCCCCTACTAAATCAAATACATCTGAGAAATCAAGGTTTGTTGCAGCTACGTGATTCACTTGATCAACCAATGTGTACTCTCATAAAAGGATAAAATCAGGTTTATTTGACAAGACCTGTTTTGCATAAACCCTGTTGGTGACTGACATTACTTACATTTCTAGACTTTTTCTTGAACTCATCTCAAAAAAGCGTTCCCATTCTTTCTTAACCTTGTCAATTCTTTTATATAAAAAATTCCCTTTATTTTTAATACTCTACATTTAACACAGAAATTGACATAAAAAGTTTCTAGGATTTCTCTTGTTGTCAATATACTTAATAACCTCCTTTTTGTGATCCATAGCCCTGCCAAACATGGAGTTTACCCAAACGACATAACGTCTCTTATCAATTTTCATCACTTGCAACTTCTATTCTTGGCTATCTATTTTCCCTTTTTCTCTTTGTTATGTAATGCTACCTCCCCACCCAATTGCTGCCTTTACCACTGAACTGCATTTTTACCCAAAGTAGTTCACTTTGTTGATTGTGGAATCATGAGTTTTCTGCTATCTAATAAACTGTTATGAAATAATTATCAATATAAATTCATATTTTTTGTCTAAATTTTTCCTCCCAATCAGTTTTGCTGACAATTTTCCTCAGCTTTGGGGAATTAGTCCTCTTGGAGCACTAAGTGTCTATAGATAGGACTGGTTGGGAACTGTCCATTTGAATGTAAATCAGTTGCATTTTTAATTTTCTTCTTCTATATCATATGCTCTCTTCTTTGTCTCTTGTGTAAACTAAAGAGTCCCAGACTTTTCTATTTGTTTGCATATGGCAGCCTGCCCCATTCTTAGAGCCTGTTTTGGAAATTCCATTTATATACATTATATCCTTAATAGTGTCTGGGTGACCAAAACTGAACATTTTACTCTTCATCCCCTATCTTCGGGATCTGAACATTGCTTTTGTTTTATCCACTGCTGTGAATGAGCAGGTGTTTCTCTTCAGCTGATACCAATGGCATCCAGGTCTTTTCCATGAGGTATGTTCTAGTTGGGATGTTCTAGTTTCTCTCAGCACATGTATACCCAAAAGTTTGTTTTTTTTCCACTCTCAGATTTCAAGCAACTGGATGAATGGGGAATTCTCTACAGTATGGACTCCATATCTTGGCTGTCATTGCATTAAGGAACAATGATGGATAATGAGTATCCACACTTGTGTTTCCTGCTGGTTCCTCTTAAGGTTCCCCCAACATAAAGTGTAGGAATTATTAATGCTGGAGCACCACAAAATATGGAATTAGATTTAGTAGGGTCGTTGTTCATAGTTATTTTCTCTGAATAATGAAAATGCCATTTTTCAGTGTGTGAAGAGCGATCAAAATGCTTCTCTCATGAGAATAGCCTCCACTATTGTATGCAATGTCTCATATTAAGCTTTTCTCTCCATTCAGGCATTTCTACTGGGACCGTCACCAGAGACCCTGAGAACACACAGAAAGTCAGGGGAACGTACGGTACAAGTAGGAGACACCCTTATGCCTCAGAGTTGGACATCTTCTTCATCACTCCATGTCAGATTCCAACTCAACCGACTTCACCAACCCCTCCACCTTCATCCTACTTGGCATTCCTGGCCTAGAGGAAGCCCATGTCTGGATCTCCATCCCGTTCTGCACCATGTACGCCATAGCCTTGTTGGGGAACTTCGCCATCCTGTTCATTGTGAAGAGGGAGTCGAGCCTCCACGAGCCCATGTTCTATTTCCTCTGCATGCTGGCCGTCACCGACCTTGTCATGTCCACATCCACCGTACCCAAAATGCTGAGCATCTTCTGGTTCAATTCCAGGGAGATCAGTTTCAGGGCCTGCCTCACTCAGATGTACTTTGTTTACTCCTTCTCAGCGATGGAGTCTGGAATCCTCGTGGCCATGGCTTTTGATCGCTACGTCGCCATCTGCCATCCCCTGAGACATTCCACAATCCTGACAAACTCTGTTGTGGCCAAGATAGGTATGGCTGTGGTGCTGCGCAGTTGCATATTCACATTACCCTATCCCTTCCTGGCGAGACAGTGGCCATATTGCAGGACCAACATCATTCCCCATTCCTATTGTCGGCATATAGCTGTGGTGAACCTGGCCTGCGCTGACATCCGCATCAGTAGTTACTATGGCCTGTTTAATCTTTTCTCTGTGAACGGAATGGATGTGTTTTTTATCACAGTGTCCTATACTCAGATCCTGCGGGCCATCTTCCGCCTCCCCACAAAGGATGCCCAGCTCAAAACTTTTGGGACCTGCATCTCTCATCTTTGTGCCATCTTAGCTTTGTACATCCCAGATTTCTTTTCCTCTCTCACGCAGCGGTTTGGCCACAATGTGCCCCGGCACTTCCTCGTTCTCATTGCCAGTGTGTACCTGCTGGTGCCCCCCGTGCTACACCCCATCATTTACGGGTTGAGGACCAAACAGATCCGGGACAGGCTGCTCCAGCTCTTTTTTCATAAAGAGACTTAAATGTTTTCTCCTTGTGCTCTGGCTCTCAGATTGAGCTCTGTGCAGAGCTGGCTGGTCCATGGTCCACTTCCCTGAATCACTTACTGGACAGACAGAGAGACATTAAACCCTTTTCCGTCCTTACTGTGCTGTGTCAATGTGATGAACTGGGGAATCAGTCTATGTACACTACACTGGGTTGCCACTTTTCTAATTGCTGGTAGCTGGATCCCTGAAATTGCAATCTTGCCTCATCTCTTCTGTCAAGCCTCGATCCTGCTGTGTGTCTTCTCCCCAAGGCCCTGCCCATGTCACTTGCTCCTGTCTTCCCCTCCCTTTGTCAGCCATGACCCAGTCATCTCTAAAACCAATATGTGCTCACATCTTGTGGCAAGTCACATAAGGATACTGGTTAGTGTTAAAATTTTAATGTTTATTCTTACTTTGTTACTAACTCTGTGGAGAGAGAGTCCCCGTCAGGACTCCTGGGATCTATGTCAGCTCCGGGAGTGGAATGGGGTATAGTGTGTTACAGCAGGAGGCAGATACATCTGAGGTCTAAATAAGAAGATCATAAGGGCCATACTGGGTAAAACCAATGATCCATGTAGCCGAGTAGCCTGTCTTCTAACAGTCCCCAGTGCCAGGTGCTTCAGAGGGAATGAAGAGAACATGGTAATCCTCATGTGATTCATGTGGAGCAGTGGGTGAGGAGGGGAGGGAAGGGCAGGGAGGGCAGGGGGGAGAGGAGCCCTACTCATTTTTGTCCTCTCCATATTCCATACCATTGCCGCCCAGGGATTGTCTCATTTCCCCTCTCCTTGGATGGACTTCAGGAGGTGTTTTTTTTCTTGTCTCCCCACCCTGATGCTTTAGGGGCTGCTTTCTTCCCTACAGCTCCCTTACCCTTTCTGGAGGTAGAGACGGGTTGCGCAGCACCATTGGTACAGTCACAGCACCGGTGGTCTTCTCCCTCTTTGCCCATTTCTGTGGGCCACAGGGTCGTAATAGGGGCCCTGACAGAGGATCGTCATGGGTCTATTACCCCATCCCCCAGTGTGCTGTAGGATGAGTTTCCCTGTGTTTTGGTGGACACCTGTCATTTCAAGGGTAAAGTGAAGCTCCCTCTCCAGCGTTGAGGAGACTTCCATCTTGTCCTTTTAGCCATGAGCGCTGTTTGGAGGAGTGGAGGGGAACCGGGAGGTAGGACATCCTGGTCTATCTGTGGGCCTGCAACCTCTGTGACAAGCCTTGTAGGTTCGTCAGCGAATGTTGCAAGGCCGGCTGGGGATCCTCAGCCCTCAGAATGAAGCGAACCACCTTTTCAACATTGAACACCAGAGGCTCTAGGTGGGTCTCCACAGTTGCCGGGTGCTTTCCTTCCTTTGTGACCTAGTTTAGTTTGTGGTTTGCCTGCAGGAAACCCACATGGATCCAGCCACCGACACCAATTGGCAGCTGGAGTGGGGAGACCCGGTATATTGTAGATACCTCAGCTCTCATTCGGCTGGGGTGGCCACCCTGATCTCACCCTACCTACAGCCTGATATGCTGGGAGTTGAAGCCAGGTCACCTGCTGCACCTCCAGGCCTGTGTGGAGGGGCTGACATTGAATCTGTTCAATGTCTATCCACTGAATGCAGACCTGGAATGGGTGTGTTTCTATCAACAGGTGTCTGCTGTCCTTGGCATCTTGGATCCTCACTAGTGCCTGGTCCTGGGTGGGGATTTTAATACCATCTTTGAGGACCAGGATTGCTCAGGGATCAAGAGCAGTCAGACTGCTGCAGCATCCTCAGAGAGATCATCAATCATCACTCCCTGGTGGACATGTGATGCAACCAACACCCAGATGACAATTCCTCCTTTACATATATCCAGGTGGAGGTCGATCGGTTGTGCCACTCCTGGTTGGACGGCATGTATGTATTTTGTTTCCATCTTGACCGGTCTATTCCTGCAGCATTCAGCCGGCCCAGTTCTCGGCCCACCATTTAGTGGCCATGATGGCATCTTTCATCTCAGGGCTCACCTTGGGCTCTTCACACTTCATATCCCCCTGCACATACTCCAGGAGGTGGGGCCACCTTATTGCCTAATGCTCGGGTTTTCCTTGAATGGGTCCTACAAGAGGGTGCTCCCCATCAATGCCTCAGCCCAGGACCTCTGGAATTCTCGATTGGGCTCCTGTCCCATGAGTCCCCCCGATCCCCTCCCTTTCATGACCAGAGCAGGCACTTCCTGCAGCCAGTTCATTTCTGAATTCCTCCAAGGGAACAACTTTATAAGCTCATGCTCCACACGCTTCACTTCCTCAGCTGCCCTGATACCAAGTGGTGGGACATACTATCACCTTTAGAGGGTGAGGAACCCTCTTGGGCCAGAAAGTACTCCACCCTTGTCCCATTGCCCACCAGGGCTATCGGTTGGTGGCTCCTTCATGGACCATGAGCACGGGCACGTACCTGGGCCAGTTCACTCCCATTCCAGATGCCTGCCCATTTTGCAGCATGAGGTAGACCCTGTCAGATGCCTATCTACAATGCTCAAGGTTTCAGCCCCTATTCCTCCACAACTTCAACAGGAGGTTCTGGCTGCATTTTTACCCACACCTTTTAATATATGCTCAGTGTTTAGCTCAACATACAGTATGTTGCCTGCAGGTCCCTTGTCTTACAGGTGAAATATATTCTAATATAAGTGAGTAAACTTATTAATAAAACAAATAATCAAACCCATAAGGAAATAAGAAACTTTTAAGAAAAGATATATAGGCAAGCAAGTAGACTAGACTATAGGCTGCCACAGCTGCAGGCTGCTGGTTGGTAATGGCCAGGGACTTAGAAGTGAGAGAGAGGGAGGAAGGCACGTGTGTATGGAGGGGGGGGGCGGGGGGGGTTACAAAGGAAAGAGAGAGCTCGACCTAAATGCACCAGGAGAGAGAGAGAGAGAGAGAGAGAGAGAGAGAGAGATGGGATGGGATGAAACCCACTAGAACAGGGACTCCCTGTCTCTGCCGTTCTGGGGAGCACTTTCCAAGGGAGACAGAAACTCTCTTCCTGACCCCAAACAGGCACTGTGTGTTCCAGAAACATTTCCTTCAGGGAAGCTTGGATGGATCAGTTCTGGAACGAGAGCACTTGGGGATACACAGACGTCAAAGGAACCACATTTGGATGAAGAAAATAGCTTGTGGCACCTCCCAGGCCAGGCCCACTCCCCTTCAACATCTGTGTAGCAGCTCCAGGTTTGCTGTCACAGACCCGCTCAAGATTGTGCAGCTGGACACTCACCAGCCAACCATGTTTGGGGCCCACAAACAAGACCCTTGTGATTTTGAGTCACAGCACTGTTCAGGCCCTGCCTCTGGCTCTGGGTTTCTAAGCCCACTCTCGTAGTGCAGCTTCTGTTCTTGTGCCTCCATCTGGGAGCAGAAACCTGCACACCAAGCACCAAGGCCCTGAGGCTACCTTTGGCTTGGCTCCCCCAGACTCTCTAATTACTTCAGCCCATGCTTCCTTCAGCTCCCCCTTGGGCGCACTCTGTTTCCAGTTTCTCCTTTTCAGGTCACATGATCGCTAAACCAAACAGCCCCAGGCCCTGCAAAAGGGGTTGAGTGACACAGGAAAGAGTTAAGCAACTTGCAGGTTATTGACCCAGATTCACCCTTTGGAGACAGAGTAGAAAAATATGTAAATGGTAATTTGGACCATTCCATCTTAGATAGGCTAAAGCTTTGAAATGTAGACTTGTATTATTAATGAACTGATAGAAGTTAGTGACTTTACTAGTCTACATTTACCGACAGCCTGTTAGAGCTTAACAGTGTAACCAAATGATTCTCAGTTAATTCAGAGATGAAAAGGAAATATTATTAGGAGGAACTTGGGTGCAATAATATCATTTTCTGTATGGCTCTTTAAAGTTTTTGGTGAACTCTCTATAAACTGCTTAATGGATAATAACCTTATGTTAATCCAACTCTGAAGCCAGCCATCTCTACTATGAAACTGACTTAAAAACTCTAAACATGTCTCTGTGTATAATTATATTTTAACCGATGCTCTCTCTTTTTTATAAATCTTAGTTTAGTTAATAAGAATTGGCTGTAAGTGAGTATTTGGGTAATATCTGAAATATTCATTCACCTGGGAGACGATGTGTAGAATTCTTTGGGATTGGTAGATCTTTATTATATGATGATCAAGATTTTCAATACTCATCATCATACCTGACTTGGCTGTGTGGGTGGGAGCTCAATGCTGTTTTGCTTTAAGGCAGGGGTCTGAAACACGTGGCCCACAAGCCACATGCAGCCCACATAGTTATTTCCTGCGGCCTGCCATAGGCACCAACTCCACCGGCAGCCAAGCTCCCTTCCCCCCCCCCCACCTTACCCCCGAGTGCGCCACTTCCCCATTCCTCTGCCTACCTCCCTGCACTTCCCACTGCCCAACAGCTTTTCGGTGGTGCTTAGGACTTCCCAGGAAGGAGGGGGGAGGAGCAGGGATGCGGCGCACTCAAGGAAGAAGGTGGAGAAGAGGAGGACATGGGGCGGGGATCTGGGGAAAGAGTTGGAATGGGGGCGAGGAAGGGGTGGAAAGAGGCGGGGCAGAGGTGGGTCCTCATGGAAGGGGTGGTGTGGGGGCAGGGCCGGGGCAGAGCAGGGGGCTGTTGTATCTTGGTATGAAAAGGTATCAGTGACGCGGCCCTTGGTCCAATTTATTAGTCCTCATGTGGCCCTCGTGGTGATTTGAGTGTGAGATTCCTGCTTTAAGGGAACTGTGTAAAGCATTATGAAAGCTGTTTTGTTGCTGCCTTGGTAAATCCAAGTATTAGAATAAACACCCGTTTGGGGGATTGTCAGCCCCTTTCTTTGCAGTTTGCCCTAATTGAGCAATCTCAGAGTGGGCCCCCCGGAACACCATTCACAGGTTGCTAAAACAATTCCTCTACTTTAGCCCTGGTCTACACTATGAGTTTAGGTCTAATTTAGCAGCATTAGTTCGATTTAACCCACACCCATCCACATGACCAAGCCTGTTTTGCTGTCTGAAAGGGCTCTTAAAATCGATTTCTGTACTCCTCACACACTTCCTGCACATTTCCCGAGGAAGAATACACGTACCCGGGAGCCCATGACAGACAACATGGAGAAATTCGCTATTGAGGCAAGAGCAGGAGAGCAGAGTTGCAGCGGAAGCGGTGGAGGACAATGGTTAGCACCGTCTGGATTTCCCGAGGAAAAACGCACATACCAGGGAGCACAATGCAGACAACATGGAGAAATTCGCTATTGAGACAATAGCAGCAGAGCAGAGTTGCAGCGAAAAAAAAATCAATAAGGAAATGTTATTTACTCCTTCACATAACAGAGAGAACTGGGAGTCACCCAATGAAATTAATAGGCATCAGTTTTCAAACAAAAAAAAGTATTTCTTCACAGTCAATCTGTGCAACTCTGGGCCAGAGGATGTGGTGAAGGCCAAGACAGTAACAGGTTTCCAATAAAAGCTAGGCAAGTTTATGGAGCATAGGTTAATCAATGGCTATTAGCCTGGGATTGGCAGGGATGGTGTTCCTAGCATTTGTTTGCCAGAATCTGGGTGTGGGTGACATGAATCACTTGATGCTTTCTACATTCTGTTCATTCCCTCTGAGACACATGGTATTGGCCTTTCTTGGCAAACAGGATACTGGGTTAGATGGACCATTGGTCTTACCCAATATGGGCATTCCGATGTTCTTATGTAGTCCCAAGATGTATCTGCCCCCCACTGGAACCCACTCCCCTTCCAGACCTGACATAGAACCCAGGAGTCCTGACAGGGTCCCTCTCTCCATGGAGTTAGTAACAAAGTAAGAATATACATTAAACTTTTATACCTAACCAGTGTCCTTTAAGTGACTTGCCATGGGATTTCAGCTCATGTTAGCATTATAACTGAGGGAGTCTCATCTTTAATATTGTTTTTCTTTTATGTAGGATTTAGATACTGTGCTTCTGTCAAAAAACAAACAAACAGAGTTTTCAATAGTCTAAGTAGCGTCTTCTCTCACGGTTAAAGTTGCCACCCCTATCAAAAAATGAAATGTCTCTCTTGCAGCTTGGGGTGAGGGGAGGGATGTGGAAATAATCCAGCAAGTGACGAGGAAGCTAGAGAAAGCGGCATGTCCTTGGGCTAGAAGAGGCACAACAGGGGTGCAGTCTTGGCAGAAGAGGTGAGGGAAGGGGTGGGTTTTCAGGGATCCAGTTAGCAGCAGTTAGAAAGGTGGCAACCCAATATATTGTACATAGACCGATTCCCCAGCTTGTCATGCTGACACAGTGAGGTTAGGGAAGAGTTTCAAGTCTTTCTGACTATCCGGTAAGTGATTCAGGGAAGACGGCCCAGAACCCTGTCACCAGCCTGCTTGTCACGGAGCTCAATCTACTTTCTCAACACCAGTCATGTTTTAATACACCTCAATCCTATCTCCCCTTAACCGTCTCTTTTCCAAACTGAAAAGTCCCAATCTTATTAATCTCTCCTCATACGGAAGCCATTCCATTCCCCAACACATTTTGGTTGCGCTTTTCTGAACCTTTTCCAATTCCAATATATTTTGAGATGGGGTGAGCACATCTGAATGCAATATGCAAGATATGGGCGTAGCATGGATTTATATAGAAGCAATATGATATTTTCTGTCGTAATTTATATATCATCTTTCTATGTGTAATATTGAATATTGTCCAAGGACTTTTATCAAACCCATGTGTTGTACCCCTGTGTAATACCCCTCTGGTAGATAGGGCCACATAGGTGTGAGTTGATGGACCTTAGCTCTCACAATGGGTCATAGAAGAAATACACCCTGGTAGGGACCATTGAATTGTGGATGGAGGTAAATGCCTGGTTACGCAGGTGGTGTTGGAGAGAGGGCTTTGAATTCTTTGACCATGGGATGTTGATCCAGAAAGAAGGATTCTTAGGAAGAGATGGGATCCACCCACTGAAGAGAGGGAAGAGCAACTTTGCAGGCAGGCTTGCTAACCTAGTGAGGAGGGCTTTAAAGTAGGTTCGCCGGGGGATGGTGACCTAAGCCCAGAGGTAAGTGGGGAAGTGGGATACCGGGAGAAATAAAAAGTAGGAGGGTACAAGACAGGAAGCCTCTTGATTCATAGTGAGAAAGTAGGGCAATCAGCTAATTATCTTAGGTGCATGTACACGAACGCAAGAAGCCCGGGAGACAAGCAGGAAGAATTGGAAGTCCTGGCACAATCAAGGAACTATGATGTGATTGGAATAACAGAAATTTCGTGGGGCAATTCACATGACTGGAGCACAGTCATGAATGGGTACAAACTGTTCAGGAAGAACAGGTCCAGAAGGAAAGGGGGAGGAGTTGCATTGTGTCTAAGAGAGTGGCATGATTGCTCAGAACTCCAGTATGAAACTGAAGTAAAGCGTCTTTGAGAGTCTTTGGGTTAAGTGGCAGGCTTTAAATTAGGTGTTACTCATTAAGAAGGAGATCTTGGAGTCACTGTGGATAGTTCTCTGAAAACATCTGCTCAATGTGCAGTGGCAATCAAAAAAGCTAAGAGAATGTTGGGAATCATTAGGAAAGGGATAGATAATAGGACAGAAAATATCATACTGCCTCTATAAATCCATGATACATCCACATCATGAATACTGTATGCATATCTGGTCTCCCTCACTCCAAAAAGATATTTGGAAAAGGTACAGCGAAGGGCAACAGAAATAATTAGGGCTATGGAACACCTTCCATGTGAGGAGTGATTGAAAAGACCGGGACTTTGCAGTTTGAAAAAGGGATAACTAAGGGGGAATATGATAGAAATTCTGTAAAATCATGAATGGTGTGGAAAAATTAAATAAGGAAAAGTTATTTACTCCTTCAAATAACACAAAAACTAGGGGGTCACCCAATGAAATTAATAGGCAGCAGATTTAAAACAAACAAAATAAAGTATTTCTTCACAGACATCCTGTGGAATCCTTTGCCAGGTGATGTTGTTAAGGCCAAATCTATAACAGCGGTTCAGTAATAACTATATAAGTTCACACACAATTGGTCCATTAATGGCTATTAGCCATGATGGGCAGGGATCCAGCACCATGTGCTGAGTGTCCCTAGCCTCTGTTTTCCAAAAGCTGGGAGTGGGTGCCAAGGGATGAATCACTTGATGATTGCCTGTTCTATCCATTCCCTCTGAAACACCTGCTATTGGCCACTGTCGGAAGACAGCATACTGGGCTAGATGAACCAATGCTCTTACCCAGTATGGCGATTCTGATGGTCTTATATGTTGCTTTCCTGTGCGACGGTATCTTTTACTTAATGCAATAATAAAGAATGTTTTCAAAGCCAAATGTTTCATTCGGGGGCGGGATAGCTCAGTGGTTTGAGCATTGTCCTGCTAAACTTAGGGTTGTGAGTTCACTCCTTGAGGGAGCCAATTAAGGGTCTGGGATGAAAATCAGTACTTTGTACTGCTAGTGAAGGCAGGGGGCTGCACTTGATGACTTTTCAAGGTCCCTTCCAGCTCTATGAGATAGGTATATCTCCATATTAATTTAATTTATTGAAAAGAAAATTCATTTATTGAAAAGAAACACAACTTCTTGGGAAAGAGAAGGGGCACAACACACCTGTGCTGTTTGGGATGAGGAAAGGGGGTGGGGAACGGGACAATCACAGATTTGTGTATGTCCTGTTATCATACTCAGCCTTCCTGTCTGGAGTGCATACAATGAGTGCTGCACTTCAGGCTGGCTAAAATGCATGGTGATGGGGGTTGAGTGCAGTGGGTAACGGTCGTAGTTTGCAGGGCTGGGTGGTGAAGCTACAGCTGTTGGAGGCAGCTGATGGTGATAAGAACCCAGATATGGGGGAAAGTGGGTTGGCGGTGAGATGGGGGCACAAGGGAAAGAGTTTTGGGACAAGGGCTGAGGGGGGGACGGGCGCTGAAGTGTTCCACCTGCAGTGCTACGATTCAATTGCTGCGAATGCCTGTATCGAGTCCGCTTGGCGCTCCATGATGCTTAGCAGCCGCTCGGTGCTTTGATGCCGGCGATCCGCATTCTGCTGGCGGAGCCCCCTTTCCCTCTCCTGCCACTTCTTGATTTTCATTAAGGGACTGCGGTGTGACATCATGCACCATGTCCTCTTTGCTTCTTCGGGGACACTTCCTGATTCTTTGGAGTCTTTCGGCCGGTGACAACAAGGACGGCTGGGATCTCAAGGTTGCATCTGTAAAGCCAAAAGGCAACACTTAACAGAGGCAGCATTGTTCACACCAGACAGAGCAATGATTCGGCCGTACTTAAAGACAAGTACACTGTACACAATAGCAGAATTTGCCCGTCCCAAAGCGAGCGCACAACCCACAGGAGCCCCAAAGTGGTGAGTAAGCACAGGGGCAAGGGGGACTGATTGTTTCACGTCCGTACTGTCCTCTGGGGTTCGGTGCCTTGGGGAGAGCCAACAGCTGCAGGGGGCCCTTATACTGAATACTGTCCCCACATTTTCCACAGGAGTTTATCCTGGAAGTTATCTCGCTGCTGAGGGTGACCTGGGAAGCAAGAGAGGGTCTTCTACTACAATATAGCTTCCGCCCTGGCCCATATACAGGTTTCCTGTGTACAGCAATGCTCCCTCCACCCCTCACAGCACAGTGGTGCAGACGTGTTAGCCTGACTGGGACAAGGAGCGCAGTAGCTCTGCCAAGGAACCTGCACAAGCGGATTGCCCAGCTTCTGCATGAGACCTGTGAAGAGATCACTGAGGCCGATTACCGCAATGTGAGAGAGCACATCAATGCCCTATTGCACATCCAGGCATGCATGCAGCCCTACCCTCGTCCCAAGAGCCCACACCGAACAACTTCCTTCCCCAAATAAAAGCCGCTTACCAGGCACCTCCTCTGGTGTTTGTTCTTTCCCAAGCATTGTCTGCTGTGACTGGCTACCTTCCTCCTGGCCTGAAAACAGCTCCTGGTTGCATGCATCTAGGGAAGCCAGGCTGTCTCCCTCCTCCTCAGCACCCTCGCTCCCACTTTCCTCCTCTGCCTGCCTTGTTGAACTGGGCTCTGAAGTGTCCATGATGGTCTTCAGAGTGGAGGTGGGGTCGTCCCCAAGTATTGCGTCCAGCTCTTTGTAGAAACAGCAGGTCGCAGGGGCAGCACCAAGGCAGCAGTTTTCAGAACTAGCTGGAGTTTGTGAGCTCCTCGCTCCTGGGAAGTGTGAACCCTGGGACTCTACTTCTGCTCCCTCTCAGAAAGCTGCCAACAGGTCACAGTCACTGCAGTTGATTTTGAGGAACAGACTCAGTAAAGGCAACATCAACAGAATGTTCCTATGGCTAGAGTACAACTGGGGGCCTGTCCTGAGGACAGAGGCCTCGTCCTCCTCCCAAAGCTGCCCTATAACAAGAGGTGGCCTGTAGGCAGGATAGAGACTGGATTAGTGCTTGCATTGGATTTCTTCTCTCTGTCTCAATTCATTCTAAGGTTCCAGACTGAGTCAGATTTTCCAGGACTTCCCCGGCTGGAGGGCACTTGGATTCCCATAGCTGAAGTCTCTGCCTGCTCATCAGGTTCATTATGGTTATTTCTCTGGTGTGGGGTACCTGGGTTTTTAAGCACAGGAATGAGACTGAATGAATTATCCTAGCCAGGCTGAACAGGGGTGCCATGTCCATCTGTATTCAAGTTACTAACACTCTGTAGCTGGCGAGCATGGCTTGACCTTTGTCTGTAGCTAAATGAAAAGGGGTGGGCAGGCCCTGATTTGGCTGGATTTTTGTGTTTATTATTTATGATCCTTACTAATATTGTGGCCCCACTCCAGTCCAGGGCCCCTTGTGCTGGGATTTTTGCAAACAGAGAAGGAGAAACAACCCCTGCCCTAAGGAGCCTATAAATCAAATTAAGACAAGACACAGCTAGTGTGTGCAAAAAAACAGAAAGGGGCAGGTGGGGAGATGAGGGAGTAACAGCTCTAAGAATGGGTGGCTACATAGACTGCTGTGTGGGACTGAAATGTACAGCCCTGCCCTGGCTGTTAGAAATATGTCCTGGGCCTTTAAGAGTAGAGCACATATTCGGGGAACTAGACTGGAGCTAAAGAGAATGGGCTAGACACACATCTGGGAGTAGATCACTCTCCATTTGCTTTTGTAGCTCTGCTTTAGTTCTAATCACACCTCCCTCCTTCGAGTGCAGACTGAGCTCGTTCTCATGAATTCCCAGGACAACCCCTGGTACCATAGGGGTGACCAGAGGAGAGGGCAGAGATAACACTTATCTCCCAGAAGGGATCCAGAGAGAGTTTTGAGATAGATCTATTCAAGAGCTGGGCTTGTTGAGAAAGACCAGCAGAAATTGAAATCTTCTTAAACGTGGCAGGACTTGAGGCAGTGGAATTCTTTACTTGGCTCTGTCTACCCTAGCACTTTTGTTAAAACAACAATAAAAAGCACAAGTGTGGAGAGTGCTACATGTTGGGGCTGGTTTGATGATGTCGGTAGGAGAGCTAGCTCCCACAGGCATAGAGAGGTCACTGGCTAGCAAAAGGATATGAGTCCTTACTCCCACTCCATTTACCCAGAGGTCTGCCTCACCTCGAGGAATCGAATTCTTTTTTGAAACCTATTATAGTATTGGTCTTCAAAACATCCTCTGGCAAGGAGTTCCACAAGTTGACGCTGTGTTGTGTGAAGAAATGCTTCCTTTTATTTGTTTTAAACCTCCTGATAACAAGAAAATAGATCAGAACATGCAAAGCACCTTATTTGGATTTCTATTCTGTTTAGGTTCAGTAAAGAATAGAGATAATGTACATAATAGAGAGATTTACAAGCATTATATTATATAAAAATATTCACAATGAATAAAAGAACATTTAACATATTTAACACATCATGTCCCCTTCTTTATACAAAACATGATAATATTCATTAAAACACAGCTTAGAACCAATAACAGATTCATCTTAGTCTACCCCTAGTAGTTTTCTGGGACCTTCGTAAGAGTGGTGGTTCGTTACCTGTATTTTTTCCCCCTGTCCCTGGATAACACCGGATAACACCAGGTCAATTTGAGGGATCCGGCCATTTTTGTCAGGGTTTGAGTTTGTCCCGTTAGTTTCAGTCTCCTCGGGACATGTTGCTCTCTGCCTCCATGAGCTCTCATCAGATTAGAAGTCCAATGTTTTAGGTGGCCTCATCTTCGGACAAGTATCAGAGGGGTAGCCGTGTTAGTCTGGATCTGTAAAAGAAGCAGAGAGTCCTGTGGCACCTTATAGACTGACAGACGTATTGGAGCAGGAGCTTTCATGGGTGAATACTCACTTCGTCGGATGCATATCTTGGGACAGGCAGTTTGTGTTTGTGCTGGGTATGTGAATTTGGCTTGTCTTTGTGATCAGCTGTATCATTGTTCTGTCTAGTGTTAACAATGGTGCCTCTGAAAAATGTTGCATTTTGACTTCACAAATGCAACCTCAGGATCACAGTCCTTCTCATTTTTCCTGGCTGAACAGAAGTGGCCTCAGAAAAGCGAAGAGGACGTTCTTCGTGAAGTTATGCAGCAGTCCTTTGCTGAAAATAAAAAAAATGCACGAGTGACAGTACGAAGAAAGGAAGGTACATGCCAGGAGAGCGCAGATTTATGGCATGAAACTGCAGTGCAGCTCCTAAACACTAGGGAGCGCCAAGCAGACTCGATTCAGGTGTTCCTAACACTGTATAGGGAGCAGGTCCGTGCCCACGCCCCCCGCCTTTCTGGACCAGCCCGCGTTAATGTCCGTGAAACACCCATGGTTATCCACAAGCTCTTGGATAACCATCGAGAAATACCCCTTCCTGTTAATGTATTTGGAGGCTAGGTGATCTGGTGTCAGAACTGGAATATACGTGCTAACTATCGCCTCTCCACAGTTAGGGAATCCATCTGCGCAAAGCCATCCACAATGTCACACGCGTTGCCAACAGTAACGTTATTTTTCTGAGCAGGATATGATTAATGGCCCTGCAAACTCCAACGGTCCACTTGCCCCCTCCAAATTGGTTAGCAATTGATCGGTAGCTGTCTGGAGTAGCCAGCTTTCACAGTGCAATCACTATGTCGTTCTCCATCAACAGAGCAGCTCTCATTCTCATTTCCTCACGGCATAGGGTGGGGCGTGCTCATCACACAGTCCCATGCAAGTGTCTTTTCTCAAATAAAAGTTCTGCAGCCACTTCTCGTCATCCGAGACTTGCATGATGATATGATCCCACCACTCAGTGCTTGTTTCCTGAGCCCTAAAGTGGCGTTCCACTGTGGTCAGCAGATCCGGGCATGCCACAAGCAAGCTCGTGTTGTCTCTACTATGCATGTCAACATCTTTGTCGGACTCCTCATCCTCACTTTGTCATTCAATGAGTAGCTGGACTGCCATTTGTGCCACGTTAGTGAGACCCATCAGCATATTCATCAACAGTTCGGGATCCGTTCCCATAGACCGTAAACTTGGACAGAGTGTGCAGTACAAAAACTGTTGAAAGATGGCGCCAAATGCGGATAGAAGGAAAAGGACTGCTGGGATGTGAAGCAATACATGACAGGGCATTGGGACAGGACCCAGGTTGCCCCATGACCCTCTGCCCCCTTCCCACAAACCTCTGTGGCTAAAGGGGAAGGAGATTCTCTGTGAGAATCCTGCCTAGAGTGCACCTCTCTGAATGCCACTGCAAGTGAAGCAAGTGTGGCCATGCCATTGCGCTGGCAGCTCACAGTGTGAACACACAGCAGCCCTGTCCCTGCAGCGCTCTCTGAGGGGGGTTAACTCCCGGATCGTTACATCTGCAAGTGTGGACATAGCCTACGTCTGTTCCCCTGAGGCGACCCCAGTGACTGTGATGCGTTGGCAGGTTTCTGAGTGGCAGTGGAAGTGGAGTCCTGGAATTCACATCTCACAAGAGTGGGGAGCTCACAACCTCCAGCTAGTTCTGAAAACCTCAGATTCACTTTGACGGATGGCAAAGCCTCTTCCAGCCTTTCCTCTGCATCCCACCCAATGTACAGTCCCTGAAAGAGCGGGAGTCCATTTCCCTCTTGGTGTGATGGAGAGACTGTGGTTACAGCAGGGAAGTCAGGACTCCTGGGTTTTGTCTGTAATCATGTCTCCCATTCTGTGTGTAACCTTCACCAGCTCATATCTCCCCATGCCTCAGTTTACCTATCTGCATATTGGGGATATTTTCAAAAAAGACTTTCCTTTGCTTTCTGTTTTGAAAATCCTTCAATGAAGGGTGCTGCTGAGTATGATGATAGTGAGGAGATTTATTGATCTCTGATTACATATCACCTAGTCCCATATGTCCGTAGAAAGTGCTCATGTCTTCCCTCAGTCATCTTTCTCGAGATCTGACTATCTCCTATCTACCCATCTATCCTGGGCATTTACAGGGTACCAGAACCTATGGACATCTAGGCATTATCCCTTATTTTCTTTCTCATGTGTGTATATTTTCTAAATACACAAATACACAAACAGCCAATTCCTCTCTGACTCAGCACAGAGCCCAGGAGTTCTCATCTCCCTTTGGGAAGGTTCCTTAATTACTGTTTACTCCTAAAGCTGGATAATTAGCAAAGAAGAGGAGACATGCTTGTCTACAGCCTATTTACATTCAGATGCTTTCTCCTCTAGAGGCTGAGCGAACCCCAATGGGATTACACAGAGCTATATTATAAACTGTGCCCACCCCTGTGTCAGCTCTTTGCATGGGACGTTGCTGAAGATGCTGGAGTGAGAGAGCTATGGGACACGGCTACCTGAGGGGGATTCCCAGGGAGGACACTTCCATCTCAGAATTCACAGGTACCCCTCTCTTGCTGATGAGCTCACCTGATCGACAAACCCTGTGCAACGTGGGTGTGGTGCGATAGAGAGTAAGTCTGTGGTCCTTTCTGCTCTGCACAGCCATGACACATCCCACGGCCCTTGCCATAAGTGCTGAGTTTGCTAAAGAATCACTGGCCAAAATGTCACTGATTTGTGTGCACCCCTGCACATCCCGCCTGATGGCCTCCAGCCCCAAGGTGGTGCATTTCAGTGGCACAGTGAATCCTTCAGGATGAAAGATGTTTTTAGATTAGCAATACAAGGTTGAATTCTGAGACCACCGTCTATACTTTGCTCAGGCCCCAGTGAGGCCAAACTTCCCTTGGAGCAAGAACGGAGTACAGAAGTCAGGAGCCAGCTGTGAGCTAATGCACAGTCACTGTCACCCCCTCCTCTTGCATTTCAGGGCTCTGTCTGTTAATGGGGCAGAGGGGCTGCTACCTGACTTTTATCTGCTAGAAAGCTTTGAGGTGCAACTGTTCCTCACTAGAACAATAATAAGAATTTTTCAACATGGGTAACACATACTTTCTCCTAGCTTCACTCCAGAAGTCGGCTGAACTGTTATGCCTCAAACTTTCAAAAACCAATTCTGCTCAAAGCATAGACCCAGCATGGGAAATTTCAGCCCAATCACCCAAAATTTGGCAAACTTATAAGCAACTGAAAATGAGGTCTTCTAATGGAAGGTGTCAGACAGCCTTAACTAAAGGTGATGCCACCAGCACCACCTACAGTGGCTAATCCATTTGTGAATCCCATTCTTCTATGCTTTTCGCTCCACTAATATTGGTACCAAGGAGTTCTACAGGCCAAACATGAATTATGTTAGCAATTATCTTTTCTCAATGTTATATGTTCAGACTTTCAATTTACTAAATGTTTCCTTGTCCATGTTATGAGACACATTAAACATAAATGCCTGATCTACTTTCTTTATCAATAAATTCATAGGTTTTAAGATCAGAAGGGACCATTTATCCAGTCTGTCCTCCTGTAAAATACGGGCCATTACATTTCACTCAGTTACCTCCGTATTGAGCCGAAAGACTTGTGTGTGACTAAGGCCGGGTCTACACTAGGATTTTACATCATAGAATGGTAGAGCCATAGAGTTATAAGGGAACACAAAGGTCAGCTAGTCTAACCCCCTGATAAGATGCAGATTTGTTTTGTCTTAGTCATCTGAGACTGATGGCTATTCACATGTCTTTGGAAAACCTCCACAGAAGGCGCTTCCATGACTTCCCGGGGAGTCTGTTCCATCGGCCTCCTGTACTTAAAGTTAGGAAGATTTTCCTCACATTTAATTTAAATCTGCTAGGCTGGAATTTGAACCCATTGCCTCTTGTCCTGCACCTTTGTGGTAAGACAGAATAACTTTCCTCCACCTTTTTATGGCTGCCTTACAAGTATTTGAAGACCACTTTCATGTCCCCCATTAATCTCCTTTTTCCAAATAAACATACTGGTGCCTTCAGCTTGCTCATGCGGCTTGCATTCCATCCCCTGAATAACATTTCTCCACAATGCCTATGGATCCTTTCCATTTTCTCTACATCCTTTCTATATATTGGTGAGCAAAACTGGACACATTACTCCAATCGAGACCTAACCCGCACCGAGTCGAGGAATCCTATCATGTACTGTGAGTTGAATGTTATACTTTGCTAATATAACCTACATCGCATTTGCCTACTTTTAAACAGCAAAAAAACCCACACCCCAGAGAGATGTAGCTGTATCATACAAATATAGAACTGGCAGGACCAGCACCATGTATAACATCCCTGACAGGTGTTTGTCTAACCTGCTTTTTAAAATCTCTCATGATGGAGATTCCACAACCTAAACAAGGCAATTTATTCCAGTGCCTAACCACCCTGAGAGTTAGGAAGTTTTTCCTAATGTCCAACCTAAACCACCCTGGCTGCAATTTAATAATAAATGGAGATAAACCATCAAGGAATCAATTATGAAACATTTAGAGGAAAGGAAAGTGATCAGGAACAGTCAGCATGGATTCACGAAGGGGAAGTCGTGCCTGACTAACCTAATTGCCTTCTATGATGAGATAACTGGCTCTGTGGATGAGGGGAAAGCAGTGGATGTGTTATTTCTTGATTTTAGCAAAGCTTTTGATACTGTCTCCCACAGTATTCTTGCCACCAAGTTAAAGAAGTATGGGCTGGATGAATGGACTGTAAGGTGGATAGAAAGCTGGCTAGATCGTCGGGCTCAACGGGTAGTGATCAATGGCTCCATGTCTAGTTGGCAGCCGGTTTCAAGTGGAGTGCCCCAAGGGTCGGTCCCGGGGCCGGTTTTGTTTAATATCTTTATTAATGATCTGGAGGATGGTGTGGACTGCACTCTCAGCAAGTTTGCAGATGACACTAAACTAGGAGGCGTGGTAGATACACTAGAGGGTAGGGATCGGATACAGAGGGACCTAGACAAATTAGAGGATTGGGCAGAAAAAAACCTGATGAGGTTCAACAAGGACAAGTGCAGAGTCCTGCACTTAGGACGGAAGAATCCCATGCACTGCTACAGACTAGGGACCGAATGGCTAGGTAGCAGTTCTGCAGAAAAGGACTTAGGGGTCACAGTGGATGAGAAGCTGGATATGAGTCAACAGTGTGCTCTTGTTGCCAAGAAGGCTAACGGCATTTTGGGCTGTATAAGTAGGGGCATTGCCAGCAGATCGAGGAACGTGATCGTTCCCCTTTATTCGACATTGGTGAGGCCTCATCTGGAATACTGTGTCCAGTTTTGGGCCCCACACTACAAGAAGGATGTGGAAAAATTGGAAAGAGTCCAGCGGAGGGCAACAAAAATGATTAGGGGTCTGGAGCACATGACTTATGAGAAGAGGCTGAGAGAACTGGGATTGTTTAGTCTCCAGAAGAGAAGAATGAGGGGGGATTTGATAGCAGCCTTCAACTACCTGAAGGGGGGTTCCAAAGAGGATGGAGCTCGGCTGTTCTCAGTGGTGGCAGATGACAGAACAAGGAGCAATGGTCTCAAGTTGCGGTGGGGGAGGTCCAGGTTGGATATCAGGAAAAACTATTTCACTAGGAGGGTGGTGAAACACTGGAATGCGTTACCTAGGGAGGTGGTGGAGTCTCCTTCCTTGGAGGTTTTTAAGGCCCGGCTTGACAAAGCCCTGGCTGGGATGATTTAGCTGGGAATTGGTCCTGCTTTGAGCAGGGGGTTGGACTAGATGACCTCTTGAGGTCCCTTCCAACTCTGATATTCTATGATTCTATGATTCTATGATTCTATGGACTCCCTATCCTGGCTCTCATTGCATTAAGGAACAATGATGGATAACCAGTATCCACACTTGTGTTCCCTGCTGGTGCCTATTAAGGCTCCCCCACGACCAAGTGTAGGAATTATTAACCCAGGACAACAATAAAAATATGGAATTGGATGTAGTAGGGTCATTGTTCATAGTTATTTTCTCTAAATAATGAAAATGTCATTTTTCAGTGTGTGAAGTGCGATCAAAATGCTTCTCTCATGAGAACAGCCTCCGCTAGTGCATGCAATGTCTCATATTAATGTTTTCTCTCCATTCAGTCATTTCTACTGGGACCATCACCAGAGACCCTGAGAACGAACAGAAAGTCAGGGGAACGTACGGTATAAGCAGGAGACACCCTTATACCTAGGAGTTGGACACCTTGACCACTCCATGTCAGATTCCAACACAACTGACTTCACCAATCCCTCCACCTTCATCCTACTTGGCATTCCTGGCCTAGAGGCAGCACATATCTGGATCTCCATCCCCTTCTGCACCATGTATGCCATAGCCTTGTTGGGGAACTTCACTATCCTGTTCATCGTGAACAGGGAGCCGAGCCTCCACGAGCCCATGTTCTTTTTCCTCTGCATGCTCGCCGTCACCGACCTGCTCATTTCCACATCCACTATGCCCAAAATGCTGAGCATCTTCTGGTTCAATTCCAGGGAGATCAGTTTCACTGCCTGCCTCACCCAGATGTACTTCGTTCACTCCTTCTCAGCGATGGAGTCTGGAATCCTCGTGGCCATGGCTTTTGATCGCTATGTGGCCATCTGCAATCCTCTGAGATATTCCAACATCCTGTCAACCTCTGTTGTGGCCAAGATAGGCCTGGGCTTGGTGCTGCGCAGTGGCATACTCACATTACCCTATCCCTTCCTGACTAGGCAGTGGCCATATTGCAGAACCAACATCATCCCCCACTCCTATTGTCGGCATATAGCTGTGGTGAACCTGGCCTGTGCTGACATCCGCATCAGTAGTTATTATGGCCTGTTTCATCTTGTCTCTGTGATGGGAATGGATGGGTTTTTTATCGCCGTGTCCTATACTCTGATCCTCCGGGCCATCTTCCGCCTTCCCACAAAGGATGCTCGGCTCAAAACTTTTGGGACCTGCATCTCTCATCTTTGTGCCATTTTAATTTTGTACATACCAGATTTCTTCTCATCTCTCACACAGCGGTTTGGCCACAATGTGCCACTGCATATACGGATTCTCTTTGCTAATGTTTACCTGCTGGTGCCTCCTATGCTACACCCCATCATTTATGGGGTGAGGACGAAACAGATCCGGGACCGGCTGCTCCATCTATTTTTTCATAAAGAGACCTAAATGTTTTCTTCTTGTGCTCTGGCTCTCAGATTGAGCTCTGTGCAGAGCTGGCTGGTGCATGGTGCTGGGGCCTGTACCCTGAATCACTTACTGGAAACACAGAGATATTAAGTTGTTAATGTGCTGTGTCGATGTGATGAAATGGGGAGTCAGTCTATGTACACTACACTGGGTTGCCACTTTTCTAATTGCTGGTAGCTGGATCCCTGAAATTGCAATCTTGCCCCATCTCTTCTGTCAAGCCTCGACCTTGCTGTGTGTCTTCTGCCCAAGGCGCTGCCCCATCACTTGCTCCTGTCTTCCCCTCCCCTTGTCAGCTGCGACCCAGTCATCTCTAAAACCAATATATGCTCACATCTTATGGCAAATCATTTAAGGACACTGTTAAGTGTTAAAATTGTAATGTTTATTCTTACTTTGTGTCTAACTCTGTGGAGAGGGAAACCCTATCAGGACTCCTGGGATCTATGTTAGCTCTGGGAGAGGAAAGGGGTACAGTGGGTTACAGTAGGGGGCAAATACATTTGGGGTCGAAATAAGATCAGAATGGCCATACTGGGTAAAACCAATGGTCCATGTAGCCCAGTAGCCTTTCTTCTGACAGCGCCCAGTACCAGTTGATTCAGAGGGAATGAACAGAACATGGCAATCCTCATGTGATTCATGTGGAGCAGGGGAAGAGGAGCAGAGTGGGAACGGAAGCCCTACTCATTTTTGTCCCCTCCATCTTCCATACTGCTGCTGCCCTGGAGTTGTTTCATTTCCCCTGTCTTTGGAGGAACCTCTGGGGGTGTTTTTTTCTCCCCTCTCTGATCCTTTAGGGGCTGCTCTTTTCCATCCACCTCCCTTTCCCTTTCTGGAGATAGAGACATGTTGCGCAGTGCCACCAGTAGAGTCGCGATTGTTGCAAGGCCAGCTGGGAATCCTCTTTACCGCTAGGATCCTCCTCAAGCTTCAGAACGAAGCCAACCATTTTTTTCAAAATTGAACACCAGAGGCTCTAGGGTGGGTGCTCTCTATGCTTGTAGGGTACTCTGTGGTTTGCCTGCAGGAAACCCACAGGAATCGAGCCGCGGAGACTAGTTGGCTGCTGAAGTCGGGGTACCGGGTACATTTTAGACACCTCAGCACTCATTCAGCTGGGTTGACCACCCTGTTCTCCCCCGACCTACAGCCTGAGATGCTGGGAGCTGATGAGGTCGTGCCAGGTTGCTTGCTGCACCTTCAGTCCTGTGTGGAGGGGCTGACGTTGAATCTGTTCAATGTCTACCCCCAAATGCAGACCCAGAGTGGCTGTGTTTCTCACAACAGTCATTGCCTTCCTCGGCACCTTGGATCCTCACTAGTGCCTGGTCCTGAGTGGAGATTTTAATCCCATATTTGAGGACTAGAATCACTCAGAGATCGACAGCAGCCAGGCTGCTGCGGGTAGCCTCAGAGATATCATCAATCATTACTCCCTGGTGGATGTCTGGTACAACCAACACCCGGATGACAATTCCACTTTTACTTATGTCCAGGTAGAGGTTGATCAGTTGTGCTACTCCTGGTTGGACCTCGTGTATCTATTTTGTTTCCACCTTGCCTGGGCCCACTCCTCCAGCATGCAGCTGATCCAGCTCATGGCCCACGATTTAGTGTCCATGATGGCCTCTTTCATCTCAGTGCTCACTGGGTCTCTTCACCCTTCAGACCTCCCTGCGCATACTCCAGGAGGTGGGGGCCACCTTATTGCCTACCACTAGAAGGGGTCCTACAAGAGGGTGCTTCCCATCCACCCCTCCCCCCAGGACCTCTGGAATTCTTGATTGGGCTCCTGCCCATGAGTCCCCCGACACAGTCCTTTTCATAACCCATGGAGGGTGCACACCCTGCATCTGGTTCATTTCTGAATTCCACCAAGAGAACAACTTTACATGATCATGCTCTACATGCTTCACTACCTCATATGCCCTGATACCAAGTTGCAGGACCTAGTACCACCTTCGGCGGCTGAGGAGCCCCAGTGGGCCAGAAAGTAGTACACCTTTGTCCCACAGACCACTGGGGATATCGGTTGGTGGCTTCCTCACAGAACTATGCACACGGGCATGTACATGGCACAGTTCACCCCCATTCCAGATGCCTGCCCATTTTGTGGCATGAGACAGACCCTGGTGCACACCTATTTAGAATGTGCAAGGTTGCAGCCCCTCTTCCAACTCCTCCACAACTTCAACAGGAGGCTCTGGCTGCACTTTTCTCCAACCCTTTTCATATCTGTTAACTCCTTTAGCTCAACATACAGGACGTGGTGTCCAGGTTCCTTGTGTTACAGGTGAAATATACTCTAATATAAACCTGTAAACTTCTTAATAAAACAAATAATGAAACCCAGAAGAAAACTTATAAGAAACTTGTAAGAAAAGATATGTAGGGAAGCAAGTAGGCTAGACTACAGGCTACCACCGCTGCAGGCTGCTAGTTGGCAATGGCCAGGGACTTAGAAGTGATAAAGAGAGGGAGGCACACGTGTGTGTGTGTGGGTGAGTTACAAAGGAAAGAGAGAGATGGACCTAAATGCACCAGGAGAGAGAGTTAGAGAGAGAGAGAGAGAGAGAGAGAGAGAGAGAGATGGGATGAAACCCACCAGAAAGGCGTTCTGGGGAGCACTTTCCAAGGGAGACACAAACTCTCTCCCTGACCCCAAACAGGCACTGTGTGTGCCAGAAACATTAACTTCAGGGAAGACTGGCTGGATTAATTCTGAAATGAAAGCACAGGTTTGGGTGTAGAAAATGTATTGTGGCAACTCCTTGGCCAAACCCACTCCCCTTCCACCTCTGTGTCACTTCTCCAGGTTTGCTGTCACAGCTCCGCTCAAGTTCATGCACCAGCCAAGTGTGTTTGTAGCCCACGAACAAGACCCATGTGCTTTTGGGTCACAGCACAGTTCAGGCCCTGCCTCTGGCTGTGGGTTTCTAGGCCGACTCTCGCAGTGCAGCTTCTGTTCTGGTGCCTGTTTCTGGGAGCGGAAACATCCACACCAAGCACAAAGGCCCTGTGGCTAGCTTTGGCTCGGCTCCCCCAGACTCTCCAATTGCTTCAGCAGACCATTGCCAGAGCTTTCCTTTGGGCGCACTCTGTTACCAGTTTCTCCTTTTCAGGTCACATGATCGCTAAAGCAAACAGCCCCAGGCCCTGCAAAAGGGGTTGTGTGACACATGGCCAGAAAGAGTTAAGCAACTTGCAGGCTATTGATCCAGATTCACCTTTTAGGGACAGGTTAGAAAAGTATGTAAACAGTAATTGGGGCCATTCCATCATAGATAGGCTAGAGCTTTGAAATGTAGACTTGTATTATTAAAGAACTGGAAGAAGTTAGTGATTCTAGTAGTCTATATTTACTGACAGTATGTTAGAGGTTAGCAGTTTAACCAAAAGGTTTCCTGTCTAGAGATGGATTTGTTTATTTCAGAGATGAAAAGGAAATATTATTAGATGGAACTTGTGTGCAATAATATCATTTTCTATATGTCTTTTTAAAGTTTCTGGTGAACTCTCTTTAACTGTTTAATGGATAATAGCTTTATGTTAATCCAAGTAGTTAATTACCAGTGATGTTTAGGAAATAGAAGATTACTTCAAATCCCTATTGTTCACCCAAGGACTGCTGTGCTGCCTAGGATCTTTAAAAAGTGGTCTTGGAACCTGATCCTTTTAATCTCAGATCTCCTTAAGCATTATCGGGGGAAGCTCAAGTCACAAGACTCTGGTCTCCAGTTACATCCTGGTCCATCCTGATAATGAATATTTCAACATTGGACTATAGTCTCTTGAACTCTGAAGTCAGCCGTCTCTACTATGAAACTGACTTAAAAACTCTAATCATGTCTTTGTGTATAATTATATTTTAACCAATATTCTTTTTTAATAAATCCTAGTTTAGTTAATAGGAATTGTTTTTAAGTGACTATCTGGGTAATATCTGAAATATTCATTCACCTGGCAGGTGATGTGTAACCCTTTGGTATTGGTAGAACTTTATTATATGATGAACAAGATTTTCAATAATCATCAACATATGTGATTTAGCTGTCTTGGTGGAAGTCCAAGGCTAGGTTCCTTTAAGGGAACTGTGTTTTGGCTTCTGCCTAAGCAGTAAAGCATTGTGAAAACTGTTTTGTTGCTGCATTAGTAAATCCAAGTATTAGAATAACCACCCATTTTGGGGATTGTCAGCCCCTTTCTTTGCAGTTTGTCCTAATTGACCAATCTCAGATTGGCCCCCCTGGAAACCCATTCATAAGTTCTAAAACAATTCCTCTTCTTTAGACAGCAGAAGAGATACTCAGATCCAGGTAAATACAACAAAGCAAAACATGTGCAGACCATTTCCTTCCTCAGTGAACTTATAAATGGCCATGTTGGGTTAGACCAAAGATCCATCTAGCTCAGTATCCTGTCTTCTGACAGTGGCCAATGTCAATGCTTCAGAGGGAATGAACAGAACAGGTAATTATCAAGTGATCCATTCTCCATCACCCTTTCCCAGCTTCCAGCAAACAGAAGCTAGGGACATGATTCCTGCCCATCCTGGTTAATAGTCATTGATGGACCTATCCTCCATGAATTCATCTAGGTGTTGTTTTTTTGAAAGCTGTAATAGTCTTGGCCTTCACAACATCCTCTGGGAAGGAGTTCCAAAGGTTGAATGTGTGTTGTGTTAAGAAATACTTTCTTTTATATATTTTAAACCTGCTGCCTATTAATTTCATTTGGTGACCCTAGAAAAAAAACTGTTGAGCAATAGTCAACAAGGTTTCTGTAAAGCGAAATCGTGTCTTACTAATCTATTAGAGTTCTTTGAAGGGGTCGACAAACATGTGGACAAGGGGGATACAGTGGACATAGTGTACTTAGATTTCCAAGAAGCCTTTGACAAGGTCCCTCACCAAAGGCTCTTATGTAAATTAAGCTGTCATGGGATAAAAGGGAAGGATTGAGAACTGGTTAAAAGACAGGGAACAAAGGGTAGGAATTAATGGTAAATTCTCAGAATGGAGAGGGATAACTAGTGGTGTTCCCCGAGGGTCAGTCCTCAGACCAATCCTATTCAACTTATTCATAAATGATCTGGAGAAAGGGGTAAACAGTGAGGTGGTAAAGTTTGCAGATGATACTAAGCTGCTCAAGATAGTTAAGACCAAAGCAGATTGTGATGAACTTCAAAAATATTTCACAAAACTAAGTGATTGGGCACAAAATGACAAATGAAATTTAATGTGGATAAATGTAAAGTAATGCACATTGGAGAAAATAACCCCAACTATATATATAATATAATGGGGTCTAATTTAGCTACAACGAGTCAGGAAAAAGATCTTGGAGTCATCGTGGATAGTTCTCTGAAGATGTCCACGCAGTGTGCAGAGGCGGTCAAAAAAGCAAACAGGATGTTAGGAAAAATTAAAAAGGGGATAGAGAATAAGATGGAGAATATATTATTGCCCTTATATAAATCAATGGTACGCCCACATCTCGAATACTGCGTACAGATGTGGTCTTCTCATCTCAAAAAAGATATACTGGCACTAGAAAAGGTTCAGAAAAGGGCAACTAAAATGATTAGGGGTTTGGAACGGGTCCCGTATGAGGAGAGATTAAAGAGGCTAGGACTCTTCAGCTTGGAAAAGAGGAGACTAAGGGGGGATATGCTAGAGGTATATAAAATTATGAGTGATGTGGAGAAAGTGGATAAGGAAAAGTTATTTACTTATTCCCATAATACAAGAACTAGGGGTCACCAAATGAAATTAATAGACAGCAGGTTTAAAAAAAATAAAAGGAAGTTCTTCACGCAGTGCACAGTCAACTTGTGGAACTCCTTACCTGAGGAGGTTGTGAAGGCTAGGGCTATAACAGTGTTTAAAAGAGAATTGGTTAAATTCGTGGTTGGTAAGTCTATTAATAGCTATTTGCCAGGATGGGTAAGGAATGGTGTCCGTAGCCTCTGTTTGTCAGAGGATGGAGATGGATGGCAGGAGAGAGATTACTTGATAATTGCCTCTTAGATTCACTCCCTCTGGGGCACCTGGCATTGTCCATTGTTGGCAGACAGGATACTGGGCTAGATGGACATTTGGTCTGACCCGTGCAGCCTGGTACAGTCTGACCTGGTACAGCCGTTCTTATGTTCTTATGTAACGGTGGTACCTAGACTGAAAAGTCCAGCCTGCAAATGTATCCTTCCCTTTCTCTCAATTCTACCCACAGCAGTTTTGTTCTTATTTGGAAAGAAGCAGTATGAGGTACTCCCATCACCTGAAGTGATGGAATATGTTGCAGTCCATTAGCTGTCAAGGAGGGTGTTTAATAGTATCTATAGTAGAACCTTATAGTTACGAACACCAGAGATACTTACTGACCGATCAACCACACATTTCATTCAGAAACAGAAGTACAAAGTCAGGCATCAGCAGAGTGAGAAAAAAAATACAAGTGAGTACTTAGTAAATGTAAAGTATAAAAATACTAAATGGGAAGTTAAAAATAAACATTTTTCAAAGTTAGGGAACAAAGGAAAAACTGGATTATTTGGGAAAAAGAGGCTAGGGATATAATTAATTCTAGACAACAATTTGGTTTATAGAAACCCGGTATTGCCAAATTAACCTCTTTTCATCCTTTAATTTGAGTACACATTTGGTTGCTCAATGGAACCATGGAGATGCAATAGACTTTGATATCTAGAAGGTATTTGTTTCATAGGGGAAAACATTCTGATAAAAAATAAACACTATACAATAACAATAGAGCACACGTAAAATGGACTAAAAGCTTTTTAACTGATAGATCTCAGAAAGCAGTTGCCAATGGACCATTGTCAGCGAAAGGAGATGTTAGGCCGGATGCTATTCAACATTTTAATCAATGACCTGGGAGCAAATAGAAAATCACTGCAGCTAAAATTCATGATGACCCAAAGACCAGCAGAGTGGTTACAATGAGAAGAACAGTGCAGGCGTAACGATTCATTTGCAGTGTTTGTCCAGCTGGGCCCATGTATACAATATGTTTTAATAAAGTCAAATGCAAAGTTGTTCTCTAGAAAAGGGAAATGTGGGTCCAACCCAAAGACTGTGGCACTGCATTATGGAATGCAGGGACACTGGAAAGGATTTTGGGGTCACTGTGGACGGCATGAGCTCCCAGTGTGATGCTGTGGCAAAAAAGGGCTGATGCGATATTTGGATGCCTGACCAACTTCTTAAGAGTGGTGGTTTATTATCCCTATTTTCTATTCCCCTGTCCCCGGGTAACACCAGGTCAATTTGAGGGATCCGGCCACTTTTGTCAGGGTTTGAGTTTGTCCCATTGGTTTCAGTCTCCTCAGGACATGTTGCTCTATGCCTCCATGAGAACTGATCAGACTAAAACTCCAATGTTTTAGTGAGTCTCACCTTGGGACAGGTAGTTTGTGTTTGTGCTAGGTAAGTGAATTGTGCTTGTCTTTGCAATCAGCTGTATCATTGCTCTGCCTAGTGTTAACAATGGTGCCCCTGTAAAAGGTTGCATTTTGGCTTCACAAACGCAACCTCAGGGTCACAGTCCTCCTGATATTCGCTGGCCGGCTGGAAGTGGCCTCAGAAAAGGAAGGAGGACGTTCTGCATGAAGTTATGCAGCAGTCCCTTGCTGAAAATCAAAAAATGAACGACTAACAGGACAGTGAAATGAGGGTACGTGCCAGGAGAACGCAGCTTGAAGGCAAAACCATGGAGCGGCTCGTAAACATTAGAGAGCGCCAAGCAGACTCGATTCAGGTGCTCCTAACACTATATACAGAGCAGCTACACACCCGCCTACCCCCCTGCTGTCCTTGAATCAAAACTCTTTCCCTTGCGCTCCTATGTCACCTCCAACACAATTTGGCCACCATCTTATTTTGTATCACCACCAGCTGCCTCCAACACCTACACCTTCACCGTCCAGCCCTGCAGACTCCAACCATCACCCACTTCACTCAACCCCCATCCACAGGCAGTTCAGCTCGCATGAAGTGCAGCACCCATTGCACGGCACTGCAGACAACAAGGCTGCATATGACACCTGTATATACACACATCTGTAATGATTCCAGACCCCCCCACACCTCCCTCCACCCTTCCCCCACACTGCACAGATGTGTCATCCCATGTGTGTCTCTCCAAGCTTTTCTCAATATTAATCAATGCATTTCCTTTGTTTGAAAGCGTTCTTTATTGCATTCAGTGAAAGGAAGCACAGCCCAGAAACGCAACCGGCACTGCTAGTCAGTGCATCCTATGGAGCAATCACAGACTCCTAATAGGACCACATTAGTGCCTTCGGCAATGAATTGCTGCCTCAAGGGATCTCTGATCCTCATGGCCCTGTGCTGGGCCCCTCTAATAGCCCTAGTCTCTGGCTGTTGAAGTTCAGCCTCCAGGCACTGAGCCTCTGGTGTCCATGCCTGAGTGAAGCTTTCACCCTTCCCTTCACAAATATTATGCAGGGAACAGCATGCGGCTATAAACATAGGGATGTTGTCATCGGCCAGATCCAGCTTCCCATACGGACTTCGTCAACGGGCCTTTAAACCTGCCAAAAGCTCACTCAAGAGTCATTCTGCACCAGCTCAACCCATTTTGAGCTGCTCCTTGCTGCTGTCAAGGCTCCCCATGCATGGCTTCATGAGCCATGGCATTAAGGGGTAGGCAGAATCTCCCAGGATCACAATGGGCATTTCGAGTTCCCCTACGGTGATCTTCTTGTCCAGGAGAAAAGGCTCAGCTTGCAGCTTCCTGACCAGGCCTGTGTTCTGAAAGATTTGTGGGTCATGCACCTTTCTGGACCAGCCTGTGTTAATGTCCATGAAACGCCCACTGTAATCCACAAGCGCCTGGAGAACCATTGAGAAATACCGCATCCTATTAATGTAACCAGAGGCTAGGTGGTCTGGTGTCAGAATTGGAATATATGTGCCATCTATCGCCTCTCCACAGCTAGGGAACCCATCTGTGCAAAGCCATCCACAGTGTCACACACACTGCCCAGAGTCATGGTTTTTCTGAGCAGGATGTGATTAATGGCCCTGCAAACTTGCATCAACATGAGTCCAATGGTCGACTTGCCCACTCAGAATTGGTTAGCGACCAATCGGTAGCTGTCTGGAGTAGCCAGCTTCCAAAGTGTGATTGCCATGCACTTCATCACCCTCAGGGCAGATCTCATTCTCATGTCCTTGCGCTACAGGGTGGGGGCGAGCTCATCACACAATCCCATTCAAGTGCATTTTCTCATACAAAAGTTCTGCAGCATAATGATATGCTCCCCCCACTCAGTGCTTGTTTTCTAAGCCCCAAAATGGCACTCCACTGTGGTCAGCGTGTCCGTGAATTCCACAACAAGCGCCTGTTTTCTCCACTACGCCTGTCAACAACTTCGTTGGACTCCTCATCCTCACTTGCCATTTAAGGAGTGGCTGGACTGCCATTCGTGATGTATTAGTGAGACCCATGAGCATATTCATGAACAGTTCAGGATCTGTTCCCGCAGAGTGAAAAGTTGGACAGAGTGTGCAGTACAAAAACGGTTGAAAGATACCACGAAATGTGGATGGAAGGGAAAGGACTGTTGGGATGCAAACCAATGTATGACGGGGCATTGGGACAGGACCCAGGTTGCCCCAAGAGCCCCCCGCCCTCTTCCCACAAACCTCAGCGGCTGAAGGGGAAGAGGTGCTCTGTGGGATACCTGCCCAGAGTGCACCTCTCTTTATGACCAGCTGACAGTGTGAACACACAGCAGCCCTGTCCCTGCAGCGCTCTCTGAGGGGGGTTAACTCCCGGCCCGTTACATCTGCAAGTGTGGACATAGCCTAAGTCTGTTCCCCTGAAGCGACCCCAGTGACTGTGATGCGTTGGCAGGTTTCTGAGTGGCAGTCCCTGAAAGAGCGGGAGTCCATTTCCCTCTTGGTGTGACGGAGAGACCGTGGTTACAGGAGGGAAGTCAGGACTCCTGGGTTCTGTCTGCAATCCTGTCTATCATTCTTTGTGTGACCTTGGCCAGCCCATAATCTCTACCTATGTGTATACTGGGATATTTTCCTTTGCTGACTGTTTTGAAGATCCTTCAATGACGTATGCTGCACAGTATGATGATAGTGAGGAGATTTATTGATTTCTGATTCCATAGGGACAGCCTCATATGTCTGTAGAAAGTGCTCATGTCTCCCTTCAGTCATCTTTCTCCAGATCTGTCTGTCTCCTATCTACCCATCCATCCTGGGCATTTACAGGGTACAGAGCCTAGGGACATCTAGGCATTATCCCTTATTTTCTTCTAATCAACTATGTTTTATAAATATACATAAATATAAAAAACAGCCAATTCCTCTCTCACTCAGCACAGAGCCCAGGAGTTCTCATCTCCCTTTGGGAAGGTTCCTTAATTACTGTTTACTCATAAAGCTGGATAATTAGCACAAAGTGGAGACATGCTTTTCTACAGCCTGTTTACATTCAGATGCTCTCTTCTTCTCTAGAGGCTGAGAGAACCCCCCTGGGAATACACAGAGCTATATTATAAACTGTGCCCACCCCTGTGTCGGCTCTTGCCATGAGATGTTGCTGAAGATGCTGGGGTGAGAGAGGAGTGGGACACGGCTACCTGAGGGGGATTCCCGGGGAGGACACTTCCATCTCAGAATTCACAGGTACCCATCTCTTGCTGAGGAGCTCACCTGATCTCAAACCCTGTGCAACGTGGGTGTGGTGGGACAGAGAGTAAGTCTGTGGTTCTTTCTCCTCTGCACAACCATGACACATCCCAGAGCCCTTGCCATAAGTGATGAGTTTGCTAAAGAATCACTGGCCAAAATGTCACTGATTTCTGTGTATCCCTGCTCATCCCGCCTGATGGCCTCCAGCCCCAAGGTGGTGCATTTCAGTGGCACAGTGAATCCTTCAGGATGAAAGATGTTTTTAGATTAGCAATACAAGGTCGAATTCTGAGACCATGGCCTGTATTTTGCTCAGGCCCCAGTGAGGCCAAACTTCCCTTGGACCAAGAATGGAGTACAGACGTAAGGAGAGAACTGTGTGTTAATGCACAGACCCTGTCACCCCCTCTTCTTACATTTTAGGGCTCTGTCTGTTAATGGGGCAGGGGAACAGGGGCTGTTACCTGACTTTTATCTGCTGGAAAGATTAGAGGTGCAATGGTTCCTCATTAGAACACTAATGAAAAGTTTTCAACATGTGTTACACATACTTTCTCCTAGCTTCATTTGAAGAAGTCAGCTGAATTGTTATACCTGAAACTTTCAAAAAACAATTCTGCTCAAACCAGACACCCAGCGTGGGAAATTTTAGTCCAAAAACCGAAAATTTGGCAAACTTATAAGCAACTGAAAATGAGGTCTTCCAATGGATTGTGTCAGACAGCCTTAACTACAGGTGATGCCACCAGCACCACCTACACTGGCTAATCCATTTGTGAATCCCATTCTTCTATGCTTTTTGCTCCGATAATGTTGGTAGCAAGGAGTTCTACACGCCAAATAATAATTATGTTAGCAATTACCTTTTCTCAAGGTTATATGTTCAGACTTTCAATGTAACTAAATGTTCCCTTGTTCATGTTATGAGACACATTAAATATAAATGCCTGATCTACTTCCTTTATCAATAGATCCATAGGGTTTAAGGTCGGAAGGGACCTTTTGATCATCCAGTCTGACCACCTGTAAAACACAGGCCTATTAAATTTCACTCAGTTACCTCTGTATTGAGCCGAAAGACTTGTGTGTGACTAAGGCCTGGTCTACAGTAGGATTTTACATCATAAAATGGTAGAGCCATAGAGTTATAAGGGAACACAAAGGTGAGCGAGTCTAACCCCTTGACAAGATGCAGGATTTGTTTTGTCTTAGTCATCTAAGACTGATGGCTATCCGCACATCTTTGGAAAACCTCCACAGAAGGAGCTTCCTTGACAAATCCATGCTGACTATCACTTATCGCCTTATTATCTTCTAGATGTTTGCAAATTGATTCCTTAATTATATGCTCCATTTTCTTACCGGGTACAGGAGTTAAGCTGACTGGTCTGTAATTGCCTGGGATGTGCTTATTTCCCTGTTTATAGATAGGCAGTATATGTTCTCTTTTCCATTCTTCTGGAATCTCCCATGTCTTCCATGACTTTTCAAAGATAATTACTAATGGCTCAGATATCTTCTCAGTCAGTTCCTTCAGAGCATTCTAGGATGCATTCGTTAGACTCTGGTGAATTGAAGACATCTAACTTGTCTAAGTAACTTTTAACTTGTTCTTTCCCTATTTTAGACTCAGAACCTACCCCATTTTCACTGGCATTCTCTGTGTTAGCTGTCCAAACACCACCAACCTTCTTGGTGAAAACCGAAACAAAGAAGTCATTAAGAACCTCTGTTCTTATTTTCTGTTATTGTTTCCACCTCTTCATTTACTAACAGGCCTACCCTGTCCTTGGTCTTCCATTTGCTTCTAAAGTATTTGTAGAATGTTTTCCTGTTACCCTTTATGTCCGGAGCTAGTTTGATCTCGTTTTGTGCCTCGGCCTTTCTATTATTGCCCCTACATACATTTGTTATTTGTGTACATTCCTCCTTTGTAATTTGACATTGTTTCCACTTTTTAGAGGATCCTTTTTTGTTTTTTAGATCATTCAAGAATTCCTGGTTAAGCCATTGTGGTCTCTTGCCATACTTCCTATCTTTCCTGCAGTGGGACAGTTTGCTCTTGTGCCCTTAATAATGTCTCTCTGAAAAACTGCCTGCTGTCTTCTATTATTTTTCCCCTTAACCTTGCTACCCATGAAATCTTGCCTACCAACTCCCTGAGTTTATTAAAGTCTGCCTTCTTGAAATCCTTTGCCTTTATTTTCCTTTTTCCCTCCTACCATTCCTTAGAATCATGAACTCTATCATTTCATGATCACTTCTCCCCAAACTGCCTTCCACTTTCAAATTCTCAAAGAGTTCCTCCTTTTTTTGTCAAAATCAGTTCTAGAACAGCCTCTCTCCTGGTAGCTTCTCCAGCTTCTGGAACCAAAAAATACCTCCAATACATCCCAAGAACTTGTTGGATAATCTGTGCCCTGGTGTAGATAGCATGAGATAAATTCTTCGATCAAACTAGCTACCACGTCTCGGGGATTACCTATGCTGAAAGGAGAACCCCTTCCATCCATGTAATTAGTGTCTATATTGAAGTGCTATGGCAGTGTCAAGGTTCCTTCCCCACTCTGAACTTTAGGGTACAGATGTGGGGGACCTGCATGAGAAGCTCTAAGCTCAATTAAGAGCTTAGATCTGGTCTGGCTGCCACCACTCCCAAGCACTAATTCCCTTCACTGGGTAGCCTTGAGAGACTCTTCACAATTTCCTGGTGAACACAGATCCAACCCCTTGGATCTTAAAACAAGGAGAAATTAACCATCCCCCCTCCTTTCTCCCACCAACTGCTGGTGGACCCAGATCCAACCCCCTTGGATCTTAAAACAAGGAAAAATCAATCAGGTATTAAGAAAAAGGCTTTTAATTAAAGAAAAGAAAGGTAAAAGAAAACCCTCTGGGAGAGATTAGCATACCAGCTACTCTCACAGACAACAGATTCCAAACACAGAGGGTGCTCCCCTGGGCAAAACCTTAGTTACACACAAAAAAATACCCAAATACCCAATTTGACTATTCCTCTAATTGCACAAGACAGGTTACAAAGAAATAAACATAAACCTATTTATTTCCTTCACTAATACTCACTACTTCATAAGAGGCTGAATTCTGGAGCTTTCCCACTCCAGTCCAAAGTGAAAACTCAAGAGACAAAGGGAACTTCCCTCCTTCCCTTTGAACCATCTTGTTCTCCCATTGGTTCCTCTGGTCAGGTGTCAGCTAGGCTAGGTGAACTTCTTAACCTAGCCTAGGGGACAGGTGAGCAAAGCCCAGAGGTAAGTGGGGAACATGGAGACCGGGGAGATGGGTCGGAAACGAGAGGGAGTGTGGGCTATATTGTCAGAGAGAAAGGAGGGTCAGGACAAAACTGGGAGGAAAGATCAAACCAGTATCTTAGATGCCTATATACAAATGCGAGAAGTATGGGGAATAAGCAGGAAGAACTGGAAGTGCTAATAAATAAATACAACTATGACATAGTTGGCATCACTGAAACTTGGTGGGATAATACACATGATTGGAATGTTGGTGTGGATGGGTACAGCTTGCTCAGGAAGGATAGACAGGGGAAAAAGGGAGGAGGTGTTGCCTTATATATTAAAAATGTACACACTTGGACTGAGGTAGAGATTGACATAGGAGACGGAAGTGTTGAGAGTCTCTGGGTTAGGCTAAAAGGGGTAAAAACAAGGGAGATGTCATGCTAGGAGTCTACTACAGGCCACCTAACCAGGTGGAAGAGGTGGATGAGGCTTTCTTTAAGCAACTAACAAAATCCTCCAAAGCCCAAGATTTGGTGGTGATGGGGGACTTCAACTATCCGGATATATGTTGGGAAAATAACACAGCGGGGCACAGACTATCCAACAAATTCTTGGACTGCATTGGAGACAACTTTTTATTTCAGAATGTTGAAAAAGCTACTCGGGGGGAGCTGTTCTAGACTTGATTTTAACAAATAGGGAGGAACTCGTTGAGAATTTGAAAGTAGAAGGCAGCCTGAGTGAAAGTGATCATGAAATCATAGAGTTTGCAATTCTAAGGAAGGGTAGAAGGGAGAACAGCAAAATAGAGACAATGGATTTCAGGAAGGCAGATTTTGGTAAGCTCAGAGAGCTGATAGGTAATGTCCCATGGCAATCAAGACTGAGGGGAAAAACAACTGAGGAGAGTTGGCAGTTTTTCAACACAGGAATGCAGGGGCAAGTTTAGAAAGGCAAAGGCACAAAATGAGCTCAAACTAGCTACGGGAATAAAGGGAAACAAGAAGACTTTTTATCAATACATTAGAAGCAAGAGGAAGACCAAAGACAGGGTAGGCCCACTGCTTAGTGAAGAGGGAGAAACAGTAACAGGAAACTTGGAAATGGCAGAGATGCTTAATGACTTCTTTGTTTCGGTCTTCACCGAGAAGTCTGAAGGAATGCCTAACATAGTGAATACTCAAGGAGCTAATAGAGGAGGTATCTGAGCCTCTAGCTATTATCTTTGGAAAATCATGGGAGACGGGAGAGATTCCAGAAGACTGGAAAAGGGCAAATATAGTGCCCATCTATAAAAAGGGAAATAAAAACAACCCAGGAAACTACAGACCAGTTAGTTTAACTTCTGTGCCAGGGAAGAGAATGGAGCAAGTAATTAAGGAAATCATCTGCAAACACTTGGAAGGTGGTAAGGTGATAGGGAACAGCCAGCATGGATTTGTGAAGAACAAATCATGTCAAACCAATCTGATAGCTTTCTTTGATAGGATAACGAGCCTTATGGATAAGGGTGAAGCTGTGGATGTGGTATACCTAGACTTTAGTAAGGCATTTGATACAGTCTCGCATGATATTCTTATCGATAAATTAGGCAAATACAATTTAGATGGGGCTACTATAAGGTGGGTGCATAACTGGCTGGATAACCGTACTCAGAGAGTTGTTATTAATGGTTCCCAATCCTGCTGGAAAGGCGTAACAAGTGGGGTTCCGCAGAGGTCTGTTTTGGAACCGGCGCTGTTCAATATCTTCATCAACGACTTAGATATTGGCATAGAAAGTACGCTTATTAAGTTTGCGGATGATACCAAACTGGGAGGGATTGCAACTGCTTTGGAGGACAGGGTCATAATTCAAAATGATCTGGACAAATTGGAGAAATGGGCTGAGGTAAACAGGATGAAGTTTAACAAAGACAAATGCAAAGTGCTCCACCTAGGAAGGAAAAATCAGTTTCACACATACAGAATGGGAAGAGACTGTCTAGGAAGGAGTACGGCAGAAAGGGATGTAGGGGTTATAGTGGACCACAAGCTAAATATGAGTCAACAGTGTGATGCTGTTGCAAAAAAAGCAAACATGATTCTGGGATGTATTAACAGGTGTGTTGTGAGCAAGACACGAGAAGTCATTCTTCCGCTCTACTCTGCTCTGGTTAGGCCTCAGCTGGAGTATTGTGTCCAGTTCTGGGCACCGCATTTTAAAAAAGATGTGGAGAAATTGGAGCGGGTCCAGAGAAGAGCAACAAGAATGATTAAAGGTCTTGAGAACATGACCTATGAAGGAAGGCTGAAAGAATTGGGTTTCTTTAGTTTGGAAAAGAGAAGACTGAGAGGGGACATGATAGCAGTTTGCAGGTATTTAAAAGGGTGTCATAAGGAGGAGGGAGAAAACTTGTTCACCTTAGCCTCTAAGGATAAAACCAGAAGCAATGGGTTTAAACTGCAGCAAGGGAGGTCTAGGTTGGACATTAGGAAAAAGTTCCTAACTGTCAGGGTGGTTAAACACTGGAATAAATTGCCTAGGGAGGTTGTGGAATCTCCATCTCTGGAGATATTTAAGAGAAGGTTAGATAAATGTCTATCAGGGATGGTCTAGACAGTATTTGGTCCTGCCATGCGGGCAGGGGACTGGACTCGATGACCTCTCGAGGTCCCTTCCAGTCCTAGAATCTATGAATCTATGAATCTATGAACCCTTTACAGGTAAAAGAGGCATTAACCCTTAACTATCTGTTTATGACAGGCAGCAACGCTGTATCATTTTAGGTGTAAACAACCCGTCAAGCAGATCTTCCAAAAAAATCATTCAGTCTGGATCTGCCAACATGGGGAATTGGAAAATCCAACACTTCCCTTCTCGGTGTATCCCAGTGGTTAATCACTCTCAGAGCTAAATATTTGGCCCTAATTTCTAGCTGGAATTTGCCTGGCTTCAGCTTGGACATTGATCTTCCTCAGCCTTTCTCTGGTAGATTACAGATTCCATTATTACCCCTGGTTTTCTCCCCATGTAAGTCTCCGTTTGATCATCTTTTTGATAAGGTATAGAGATATACACCTTCAAGTCTAACAGTCTGGCTTTTTCTCTATCCCCCAATCATTTTTGTGTCTCTTTTCTGCCCAAGTTTTCAACATCTTTTTCCAAATGTGGACCCAAGATCTGGATGCAGTTTGTTTCACCAATCCCATGTGCAGAGGTAAAATCCTTCTCCTGCTGCAACTCACCACTCCCCTGATTATTTATCCGAGGACCACATCATCCCTTTATGCTATACCGTCCTACTGGGAGCTCACAATGAGTTGGTAGTCCACAATGACCCCTAAATCCTTTTCAGGGTCCTTGCATTCCACGTAAAGTGCTGTAGTCTGTGGGCCGGGCCTGCATTCCTTATTCCTAGAGCAACGCTTTGAATTTAACTGTATTAAAACATTTTTTTTTGCATGGGCCCCACTTTCAAAATGCTCCCTATCACTCGGTATGCCTGCCCTGTCCGCCTTTTGTATCCACTCTGACAATATTTGGTCATTGCAAATATTTATCTGCAGTGATTTTCTATTTCCTTCCAGATCATTGATTAAAATATTGAATAGCATCGGATCTACAACTGATCCAAACAGAACCCCACTACAAATAGCCACAGTTACTGATGAAGGCCTACTGACAACAGCTTTCTGAGCTTTGTCCATTTTTCATATAAAAAAAAAACCCTTTCCCTTTATATTTTAATATTTTTTTCAACACAGAAATTGACATAAAACTTTATAGGATTTCTCTTGTCGTTAATATACTTATTAACATCCTTTTTGTGATCCATATTCCTGATGTTCCCTACAGTATGAACACCCTACAGTATGGACTCCCTATCCTGACTCTCATTGCATTAAGGAACCATGATGGATAACCAGTATCCACACTTGTGTTCCCTGCTGGTGCCTATTAAGGCTCCCCCACGACCAAGTGTAGGAATTATTAACCCAGGACAACAATAAAAATATGGAATTGGATTTAGTAGGGTCATTTTCATTATTCAGAGAAAATAACTATGAACAATGTCATATTTCAGTGTGTGAAGAGCGATCAAAATGCTTCTCTCATGAGAACAGCATCCGCTAGTGCATGCAATGTCTCATATTAATGTTTTCTCTCCATTCAGTCATTTCTACTGGGACCATCACCAGAGACCCTGAGAACGAACAGAAAGTCAGGGGAACGTACGGTATAAGCAGGAGACACCCTTATACCTCAGAGTTGGACACCTTGACCACTCCATGTCAGATTCCAACACAACTGACTTCACCAACCCCTCCACCTTCATCCTACTTGGCATTCCTGGCCTAGAGGCAGCACATATCTGGATCTCCATCCCCTTCTGCACCATGTACGCCATAGCCTTGTTGGGGAACTTCACTATCCTGTTCATCGTGAACAGGGAGCCGAGCCTCCACGAGCCCATGTTCTTTTTCCTCTGCATGCTGGCCATCACTGACCTGCTCATTTCCACATCCACTATGCCCAAAATGCTGAGCATCTTCTGGTTCAATTCCAGGGAGATCAGTTTCAGTGCCTGCCTCACCCAGATGTACTTGGTTCACTCCTTCTCAGCGATGGAGTCTGGAATCCTCGTGGCCATGGCTTTTGATCGCTATGTGGCCATCTGCCATCCCCTGAGACATTCCACCATCCTGTCAACCTCTGTTGTGGCCAAGGTAGGCCTGGGCTTGGTGCTGCGCAGTGGCATACTCACATTACCCTATCCCTTCCTGGCGAGGCAGTGGCCATATTGCAGAACCAACATCATCCCCCACTCCTATTGTCGGCATATAGCTGTGGTGAACCTGGCCTGCGCTGACATCCGCATCAGTAGTTACTATGGCCTGTTTAATCTTGTCTCTGTGATCGGAATGGATGTGTTTTTTATCGCCGTATCCTATACTCTGATCCTGCGGGCCATTTTCCGCCTTCCCACAAAGGATGCTCGGCTCAAAACTTTTGGGACCTGCATCTCTCATCTTTGTGCCATTTTAATTTTGTACATACCAGATTTCTTCTCATCTCTCACACAGCGGTTTGGCCACAATGTGCCACTGCATATACGGATTCTCTTTGCTAATGTTTACCTGCTGGTGCCTCCTATGCTACACCCCATCATTTATGGGGTGAGGACGAAACAGATCCGGGACCGGCTGCTCCATCTCTTTTCTCATAAAGAGACCTAAATGTTTTCTTCTTGTGCTCTGGCTCTGAGATTGAGCTCTGTGCAGAGCTGGCTGGTGCATGGTGCTGGGGCCTGTTCCCTGAATCACTTACTGGACACACAGAGATATTAAGTTGTTAATGTGCTGTGTCAATGTGATGAAATGGGGAGTCAGTCTATGTACACTACACTGGGTTGCCACTTTTCTAATTGCTGGTAGCTGGATCCCTGAAATTGCAATCTTGCCCCATCTCTTCTGTCAAGCCTCGACCCTGCTGTGTGTCTTCTCCCCAAGGCGCTGCCCCGTCACTTGCTCCTGTCTTCCCCTCCCCTTGTCAGCTGCAACCCAGTCATCTCTAAAACCAATATGTGCTCATATGTTATAGCAAGTCATTTAAGGACACTGGTTAGTGTTAAAATTGTAATGTTTATTCTTACTTTGTGTCTAACTCTGTGGAGAGGGAAACCCCATCAGGACTCCTGGGATCTATGTTAGATCTGGGAGAGGAAAGGGGTACAGTGGGTTACAGTAGGGGGCAAATACATTTGGGGTCTAAATAAGAAGATCAGAATGGCCATACTGGGTAAAACCAATGGTCCATGTAGCCAGTAGCCTGTCTTCTGACAGCGCCCAATACCAGTTGCTTCAGAGGGAATGAACAGAACATGGCAATCCTCATGTGATTCATGTGGAGCAGGGGAAGAGGAGGAGAGGGGGAACGGAAGCCCTACTCATTTTTGTCCCCTCCATCTTCCATACTGCTGCTGCCCTGGAGTTGTTTCATTTCCCCTTTCTTTGGAGGAACCTCTGGGGGTGTTTTTTTCTCCCCTCTCTGACCCTTTAGGGGCTGCTCTTTTCCATCCACCTCCCTTTCCCTTTCTGGAGATAGAGACATGTTGCGCAGTGCCACCAGTAGAGTCGCGATTGTTGCAAGGCCAGCTGGGAATCCTCTTTACTGCTAGGATCCTCCTCAAGCTTCAGAACGAAGCCAACCATTTTTTCAAAATTGAACACCAGAGGCTCTAGGGAGGGTGCTCTCTATGCTTGTAGGGTACTCTGTGGTTTGCCTGCAGGAAACCCACAGGAATCGAGACGCGGAGACTAGTTGGCGGCTGAAGTCGGGGTACCGGGTACATTTTAGACACCTCAGCACTCATTCAGCTGGGTTGACCACCCTGTTCTCCCTCGACCTACTGCCTGAGATGCTGAGAGCTGACGAGGCCGTGCCAGGTTGCCTGCTGCCCCTTCAGTCCTGTGTGGAGGGGCTGACGTTGAATCTGTTCAATGTCTACCCCCAAATGCAGACCCAGAGTGGCTGTGTTTCTCACAACAGTCATTGCCTTCCTCGGCACCTTGGATCCTCACTAGTGCCTGGTCCTGAGTGGAGATTTTAATACCATCTTTGAGGACTAGAATCACTCAGAGATCGACAGCAGCCAGGCTGCTGCGGGTAGCCTCAGAGATATCATCAATCATTATTCCCTGGTGGATGTCTGGTACAACCAACACCCGGATGACAATTCCACTTTTACTTATGTCCAGGTAGAGGTTGATCAGTTGTGCTACTCCTGGTTGGACCTCGTGTATCTATTTTGTTTCCACCTTGCTTGGGCCCACTCCTCCAGCATTCAGCTGATCCAGTTCATGGCCCACCATTTAGTGGCCATGATGGCCTCTTTCATCTCAGTGCTCACTGGGTCTCTTCACCCTTCAGACCTCCCTGCGCATACTCCAGGAGGTGGGGGCCACCTTATTGCCTACCACTAGAAGGGGTCCTACAAGAGGGTGCTTCCCATCCACCCCTCCCCCCAGGACCTCTGGAATTCTTGATTGGGCTCCTGCCCATGAGTCCCCCGACACAGTCCTTTTCATAACCCATGCAGGATGCACACCCTGCATCTGGTTCATTTCTGAATTCCACCAAGAGAACAACTTTACATGAACATGCTCTACATGCTTCACTACCTCATATGCCCTGATACCAAGTTGCAGGACCTAGTACCACCTTCGGCGGGTGAGGAGCCCTGGTGGGCCAGAAAGTAGTACACCTTTGTTCCACAGACCACTGGGGATATCGGTTGGTGGCTTCCTCACAGAACTATGCACACGGGCATGTACATGGCACAATTCACCCCCATTCCAGATGCCTGCCCATTTTGTGGCATGAGACAGACCCTGGTGCATGCCTATTTAGAATGTGCAAGGTTGCAGCCCCTCTTCCAACTCCTCCACAACTTCAACAGGAGGCTCTGGCTTCACTTTTCTCCAACCCTTTTCATATATGTTAACTACTTTAGCTCAACATACAGGACGTGGTGTCCAGGTCCCCTGTGTTACAGGTGAAATATACTCTAATATAAACCTGTAAACTTCTTAATAAAACAAATAATGAAACCCAGAAGAAAACTTATAAGAAACTTGTAAGAAAAGATATGTAGGGAAGCAAGTATGCTAGACTACAGGCTACCACCGCTGCAGGCTGCTAGTTGGTAATGGCCAGGGACTTAGAAGTGATAAAGAGAGGGAGGCACATGTGTGTGTGGGGGGGTGAGTTACAAAGGAAAGAGAGAGATGGACCTAAATGCACCAGGCAAGAGAAAGATAGAGAGAAAGAGAGAGAGAGAGATGGGATGAAACCCACCAGAACAGGGACTCACTGTCTCTGCCCTTCTGGGGAGACACAAACTCTCTTCCTGACCCCAAACAGGCACTGTGTGTGCCAGAAACATTTCCTTCCGGGAAGACTGGCTGGATTAATTCTGAAATGAAAGCACAGATTTGGGTGTAGAAAATATCTTGTGGCACCTCCTTGGCCAAACCCTCTCCCCTTCCACCTCTGTGTCACTTCTCCAGGTTTGCTGCCACAGCTCCGCTCAAGCTCGTGCAGCTGGACACTCACCAGCCAAGTGTGTTTGTAGCCCACAAACAAGACCCATGTGCTTTTGGGTCACAGCACTGTTCAGGCCCTGCCTCTGACTCTGGGTTTCTAGGCCGACTCTCGCAGTGCAGCTTCCGTACTGGTGTCTGTTTCTGGGAGCGGAAACATCCACACTAAGCACAAAGGCCCTGAGGCTAGCTTTGGCTCGGCTCCCCCAGACTCTCCAATTGCTTCAGGAGACCATTGCCAGAGCTCCCCCTTGGGCGCACTCTGTTACCAGTTTCTCCTTTTCAGGTCACATGATCGCTAAAGCAAACAGCCCCAGGCCTTGCAAAAGGGGTTGTGTGACACATGGCCAGAAAGCGTTAAGCAACTTGCAGGCTATTGACCCAGATTCATCTTTTAGGGACAGTTTAGAAAAATATGTAAACGGTAATTAGGGCCATTCCATCATAGATAGGCTAGAGCTTTGAAATGTAGACTTGTATTATTAAAGAACTGGAAGAAGTTAGTGATTCTAGTAGTCTATATTTACTGACAGTTTGTTAGAGGTTAGCAGTTTAACCAAAAGGTTTCCTGTCTAGAGATGTATTTGTCTATTTCAGAGATGAAAAGGAAATATTACTAGATGGAACTTGTGTGCAATAATATAATTTTCTATATGTCTTTTTAAAGTTTCTGGTGAACTCTCTTTAACTGTTTAATGGATAAAAGCTTTATGTTAATCCAGGTAGTTAATTACAAGTGATGTTTAGGAAATAGAAGATTACTTCAAAACCCTATTGTTCACCCAAGGACTGCTGTGCTGCCCAGGAACTGTAAAAAGGGTTCTTGGAACCTGATCCTTTTAATCTCAGATCTGCTTAAGCATCATCGGGGGAAGCTCAAGTCACAAGACTCTGGTCTCCAGTTACATCCTGGACCATCCTGATAATGAATATTTCAACACTGGACTATAGTCTCTTGAACTCTGAAGTCAGCCGTCTCTACTATGGAACTGACTTAAAAACTCTAATCATGTCTCTGTGTATAATTATATTTTAACCAATACTCTTTTTTAATAAATCCTAGTTTAGTTAATACGAATTGTTTTTAAGTGACTATCTGGGTAATATCTTTAATATTCATTCACCTGGCAGGTGATGTGTAACCCTTTGGTATTGGTAGAACTTTATTATATGATGAACAAGATTTTCAATAATCATCAACATATGTGACTTAGCTGTCTTGGTGGAAGTCCAAGGCTGGGTTCCTTTAAGGGAACTGTGTTTTGGCTTCTGCCTAAGCAGTAAAGCATTGTGAAAACTGTTTTGTTGCTGCATTAGTAAATCCAAGTATTAGAATAACCACCCATTTTGGGGATTGTCAGCCCCTTTCTTTGCAGTTTGTCCTAATTGACCAATCTCAGATTGGCCCCCCTGGAAACCCATTCATAAGTTCTAAAACAATTCCTCTTCTTTATACAGCAGAAGGGATACTCAGATCCAGGTAAATACAACAAAAGCAAAACATGTGCAGACCATTTCCTTCCTCAGTGAACTTAAAAATGGCCATGTTGGGTTAGACCAAAGGTCCATCTAGCCCAGTATCCTGTCTCCCAATAGTGACTAATGTCATGTGCTTCAGAGGGAATGAACAGAACAGATAATTATCAAGTGATCCATTCTCCATCACCCTTTCCCAGCTTCCAGCAAACAGAAGCTAGGGACATGATTCCTGCCCATCCTGGTTAATAGTCATTGATGGACCTATCCTCCATGAATTCATCTAGGTGTTGTTTTTTTGAAAGCTGTAATAGTCTTGACCTTCACAACATCCTCTGGGAAGGAGTTCCAAAGGTTGACTGTGTGTTGTGTTAAGAAATACTTTCTTTTATATATTTTAAACCTGCTGCCTATTAATTTCATTTGGTGACCCTAGAAAAACAAACTGTTGAGCAATAGTCAATAAGGTTTCTGTAAAGCGAAATCGTGTCTTACTAATCTATTAGAGTTCTTTGAAGGGGTCAGCAAACATGTGGACAAGGGGGATCCAGTGGACATAGTGTACTTAGATTTCCAAGAAGCCTTTGACAAGGTCCCTCACCAAAGGCTCTTACGTAAATTAAGCTGTCATGGGATAAAAGGGAAGGATTGAGAACTGGTTAAAAGACAGGGAACAAAGGGTAGGAATTAATGCTAAATTCTCAGAATGGAGAGGGATAACTAGTGGTGTTCCCCGAGGGTCAGTCCTCGGACCGATCCTATTCAACTTATTCATAAATGATCTGGAGAAAGGGGTAAACAGTGAGGTGGCAAAGTTTGCAGATGATACTAAACTGTTCAAGATAGTTAAGACCAAAGCAGACTGTGATGAACTTCAAAAAGATTTCACAAAACTAAGTGATTGGGCACAAAATGGCAAATGAAATTTAATGTGGATAAATGTAAAGTAATGCACATTGGAGAAAATAACCCCAACTATATATACAATATGATGGGGTCTAATTTAGCTACAACGAGTCAGGAAAAAGATCTTGGAGTCATCGTGGATAGTTCTCTGAAGATGTCCACGCAGTGTGCAGAGGCGGTCAAAAAAGCAAACAGGATGTTAGGAATCATTAAAAAGGGGATAGAGAATAAGACTGAGAATATATGATTGCCCTTATATAAATCAATGGTACGCCCACATCTCGAATACTGCGTACAGATGTGGTCTCCTCATCTCAAAAAAGATATACTGGCACTAGAAAAGGTTCAGAAAAGGACAACTAAAATGATTAGGGGTTTGGAACGGGTCCAATATGAGGAGAGATTAAAGAGGCTAGGACTCTTCAGCTTGGAAAAGAGGAGACTAAAGAGGGATATTATAGAGGTATATAAAATCATGTGGAGAAAGTGGATAAGGAAAAGTTATTTACTTATTCCCATAATACAAGAACTAGGGGTCACCAAATGAAATTAATAGGCATCAGGTTTAAAACAAATAAAAGGAAGTTCTTTACGCAGTGCACAGTCAACTTGTGGAACTCCTTACCTGAGGAGGTTGTGAAGGCTAGGACTATAACAGTGTTTAAAAGTCCATTAGTAGCTATTTGCCAGGATGGGTAAGGAATGGTGTCCCTATCCTCTGTTTGTCAGAGGGTGGAGATGGATGGCAGGAGAGAGATCACTTGATCATTGCCTCTTAGGTTCACTCCCTCTGGGGCACCTGGCAATGGCCACTGTTGGCAGACAGGATACTGGGCTAGATGGACATTTGGTCTGACCCTGTACAGCCGTTCTTATATTCTTATGTAACGGTGGTACCTAGACTGAAAAGTCCAGCCTGCAAATGTATCCTTCCCTTTCTCTCAATTCTACCCACAGCAGTTTTGTTCTTATTCGGAAAGAAGCAGTATGAGGTACTCCCATCACCTGAAGTGTTGAAATATGTTGCAGTCCAATGGCAGTCAAGGAGGGTGTTTAATAGTATCTATAGTAGAACCTTATAGTTACGAACACCAGAGATACTTACTGACCGATCAACCACACATTTCATTTAGAAACAGAAGTACAAAGTCAGGCATCAGCAGAGTGAGAAAAAAAATACAAGTGAGTACTTAGTAAATGTAAAGTATAAAAATACTAAATGGGAAGTTAAAAATAAACATTTTACAAAGTTAGGGAACAAAGGAAAAACTGGATTATTTGGGAAAAAAAGGCTAGGGATATAATTAATTCTAGACAACAATTTGGTTTATGGAAACCCGGTATTGCTAAATTAACCTCTTTTCATCCTTTAATTTGAGTACACATTTGGTTGCTCAAGGGAACCATGGAGATGCAATAGACTTTGATATCTAGAAGGTATTTGTTTCATAGGGGAAAACATTCTGATAAAAAATAAACACTATACAATAACAATAGAGCACACGTAAAATGGACTAAAAGCTTTTTAACTGATAGATCTCAGAAAGCAGTTGCCAATGGACCATTGTCAGCAAAAGGAGATGTTAGGCCGGATGCTATTCAACATTTTAATCAATGACCTGGGAGCAAATAGAAAATCACTGCAGCTAAAATTCATGATGACCCAAAGATCAGCAGAGTGGTTACAATCAGAAGAACAGTGCAGGCGTAACGATTCATTTGGAGTGTTTGTCCAGCTGGGCCCATGTATACAATATGTTTTAATACAGTCAAATGCAAAGTTGTTCTCTAGAAAAGGGAAATGTGGGTCCAACCCAAAGACTGTGGCACTGCATTATGGAATGCAGGGACACTGGAAAGGATTTTGGAGTCACTGTGGACAGCATGAGCTCCCAGTGTGATGCTGTGGCAAAAAAGGGCTGATGCGATATTTGGATGTCTGACCAACCTGGTTGCTTTCCGTGATGAGATAACTGCTTCTGTACATATGGAAAAGCAGTGCACTGGATGAATGAATGGATAATAACGTGGACAGAAAGCTCGCTAAATCGTTGGTCTCAACTTGTAGTGATTAATGGCTAGATGTCTAGTTGGTAGCTGTTATCAATCTGAGTTCCCCAGGGGTCGGTCCTTGGGCCGGTTTTGTTCAACATCTTCATTAATGATCTGGATGATGCAATGAATTGCACCCTCAGCAAGTTCATGGATGACACTAAGCTGCAGGGAGAGGTAGATACACTGGTGGATAGGGATAGAGTCCAGAGTGACCTAGTTAAATTGGAGGTTTGGGGCCCAAAGAAATCTGATGAGGTTCAACAAGGACAAGTGCAGATTCCTGCCCTTAGGATGGAAGAATCCCATGCATTGCTACAGGCTGAGGACCAGCAGAAATTGAAATTTTCTTAAATATTACATGACTTGAGGCAGTGGGCGTGTTTACTGGCGTGCAACTCAGGCTTTGTCTACGCTAGCAATTTTGTGAAAAAAAAAGGTACCAGTGTGGTGAGTTCTACATGAGTAGGAAAGGCTTGTTGGGGGGATGGTTTGGTGAGGTCGGTAGGAGAGCTCAGTACAGCTGTGCTGCTGTAAGGTCTGTGGTATAGACACAGCCTCAGTCAGGCAGAGGGGGCAGGTTATTACACACTTTTCCAGAAACGTGAAGAGCCTTCAGTACTGGAAAAGAGCAAACATTCAAAGGGTAAAAGTTTCACCTAAAAAAAAAAAAGTAAGGCGAGTCCTTTCAAGAATTCCTAACAGGTGTAAGCAGGTCAATGGTCCCGCTCTTGTGTGAAACTTTCCTGGCTTATGCACCACCCCGGTGGAATTGGCTAGCAAAAGATTCGGAGTCCGTACTCTCACTCCCTTTACCCAGAGGCCTGCCTCACCTTGAGGAATCTAACTCTGTTTTGAACTCTGTTATAGTACTGGCCTTCAAAACATCCTCTGGCAAGAAGTTCCACAGGTTGACTGTGTGTTGGGTGAATAAATACTTCCTTTTATTTCTTTTAAACCTGCTGATGAAAAGAAAAAAGACCAGAGCATGCAAAGGACCTTATTTGTGTATATTCTGTTTAGGTTCAGTCAAGAATAGAGACAACTGTACATAATAGACTTTACAGCATTATATTATATAAAAAACATTAACAATTAATAAAAAATATTTAACATATTTAACATCCCATGTCAACTTCTTTATACTAAACATGATAATATTAATTAAAACACAACTTAGAGTTAATAACAGATTCATCTCAAGTTTAATAGTACACCCCTAGTAGTTCTCTGGGACTTCTTAAGAGTGGTGGTTTATTATCCCTATTTTCTATTCCCCTGTCCCCGAGTAACACCAGGTCAATTTGAGGGATCCGGCCACTTTTGTCAGGGTTTGAATTTGTCCCATTGGTTTCAGTCTCCTCAGGACATGTTGCTCTATATCTCCATGAGACCTGATCAGACTAAAACTCCAATGTTTTAGTGAGTCTCACCTTGGGACAGGCAGTTTGTGTTTGTGCTAGGTAAGTGAATTGTGCTTGTCTTTGCAATCAGCTGTATCATTGCTCTGCCTAGTGTTAACAATGGTGCCCCTGTAAAAGGTTGCATTGTGGCTTCACAAACGCAACCTCAGGATCACAGTCCTCCTCATATTCACTGGCCGGCTGGAAGTGGCCTCAGAAAAGCAAGGAGGACGTTCTGCATGAAGTTATGCAGCAGTCCCGTGCTGAAAATCAAAAAATGAACGACTAACAGGACAGTGAAATGAGGGTATGTGCCAGGAGAACGCAGCTTGAAGGCAAAACCATGGAGCGGCTCGTAAACATTAGAGAGCGCCAAGCAGACTCGATTCAGGTGCTCCTAACACTATATACAGAGCAGCTCCGCACCCGCCTACCCCCCTGCTGTCCTTGAATCAAAACTCTTTCCCTTGCGCTCCTATGTCACCTCCAACACAATTTGGCCACCATCCTGTTTTGTATCACCACCAGCTGCCTCCAACACCTACACCTTCACTGTCCAGCCCTGCAGACTCCAACCATCACCCACTTCACTCAACCCCCATCCACAGGCAGTTCAGCTCGCATGAAGTGCAGCACCCATTGCCCGGCACTGCAGACAACAAGGCTGCATATGACACCTGTATATACACAAATCTGTAATGATTCTGGACCCCCCCACACCTCCCTCCACCCTTCCCCCACACTGCATAGATGGGTCATCCCATGTGTGTCTCTCCTAATAGGACCACATTAGTACTTTCGGCAATGAATTGCTGCCTCAAGGGATCTCTGATCCTCATGGCCCTGTGCTGGGCCCCTCTAATAGCCCTAGTCTCTGGCAGTTGAAATTCAGCCTCCAGGCACTGAGCCTCTGGTGTCCATGCCTGAGTGAAGCTTTCACCCTTCCCTTCACAAATACTATGCAGGGTACAGCATGCAGCTATAAACATAGGGATGTTGTCATCTGCCAGATCCAGCTTCCCATACAGACTTCGCCAGCGGGCCTTTAAACCTGCCAAAAGCACACTCAAGAGTCATTCTGCACCAGTTCAACCCGTTGTTGAGCTGCTCCTTGCTGCTGTCAAGGCTCCCCATGCATGGCTTCATGAGCCATGGCATTAAGGGGTAGGCAGAATCTCCCAGGATCACAATGGGCATTTCGAGTTCCCCTACGGTGATCTTCTCGTCCAGGAAAAAAGGCTCAGCTTGCAGCTTCCTGAATAGGCCTATGTTCTGAAAGATTTGTGTGTCATGCACCTTTCTGGACCAGCCTGCATTAATGTCCATGAAACTCCCACTGTAATCCACAAGCGCCTGGAGAACCATTGAGAAATACCGCATCCTATTAATGTACTCAGAGGCTAGGTGGTCTGGTGTCAGAACTGGAATATACGAGCCATCTATCGCCCCTCCGCAGTTAGGGAACCCATCTGTGCAAAGCCATCCACAATGTCACACACGCTGCCCAGACTCATGTTTTTTCTGAGCAGGATGTGATTAATGGCCCTGCAAACTTGCATCAACATGAATCCAATGGTCGACTTGCCCACTCCGAATTGGTTAGCGACCAATCGGTAGCTGTCTGGAGTAGCCAGCTTCCAAAGTGTGATTGCCATGCACTTCAGCACCCTCAGGGCAGATCTCATTCTCATGTCCTTGCGCTACAGGGTGGGGGCGAGCTCATCACACAGTCCCATTCAAGTGCATTTTCTCATACAAAAGTTCTGCAGCATAATGATATGCTCCCACCACTCAGTGCTTGTTTTCTAAGCCCCAAAATGGCGTTCCACTGCGGTCAGCGTGTCCGTGAATTCCACAAGCAAGCGCCTGTTTTCTCCACTACGCCTGTCAACAAATTCATGGGACTCCTCATCCTCACTTGCCATTTAAGGAGTGGCTGGACTGCCATTCGTGACGTGTTAGTGAGACCCATGAGCATATTCATCAACAGTTCAGGATCTGTTCCCGCCGACTGAAAAGTTGGACAGAGTGTGCAGTACAAAAACTGTTGAAAGATACCGCGAAATGTGGATGGAAGGGAAAGGACTGCTGGGATGCAAACCAATGTATGACGGGGCATTGGGACAGGACCCAGGTCGCCCCAAGAGCCCCCGCACTCTTCCCACAAACCTCAGCGGCTGAAGGGGAAGAGGTGCTCTGTGGGATACCTGCCCAGAGTGCACCTCTCTGTATGACCAGCTGACAGTGTGAACACACAGCAGCCCTGTCCCTGCAGCGCTCTCTGAGGGGGGTTAACTCCCGGACCGTTACATCTGCAAGTGTGGACATAGCCTAAGTCTGTTCCCCTGAAGTGACCCCAGTGACTGTGATGCGTTGGCAGGTTTCTGAGTGGAAGTCCCTGAAAGAGCGGGAGTCCATTTCCCTCTTGGTATGATGGAGAGACCGTGGTTACAGGAGGGAAGTCAGGACTCCTGGGTTCTGTCTGCAATCCTGTCTATCATTCTCTGTGTGACCTTGGCCAGCCCATAATCTCTACCTATGTGTATACTGGGATATTTTCATAATGACTTTCCTTTGCTGACTGTTTTGAAGATCCTTCAATGACGTATGCTGCACAGTATGATGATAGTGAGGAGATTTATTGATCTCTGATTCCATAGGGACAGCCTCATATGTCTGTAGGAAGTGCTCATGTCTCCCCTCAGTCATCTTTCTCCAGATCTGTCTGTCTCCTATCTACCCATCTATCCTGGGCATTTACAGGGTACAGAGCCTATGGACATCTAGGCATTATCCCTTATTTTCTTCTAATCAACTATGTTTTATAAATATACACAAATATAAAAAACAGCCAATTCCTCTCTGACTCAGCACAGAGCCCAGGAGTTCTCATCTCCCTTTGGGAAGGTTCCTTAATTACTGTTTACTCATAAAGCTGGATAATTAGCACGAAGTGGAGACATGCTATTCTACAGCCTGTTTACATTCAGATGCTCTCTTCTTCTCTAGAGGCTGAGCGAACCCCCCTGGGAATACACAGAGCTATATCACAAGCTGTGCACACCCCTGTGTCGGCTCTTGCCATGGGATGTTGCTGAAGATGCTGGGTTGAGAGAGGTGCAGGTCATGGCTACCTGAGGGGGATTCCCAGGGAGGACACTTCCATTTCAGGATTCACAGGTACCCATCTCTTGCTGAGGAGCTCACCTGATCTCAAACCCTGTGTAACGTGGGTGTGGTGGGATAGAGTAAGTCTGTGGTTCTTTCTCCTCTGCACAACCATGAAACATCCCAGGGCCCTTGCCATGAGTAATGAGTTTGCTAAAGAATCACTGGCCAAAATGTCACTGATTTCTGTGTATCCCTGCTCATCCCGCCTGATGGCCTCCATCCAAGGGGGTGCATTTCAGTGGCACAGTGAATCCTTCAGGATGAAAGGTATTACTAGGTATGCAATACAAGGCAAAATTCTGAGATCCGGCCCCAGTGAGGAAAACTCCCCTTGGTACAAGAACTGAGTACAGATGTCAGGAGCCAACTGTGTGTTAATGCACAGACACTGTCACCGCCTCTTCTTGCATTTTAGGGCTCTCTGTGTTAATGGGTCAGGGGAACAGGGGCTGTTACCTGACTTTTATCTGCTGGAAAGATTAGAGGTGCTATGGTTCCTCAATAGAACAATAATGAGGAGTTTTCAACATGTGTTACACATACTTTCTCCTACCTTCATTTGAAGAAGTCGGCTGAATTGTTATGCCTGAAACTTTCAAAAAACAATTCTGCTTAAACCAGACACCCAGCGTGGGAAATTTCAGTCCCAAAACCTAAAATCTGGCAAACTTATAAGCAACTGAAAATGAGGTCTTCCAATGGATTGTGTCAGACAGCCTTAACTACAGGTGATGCCACCAGCACCACCTACACTCGCTAATCCATTTGTGAATCCCATTCTTCTATGCTTTTTGCTCCGATAATATTGGTAGCAAGGCATTCTACAGGCCAAATATGAATTATGTTAGCAATTACCTTTTCTCAAGGTTATATGTTCAGACTTTCAATTTAACTAAATGTTCCCTTGTTCATGTTATGAGACACATTAAACATAAATGCCTGATCTACTTTCTTTATCAATACATCCATAGGGTTTAAGGTCAGAAGGGACCATTTGATCATCCAGTCTGACCACCTGCAAAACACAGGCCTATTAAATTTCACTCAGTTACCTCTGTATTGAGCCGAAAGACTTGTGTGTGACTAAGGCCTGGTCTACAGTAGGATTTTACATCATAGAATGCTAGAGCCATAGAGTTATAAGGGAACACAAAGGTCAGCGAGTCTAACCCCGTGACAAGATGCAGATTTGTTTTGTCTTAGTCATCTAAGACTGATAGCTATTCACATATATTTGGAAAACCTCCACAGAAGGAGCTTCCTTGACAAATCCATGCTGACTATCACTTATCACCTTATTATCTTCTAGATGTTTGCAAACTGATTCCTTAATTATATGCTCCATTATCTTACCGGGTACAGAAGTTAAGCTGATTGGTCTGTAATTGTCTGGGATGTGCTTATTTCCCTTTTTATAGATAGGCACTATATGTTCTCTTTTCCATTCTTCTGGAATCTCCCATGTCTTCCATGACTTTTCAAAGATAATTACTAATGGCTCAGATATCTTCTCAGTCAGTTCCTTCAGAGCATTCTAGGATGCATTCGTTAGACACTGGTGAATTGAAGACATCTAACTTATCCAAGTAACTTTTAACTTGTTCTTTCCCTATTTTAGACTCAGAACCTACCCCATTTTCACTGGCATTCTCTGTGTTAGCTGTCCAAACACCACCAACCTTCTTGGTGAAAACCGAAACAAAGAAGTCATTAAGAACCTCTGTTCTTATTTTCTGTTATTGTTTCCACCTCTTCATTTAGTAACAGGCCTACCCTGTCCTTGGTCTTCCACTTGCTTCTAAAGTATTCGTAGAATGTTTTCCTGTTACCCTTTATGTCCCGAGCTAGTTTGATCTCGTTTTGTGCCTTGGCCTTTCTATTTTTGCCCTACATACATGTGTTATTTGTTTATATTCCTCCTTTGTAATTTGACCTTGTTTCCACTTTTTAGAGGATCCTTTTTTGTTTTTTAGATCATTCAAGAATTCCTGGTTAAGCCATTGTGGTCTCTTGGCATACTTCCTATCTTTCCTGCAGTGGGACAGTTTGCTCTTGTGCCCTTAATAATGTCTCTCTGAAAAACTGCCTGCTGTCTTCTATTATTTTTCCCCTTAACCTTGCTACCCATGAAATCTTGCCTACCAACTCCCTGAGTTTATTAAAGTCTGCCTGCTTGAAATCCTTTGCCTTTATTTTCCTTTTTCTCTCCTACCATTCCTTAGAATCATGAACTCTATCATTTCATGATCACTTCTCCCCAAACTGCCTTCCACTTTCAAATTCTCAAAGAGTTCCTCCTTTTTTTGTCAAAATCAGTTCTAGAACAGCCTCTCTCCTGGTAGCTTCTCCAGCTTCTGGAACCAAAAAATACCTCCAATACATCCCAAGAACTTGTTGGATAATCTGTGCCCTGGTGTAGATAGCATGAGATAAATTCTTCGATCAAACTAGCTACCACGTCTCGGGGATTACCTATGCTGAAAGGAGAACCCCTTCCATCCATGTAATTAGTGTCTATATTGAAGTGCTATGGCAGTGTCAAGGTTCCTTCCCCACTCTGAATTTTAGGGTACAGATGTGGGGGACCTGCATGAGAAGCTCTAAGCTCAATTAACAGCTTAGATCTGGTCTGGCTGCCACCACTCCCAAGCACTAATTCCCTTCACTGGGTAGCCTTGAGAGACTCTTCACAATTTCCTGGTGAACACAGATCCAACCCCTTGGATCTTAAAACAAGGAGAAATTAACCATCCCCCCTCCTTTCTCCCACCAACTGCTGGTGGACCCAGATCCAACCCCCTTGGATCTTAAAACAATGAAAAATCAATCAGGTATTAAGAAAAAGGCTTTTAATTAAAGAAAAGAAAGGTAAAAGAAAACCCTCTGGGAGAGATTAGCATACCAGCTACTCTCACATTAAACAGATTCCAAACACAGAGGATGCTCCCCTGGGCAAACCCTTAGTTACACACAAAAAAATACCCAAATACCCAATTTGACTATTCCTCTAATTGCACAAGACAGGTTACAAAGAAATAATCATAAACCTATTTATTTCCTTCACTAATACTCAATACTTCATAAGAGGCTGAATTCTGGAGCTTTCCCACTCCAGTCCAAAGTGAAAACTCAACAGACAAAGGGAACTTCCCTCCTTCCCTTTGAACCATCTTGTTCTCCCATTGCTTCCTCTGGTCAGGTGTCAGCTAGGCTAGGTGAACTTCTTAACCTAGCCTAGGGGACAGGTGAGCAAAGCCCAGAGGTAAGTGGGGAACATGGAGACCGGGGAGATGGGTCGGAAACGAGAGGGAGTGTGGGCTATATTGTCAGAGAGAAAGGAGGGTCAGGACAAAACTGGGAGGAAAGATCAAACCAGTATCTTAGATGCCTATATACAAATGCGAGAAGTATGGGGAATAAGCAGGAAGAACTGGAAGTGCTAATAAATAAATACAACTATGACATTGTTGGCATCACTGAATCTTGGTGGGATAATACACATGATTGGAATGTTGGTGTGGATGGGTACAGCTTGCTCAGGAAGGATAGACAGGGGAAAAAGGGAGGAGGTGTTGCCTTATATATTAAAAATGTACACACTTGGACTGAGGTAGAGATTGACATAGGAGACAGAAGTGTTGAGAGTCTCTGGGTTAGGCTAAAAGGGGTAAAAACAAGGGAGATGTCATGCTAGGAGTCTACTACAGGCCACCTAACCAGGTGGAAGAGGTGGATGAGGCTTTCTTTAAGCAACTAACAAAATCCTCCAAAGCCCAAGATTTGGTGGTGATGGGGGACTTCAACTATCCGGGTATATGTTGGGAAAATAACACAGCGGGGCACAGACTATCCAACAAATTCTTGGACTGCATTGGAGACAACTTTTTATTTCAGAAGGTTGAAAAAGCTACTGGGGGGGAGCTGTTCTAGACTTGATTTTAACAAATAGGGAGGAACTCGTTGAGAATTTGAAAGTAGAAGGCAGCCTGAGTGAAAGTGATCATGAAATCATAGAGTTTGCAATTCTAAGGAAGGGTAGAAGGGAGAACAGCAAAATAGAGACAATGGATTTCAGGAAGGCAGATTTTGGTAATCTCAGAGAGCTGATAGGTAAGGTCCCATGGGAATCAAGACTGAGGGGAAAAACAACTGAGGAGAGTTGGCAGTTTTTCAAAGGGACACTATTAAGGGCCCAAAAGCAAGCTATTCCACTGGTTAGGAAAGATAGAAAATGTGGCAAAAGACCACCTTGGCTTAACCACGAGATCTTGTATGATCTAAAAAATAAAAAGGAGTCATATAAAAAATGGAAACTAGGACAGATTACAAAGGATGAATATAGGAAAACAACACAGGAATGCAGGGGCAAGATTAGAAAGGCAAAGGCACAAAATGAGCTCAAACTAGCTAGGGAAAGAAGAAGACTTTTTATCAATACATTAGAAGCAAGAGGAAGACCAAAGACAGGGTAGGCCCACTGCTTAGTGAGGAGGGAGAAACAGTAACAGGAAACTTGGAAATGGCAGAGATGCTGAATGACTTCTTTGTTTCGGACTTCACCGAGAAGTCTGAAGGAATGCCTAACATAGTGAATACTCAAGGAGCTAATAGAGGAGGTATCTGAGCCTCTAGCTATTATCTTTGGGAAATCATGGGAGACGGGAGAGATTCCAGAAGACTGGAAAAGGGCAAATATAGTGCCCATCTATAAAAAGGGAAATAAAAACAACCCAGGAAACTACAGACCAGTTAGTTTAACTTCTGTGCCAGGGAAGATAATGGAGCAAGTAATTAAGGAAATCATCTGCAAACACTTGGAAGATGGTAAGGTGATAGGGAACAGCCAGCATGGATTTGTGAAGAACAAATCATGTCAAACCAATCTGATAGCTTTCTTTGATAGGATAACGAGCCTTATGGATAAGGGTGAAGCTGTGGATGTGGTATACCTAGACTTTAGTAAGGCATTTGATACAGTCTCGCATGATATTCTTATCGATAAACTAGGCAAATACAATTTAGATGGGGCCACTATAAGGTGGGTGCATAACTGGCTGGATAACCGTACTCAGAGAGTTGTTATTAACGGTTCCCAATCCTGATGGAAAGGCATAACGAGTGGGGTTCCGCAGGGGTCTGTTTTGGGACCGGCGCTGTTCAATATCTTCATCAACGACTTAGATTTTGGGATAGAAAGTACGCTTATTAAGTTTCCGGACGATACCAAACTGGGAGGGATTGCAACTGCTTTGGAGGACAGGGTCATAATTCAAAATGATCTGGACAAATTGGAGAAATGGGCTGAGGTAAACAGGATGAAGTTTAACAAAGACAAATGCAAAGTGCTCCACCTAGGAAGGAAAAATCAGTTTCACACATACAGAATGGGAAGAGACTGTCTAGGAAGGAGTACGGCAGAAAGAGATGTAGGGGTTATAGTGGACCACAAGCTAAATAGAAGAACAGGAGGACTTGTGGCACCTTAGAGACTAACAAATTTATTAGAGCATAAGCTTTCGTGGACTACAGCCCACTTCTTCGGATGCATATAGAACGAAGAAGTGGGCTGTAGTCCACGAAAGCTTATGCTCTAATAAATTTGTCAGTCTCTAAGGTGCCACAAGTCCTCCTGTTCTTCTTTTTGCGGATACAGACTAACACGGCTGCTACTCTGAAACCTTTCACAAGCTAAATATGAGTCAACAGTGTGACGCTGTTGCAAAAAAGGCAAACATGATTCTGGGATGTATTAACAGGTGTGTTGTGAGCAAGACACGAGAAGTCATTCTTCCGCTCTACTCTGCTCTGGTTAGGCCTCAACTGGAGTATTGTGTCCAGTTCTGGGCACCGCATTTTAAAAAAGATGTGGAGAAATTGGAGCGGGTCCAGAGAAGAGCAACAAGAATGATTAAAGGTCTTGAGAACATGACCTATGAAGGAAGGCTGAAAGAATTGGGTTTCTTTAGTTTGGAAAAGAGAAGACTGAGAGGGGACATGATAGCAGTTTTCAGGTATTTAAAAGGGTGTCATAAGGAGGAGGGAGAAAACTTGTTCACCTTAGCCTCTAAGGATAGAACCAGAAGCAATGGGTTTAAACTGCAGCAAGGGAGGTCTAGGTTGGACATTTGGAAAAAGTTCCTAACTGTCAGGGTGGTTAAACACTGGAATAAATTGCCTCAGGAGGTTGTGGAATCTCCATCTCTGGAGATATTTAAGAGTAGGTTAGATAAATGTCTATCAGGGATGGTCTAGACAGTATTTGGTCCTGCCATGCGGGCAGGGGACTGGACTCGATGACCTCTCGAGGTCCCTTCCAGTCCTAGAATCTATGAATCTATGAATCTAAGAACACTTTACAGGTAAAGAGGCATTAACCCTTAACTATCTGTTTATGACAGGCAGCAACGCTGTAGCATTTTAGGTGTAAACAACCCGTCAAGCAGATCTTCCAAAAAAATCATTCAGTCTGGATCTGCCAACATGGGGAATTGGAAAATCCAACACTTCCCTTCTCGGTGTATCCCAGTGGTTAATCACTCTCAGAGCTAAATATTTGGCCCTAATTTCTAGCTGGAATTTGCCTGGCTTCAGCTTGGACATTGATCTTCCTCAGCCTTTCTCTGGTAGATTACAGATTCCATTATTACCCCTGGTTTTCTCCCCATGTAAATCTCCATTTGATCATCTTTTTGATAAGTTATAGAGATATACACCTTCAAGTCTAACAGTCTGGCTTTTTCTCTATCCCCCAATCATTTTTGTGTCTCTTTTCTGCCCAAGTTTTCAACATCTTTTTCCAAATGTGGACCCAAGATCTGGATGCAGTTTGTTTCACCAATCCCATGTGCAGAGGTAAAATCCTTCTCCTGCTGCAACTCACCACTCCCCTGATTATTTATCCGAGGACCACATCATCTCTTTATGTTATACCGTCGTACTGGGAGCTCACAATGAGTTGGTAGTCCACAATGACCCCTAAATCCTTTTCAGGGTCCTTGCATTCCACGTAAAGTGCTGTAGTCTGTGGGCCGGGCCTGCATTATTTATTCCTAGAGCAACATTTTGAATTTAACTGTATTAAAACATTTTTTTTTGCATGGGCCCCACTTTCAAAATGCTCCATATCACTCGGTATGCCTGCCCTGTCCGCCTTTTGTATCCACTCTGACAATATTTGGTCATTGCAAATATTTATCTGCAGTGATTTTCTATTTCCTTCCAGATCATTGATTAAAATATTGAATAGCATCAGATCTAGAACTGATCCCAACAGAACCCCACTACAAATAGCCACAGTTACTGATGAAGGCCTATTGACAACAGCTTTCTGAGATCCATCAGTTAGCCACTTTTCAGTCCATTTTACAAGTTCTCTACTGATATTATACGGTGTTACTTTTTTTAACTCAATGTTTTCCTCTACTGAATCAAATGCCTCTGAGAAATCAAGGTTTGTTGCATCTGCGTTTTTCACATTTATCTATCAAATGTGTACACTTGAACAACCAATCTGTATTCTCATAAAAGGATGAAATCAGGTTTATTTGACAAGACCTGTTTTGCATAAACCCTGTTGGTGACTGGCATACCAGTTTCTCCCATTGTTTCTTAACTTTGTCCATTTTTCATATAAAAAAAACCCTTTCCCTTTATATTTTAATATTTTTTTCAACACAGAAATTGACATAAAACGTTGTAGGATTTCTCTTGTCGTTAATATACTTAATAACATCCTTTTTGTGATCCATATTCCTGATGTTCCCTACAGTATGAACACCCTACAGTATGGACTCCCTATCCTGACTCTCATTGCATTAAGGAACCATGATGGATAACCAGTATCCACACTTGTGTTCCCTGCTGGTGCCTATTAAGGCTCCCCCACGACCAAGTGTAGGAATTATTAACCCAGGACAACAATAAAAATATGGAATTGGATTTAGTAGGGTCATTGTTCATAGTTATTTTCTCTGAATAATGAAAATGTCATATTTCAGTGTGTGAAGAGCGATCAAAATGCTTCTCTCATGAGAACAGCCTTCGCTAGTGCATGCAATGTCTCATATTAATGTTTTCTCTCCATTCAGTCATTTCTACTGGGACCGTCAGCAGAGACCCTGAGAACAAACAGAAAGTCTGCGAAACGGTACAAGCAGGAGACACCCTTATGCCTCAGAGTTGGACACCTTGACCACTCCATGTCAGATTCCAACACAACTGACTTCACCAACCCCTCCACCTTCATCCTACTTGGCATTCCTGGCCTAGAGGCAGCACATATCTGGATCTCCATCCCCTTCTGCACCATGTACGCCATAGCCTTGTTGGGGAACTTCACTATCCTGTTCATCGTGAACAGGGATCCCAGCCTCCACGAGCCCATGTACTATTTCCTTTGCATGCTGGCCATCACTGACCTGCTCATTTCCACATCCACTATGCCCAAAATGCTGAGCATCTTCTGGTTCAATTCCAGGGAGATCAGTTTCAGTGCCTGCCTCACCCAGATGTACTTCGTTCACTCCTTCTCAGCGATGGAGTCTGGAATCCTCGTGGCCATGGCTTTTGATCGCTATGTGGCCATCTGCAGTCCTCTGAGACATTCCTCCATCCTGACAACCTCTGTTGTGGCCAAGATAGGCCTCGCCTTGGTGCTGCGCAGTGGCATACTCACATTACCCTATCCCTTCCTGGCGAGGCAGTGGCCATATTGCAGAAGTAACATCATCCCCCACTCCTATTGTCGGCATATAGCTGTTGTGAACCTGGCCTGCACTGACATCCGCATCAGTAGTTACTATGGCCTGTTTAATCTTGTCTCTGTGATCGGAATGGACGTGTTTTTTATTGCCGTGTCCTATACTCTGATCCTCCGGGCCATCTTCCGCCTCCCCACAAAGGATGCCTGGCTCAAAACTTTTGGGACCTGCATCTCTCATCTTTGTGCCATTTTAATTTTGTACATACCAGATTTCTTTTCATCTCTCACACAGCGGTTTGGCCACAATGTGCCACTGTATTTACGGATTCTCTTTTCTAATGTTTTCCTGCTGGTGCCCCCCATGCTACACCCCATCATTTATGGGGTGAGGACAAAACAGATCCGGGACCGGCTGCTCCATCTCTTTTCTCATAAAGAGACCTAAATATTTTCTTTTTGTGCTCTGGCTCTCAGATTGAGCTCTGTGCAGAGCTGGCTGGTGCATGGTGCTGGGGCCTCTTCCCTTAATCACTTACTGGACACACAGAGATATTAAGTCATTAATGTGCTGTGTCAATGTGATGAACTAGGGAGTCAGTCTATGTGCCCTACACTTTGTTGCCACTTTTCTAATTGCTGGTAGCTGGATCCCTGAAATTGCAATCTTGCCCCATCTCTTCGGTCAAACCTCAACCCTGCTGTGTGTCTTCTCCCGAAGGCGCTGCCCCATCACTTGCTCCTGTCTTCCCCTCCCCTTGTCAGCTGTGACACAGTCATCTCTAAAACCAATATGTGCTCATATGTTATGGCAAGTCATTTAAGGACACTGGTTAGTGTTAAAATTGTAATGTTTATTCTTACTTTGTGTCTAACTCTGTGGAGAGGGAAACCCCATCAGGACTCCTGGGATCTATGTTTGCTCTGGGAGAGGAATGGGGTACAGTGGGTTACAGTAGGGGGCAAATACATTTGGGGTCGAAATAAGAAGATCAGAATGGCCATACTGGGTAAAACCAATGGTCCATGTAGCCCAGTAGCCTTTCTTCTGACTGCGCCCAGTACCAGTTGTTTCAGAGGGAATGAACAGAACATGGCAATCCTCATGTGATTCATGTGGAGCAGGGGAAGAGGAGCAGAGGGGGAACGGAAGCCCTACTCATTTTTGTCCCCTCCATCTTCCATACTGCTGCTGCCCTGGAGTTGTTTCATTTCCCCTTTCTTTGGAGGAACCTCTGGGGGTGTTTTTTTTCTCCCCTCTCTGACCCTTTAGGGGCTGCTCTTTTCCATCCACCTCCCTTTCCCTTTCTGGAGATAGAGACATGTTGCGCAGTGCCACCAGTAGAGTCGCGATTGTTGCAAGGCCAGCTGTGAATCCTCTTTACCGCTAGGATCCTCCTCAAGCTTCAGAACGAAGCAAACCATTTTTTCAAAATTGAACACCAGAGGCTCTAGGGTGGGTGCTCTCTATGCTTGTAGGGTACTCTGTGGTTTGCCTGCAGGAAACCCACAGGAATCGAGCCGCGGAGACTAGTTTGCGGCTGAAGTCGGGGTACCGGGTACATTTTAGACACCTCAGCACTCATTCAGCTGGGTTGACCACCCTGTTCTCCCCCGACCTACAGCCTGAGATACTGGGAGCTGACGAAGCCGTGCCAGGTTGCCTGCTGCCCCTTCAGTCCTGTGTGGAGGGGCTGAAGTTGAATCTGTTCAATGTCTACCCCCAAATGCAGACCCAGAGTGGCTGTGTTTCTCACAACAGTCATTGCCTTCCTCGGAACCTTGGATCCTCAGTAGTGCCTGGTCCTGAGTGGAGATTTTAATACCATATTTGAGGACTAGAATCACTCAGAGATCGACAGCAGCCAGGCTGCTGCGGGTAGCCTCAGAGATATCATCAATCATTACTCCCTGGTGGATGTCTGGTGCAACCAACACGCGGATGACAATTCCACTTTTACTTATGTCCAGGTAGAGGTTGATCAGTTGTGCTGCTCCTGGTTGGACCTCGTGTATCTATTTTGTTTCCACCTTGCCTGGGCCCACTCCTCCAGCATTCAGCTGATCCAGTTCATGGCCCACCATTTAGTGGCCATGATGGCCTCTTTCATCTCAGTGCTCACTGGGTCTCTTCACCCTTCAGACCTCCCTGCGCATACTCCAGGAGGTGGGGGCCACCTTATTGCCTACCACTAGAAGGGGTCCTACAAGAGGGTGCTTCCCATCCACCCCTCCCCCCAGGACCTCTGGAATTCTTGATTGGGCTTCTGCCCATGAGTCCCCCGACACAGTCCTTTTCATAACCCATGCAGGATGCACACCCAGCATCTGGTTCATTTCTGAATTCCACCAAGAGAACAACTTTACATGATCATGCTCTACATGCTTCACTACCTCATATGCCCTGATACCAAGTTGCAGGACCTAGTACCACCTTCGGCGGGTGAGGAGCCCCGGTGGGCCAGAAAGTAGTACACCTTTGTCCCACAGACCACTGGGGATATCGGTTGGTGGCTTCCTCACAGAACTATGCACACGGGCATGTACATGGCACAATTCACCCCCATTCCAGATACCTGCCCATTTTGCGGCATGAGGCAGACCCTGGTGCATGCCTATTTAGAATGTGCAAGGTTGCAGCCCCTCTTCCAACTCCTCCACAACTTCAACAGGAGGCTCTGGCTGCACTTTTCTCCAACCCTTTTCATATCTGTTAACTACTTTAGCTCAACATACAGGACGTGGTGTCCAGGTCCCTTGTGTTACAGGTGAAATATACTCTAATATAAACCTGTAAACTTCTTAATAAAACAAATAATGAAACCCAGAAGAAAACTTATAAGAAACTTGTAAGAAAAGATATGTAGGGAAGCAAGTAGGCTAGACTACAGGCTACCACCGCTGCAGGCTGCTAGTTGGTAATGGCCAGGGACTTAGAAGTGATAAAGAGAGGGAGGCACATGTGTGTGTGGGGGGGTGAGTTACAAAGGAAAGAGAGAGATGGACCAAAATGCACCAGGAGAGAGAGAGAGAGAGAGAGAGAAAGAGAGAGAGAGAGATGGGATGAAACCCACCAGAAAGGCGTTCTGGGGAGCACTTTCCAAGGGAGACACAAACTCTCTCCCTGACCCCAAACAGGCACTGTGTGTTCCAGAAACATTTCCTGCAGAGAAGACTGGCTGGATTAATTCTGAAATGAAAGCACAGATTTGGGTGTAGAAAATATCTTGTGGCACCTCCTTGGCCAAACCCACTCCCCTTCCACCTCTGTGTCACTTCTCTAGGTTTGCTGTCACAGCTCCGCTCAAGTTCATGCAGCTGCACACTCACCAGCCAAGTGTGTTTGTAGCCCACGAACAAGACCCATGTGCTTTTGGGTCACAGCACTGTTCAGGCCCTGCCCCTGGCTCTGGATTTCTAGGCCGACTCTCGCAGTACAGCTTCTGTTCTGGTGGCTGTTTCTGGGAGCGGAAACATCCACACCAAGCACAAAGGCCCTGTGGCTAGCTTTGGCTCGGCTCCCCCAGACTCTCCAATTGCTTCAGGAGACCATTGCCAGAGATCCCCATTGAGCACACTGTTACCAGTTTCTCCTTTTCAGGTCACAGGATCGCTAAAGCAAACAGCCCCAGGCCTTGCAAAAGGGGTTGTGTGACACATGGCCAGAAAGAGTTAAGCAACTTGCAGGCTATTGACCAAGATTCACCTTTTAGGGACAGGTTAGAAAAGTATGTAAACAGTAATTAGGGCCATTCCATCATAGATAGGCTAGAGCTTTGAAATGTAGACTTGTATTATTAAAGAACTGGAAGAAGTTAGTGATTCTAGTAGTCTATATTTACTGACAGTTTGTTAGAGGTTAGCAGTTTAACCAAAAGGTTTCCTGTCTAGAGATGGATTTGTTTATTTCAGAGATGAAAAGGAAATATTATTAGATGGAACTTGTGTGCAATAATATCATTTTCTATATTTTTTTTAAAGTTTCTGGTGAACTCTCTTTAACTGTTTAATGGATAATAGCTTTATGTTAATCCAGGTAGTTAATTACCAGTGATATTTAGGAAATAGAAGATTACTTCAAAACCCTATTGTTCACCCAAGGACTGCTGTGCTGCCCAGGAACTGTAAAAAGTGCTCTTGGAACCAGATCCTTTTCATCTCAGATCTGCTTAAGCATTATCGGGGGAAGCTCAGGTCACAAGACTCTGGTCTCCAGTTACATCCTGGACCATCCTGATAATGAATATTTCAACATTGGACTATAGTCTCTTGAACTCTGAAGTCAGCCGTCTCTACTATGAAACTGACTTAAAAACTCTAATCATGTCTCTGTGTATAATTATATTTTAACCAATACTCTTTTTTAATAACTCCTAGTTTAGTTAATACGAATTGTTTTTAAGTGACTATCTGGGTAACATCTGAAATATTCATTCACCTGGTAGGTGATGTGTAACCCTTTGGTATTGGTAGAACTTTATTATATGATGAACAAGATTTTCAATAATCATCAACATATGTGATTTAGCTGTCTTGGTGGAAGTCCAAGGCTGGGTTCCTTTAAGGGAACTGTGTTTTGGCTTCTGCCTAAGCAGTAAAGCATTGTGAAAACTGTTTTGTTGCTGCATTAGTAAATCCAAGTATTAGAATAACCACCCATTTTGGGGATTGTCAGCCCCTTTCTTTGCAGTTTGCCCTAATTGACCAATCTCAGATTGGCCCCCCTGGAAACCCATTCATAAGTTCTAAAACAATTCCTCTTCTTTAGACAGCAGAAGAGATACTCAGATCCAGGTAAATACAACAAAGCAAAACATGTGCAGACCATTTCCTTCCTCAGTGAACTTAAAAATGGCCATGTTGGGTTAGACCAAAGGTCCATCTAGCTCAGTATCCTGTCTTCTGACAGTGGCCAATGTCAATGCTTCAGAGGGAATGAACAGAACAGATAATTATCCAGTGATCCATTCTCCATCACCCTTTCCCAGCTTCCAGCAAACAGAAGCTAGGGACATGATTCCTGCCCATCCTGGTTAATAGTCATTGATGGACCTATCCTCCATGAATTAATCTAGGTGTTGTTTTTTTGAAAGCTGTAATAGTCTTGGCCTTCACAACATCCTCTGGGAAGGAGTTCCAAAGGTTGACTGTGTGTTGTGTTAAGAAATACTTTCTTGTATATATTTTAAACCTGCTGCCTATTAATTTCATTTGGTGACCCTAGAAAAAAAAACTGTTAAGCAATAGTCAACAAGGTTTCTGTAAAGCGAAATCGTGTCTTACTAATCTATTAGAGTTCTTTGAAGGGGTCAACAAACATGTGGACCAGGGGGATCCAGTGGACATAGTGTACTTAGATTTCCAAGAAGCCTTTGACAAGGTCCCTCACCAAAGGCTCTTACGTAAATTAAGCTGTCATGGGGTAAAAGGGAAGGATTGAGAACTGGTTAAAAGACCAGGAACAAAGGGTAGGAATTAATGGTAAATTCTCAGAATGGAGAGGGATAACTAGTGGTGTTCCCCGAGGGTCAGTCCTCGGACCAATCCTATTCAACTTATTCATAAATGATCTGGAGAAAGGGGTAAACAGTGAGGTGGTAAAGTTTGCAGATGATACTAAGCTGCTCAAGATAGTTAAGACCAAAGCAGACTGTGATGAACTTCAAAAAGATTTCACAAAACTAAGTGATTGGGCACAAAATGGAAAATGAAATTTAATGTGGATAAATGTAAAGTAATGCACATTGGAGAAAATAACCCCAACTATATATACAATATGATGGGGTCTAATTTAGCTACAACGAGTCAGGAAAAAGATCTTGGAGTCATCGTGGATAGTTCTCTGAAGATGTCCACGCAGTGTGCAGAGGCGGTCAAAAAAGCAAACAGGATGTTAGGAATCATTAAAAAGGGGATAGAGAAGAAGACTGAGAATATATGATTGCCCTTATATAAATCAATGGTACGCCCACATCTCGAATACTGCGTACAGATGTGGTCTTCTCATCTCAAAAAAGATATACTGGCACTAGAAAAGGTTCAGAAAAGGGCAACTAAAATGATTAGGGGTTTGGAACGGGTCCCGTATGAGGAGAGATTAAAGAGGCTAGGACTCTTCAGCTTGGAAAAGAGGAGACTAAGGGTGGATATGATGGAGGTATATAAAATTATGAGTGATGTGGAGAAAGTGGATAAGGAAAAGTTATTTACTTATTCCCAAAATACAAGAACTAGGGGTCACCAAATGAAATTAATAGACAGCAGGTTTAAAACAAATAAAAGGAAGTTCTGGATGGCAGGAGAGAGATTACTTGATCATTGCCTCTTAGATTCACTCCCTCTGGGGCACCTGGCATTGGCCACTGTTGGCAGACAGGATACTGGGCTAGATGGACATTGGGTCTGACCCGTACAGCCTGCTACAGTCTGACCCGGTACAGCCGTTCTTATGTTCTTATGTAACGGTGGTACCTAGACTGAAAAGTCCAGCCTGCAAATGTATCCTTCCCTTTCTCTCAATTCTACCCACAGCAGTTTTGTTCTTATTTGGGAAGAAGCAGTATGAGGTACTCACATCACCTGAAGTGATGCAATATGTTGCAGTCCATTAGCTGTCAAGGAGGGTGTTTAATAGTATCTATAGTAGAAGCTTATAGTTACGAACACCAAAGATACTTACTGACCGATCAACCACACATTTCATTTAGAAACAGAAGTACAAAGTCAGGCATCAGCAGAGTGAGAAAAAAAATACAAGTGAGTACTTAGTAAATGTAAAGTATAAAAATACTAAAGGGGATTTTAAAAATAAACATTTTACAAAGTTAGGGAACAAAGGAAAAACTGGATTATTTGGGAAAAAGAGGCTATGGATATAATTAATTCTAGACAACAATTTGGTTTATGGAAACCCGGTATTGCCAAATGAACCTCTTTTCATCCTTTAATTTGAGTACACATTTGGTTGCTCAAGGGAACCATGGAGATGCAATAGACTTTGTTTTCCCCTATGAAACAAATACCTTCTAGATATCATTCTGATAAAAAATAAACACTATACAATATCAATAGAGCACACGTAAAATGGACTAAAAGCTTTTTAACTGATAGATCGCAGAAAGCAGTTGCCAGTGGACCATTGTCAGCGAAAGGAGATGTTAGGCCGGATGCTATTCAACATTTTAATCAATGACCTGGGAGCAAATAGAAAATCACTGCAGCTAAAATTCATGATGACCCAAAGATCAGCAGAGTGGTTACAATGAGAAGAACAGTGCAGGCGTAACGATTCATTTGGAGTGTTTGTCCAGCTGGGCCCATGTATACAATATGTTTTAATACAGTCAAATGCAAAGTTGTTCTCTAGAAAAGGGAAATGTGGGTCCAGCCCAAAGACTGTGGCACTGCATTATGGAATGCAGGGACACTGGAATGGATTTTGGAGTCACTGTGGACAGCATGAGCTCCCAGTGTGATGCTGTGGCAAAAAAGGGCTGATGCGATATTTGGATGCCTGACCAACTTCTTAAGAGTGGTGGTTTATTATCCCTATTTTCTATTCCCCTGTCCCCGGGTAACACCAGGTCAATTTGAGGGATCCGGCCACTTTTGTCAGGGTTTGAGTTTGTCCCATTGGTTTCAGTCTCCTCAGGACATGTTGCTCTATGCCTCCATGAGACCTGATCAGACTAAAACTCCAATGTTTTAGTGAGTCTCACCTTGGGACAGGCAGTTTGTGTTTGTGCTAGGTAAGTGAATTGTGCTTGTCTTTGCAATCAGCTGTATCATTGCTCTGCCTAGTGTTAACAATGGCTCCCCTGTAAAAGGTTGCATTTTGGCTTCACAAACGCAACCTCAGGATCACAGTCCTCCTCATATTCACTGGCCGGCTGGAAGTGGCCTCAGAAAAGCAAGGAGGACGTTCTGCATGAAGTTATGCAGCAGTCCCGTGCTGAAAATCAAAAAATGCACAACTAACAGGACAGTGAAATGAGGGTACGTGCCAGGAGAACGCAGCTTGAAGGCAAAACCATGGAGCGGCTCGTAAACATTAGAGAGCGCCAAGCAGACTCGATTCAGGTGCTCCTAACACTATATACAGAGCAGCTCCGCACCCGCCTACCCCCCTGCAGTCCTTGAATCAAAACTCTTTCCCTTGCGCTCCTATGTCACCTCCAACACAATTTGGCCACCATCTTATTTTGTATCACCACCAGCTGCCTCCAACACCTACACCTTCACCGTCCAGCCCTGCAGACTCCAACCATCACCCACTTCACTCAACCCCCATCCACAGGCAGTTCAGCTTGGATGAAGTGCAGCACCCATTGCACGGCACTGCAGACAACAAGGCTGCATATGACACCTGTATATACACACATCTGTAATGATTCCGGACCCCCCCACACCTCCCTCCACCCTTCCCCCACACTGCACAGATGGGTCATCCCATGTGTGTCTCTCCAAGCTTTTTTCAATATTAATCAATGCATTTCCTTTGTTTGAAAGCGTTCTTTATTGCATTCAGTGAAAGGAAGCATAGCCCAGAAACGCAACCGGCACTGCTAGTCAGTGCATCCTATGGAGCAATCACAGACTCCTAATAGGACCACATTAGTGCCTTCGGCAACGAATTGCTGCCTCAAGGGATCTCTGATCCTCATGGCCCTGTGCTGGGCCCCTCTAATAGCCCTAGTCTCTGGCTGTTGAAATTCAGCCTCCAGGCACTGAGCCTCTGGTGTCCATGCCTGAGTGAAGCTTTCACCCTTCCCTTCACAAATATTACGCAGGGTACAGCATACAGCTATAAACATAGGGATGTTGTCATGGGTAAGATCCAGCTTCCCATACAGACGTCGCCAGCGGGCCTTTAAACCTGCCAAAAGCTCACTCAAGAGTCATTCTGCACCAGCTCAACCCATTGTTGAGCTGCTCCTTGCTGCTGTCAAGGCTCCCCATGCATGGCTTCATGAGCCATGGCATTAAGGGGTAGGCAGAATCTCCCAGGATCACAATGGGCATTTCGAGTTCCCCTACGGTGATCTTCTTGTCCAGGAGAAAGGGCTCAGCTTGCAGCTTCCTGACCAGGCCTGTGTTCTGAAAGATTTGTGGGTCATGCATCTTTCTGGACCAGCCTGTGTTAATGTCCATGAAACTCCCACTGTAATCCACAAGCGCCTGGAGAACCATTGAGAAATACAGCATCCTATTAATGTACTCAGAGGCTAGGTGGTCTGGTGTCAGAATTGGAATATACGTGCCATCTATCGCCTCTCCGCAGTTAGGGAACCCATCTGTGCAAAGCCATCCACAATGTCACACACGCTGCCCAGACTCATGGTTTTTCGGAGCAGGATGTGATTAATGGCCCTGCAAACTTGCATCAACATGAGTCCAACGGTCGACTTGCCCACTCCGAATTGGTTAGCGACCAATCGGTAGCTGTCTGGAGTAGCCAGCTTCCAAAGTGTGATTGCCATGCACTTCACCACCCTCAGGGCAGATCTCATTCTCATGTCCTTGCGCTACAGGGTGGGGGCGAGCTCATCAGACAGTCCCATTCAAGTGCATTTTCTCATACAAATGTTCTGCAGCATAATGATATGCTCCCACCACGCAGTGCTTGTTTTCTAAGCCCCCAAATGGCGTTCCACTGTGGTCAGCGAGTCCCTGAATTCCACAAGCAAGCGCCTGTTTTCTCCACTACGCCTGTCAACAACTTCGTTGGACTCTTCATCCTCACTTGCCATTTAAGGAGTGGCTAGACTGCCATTCGTGATGTATTAGTGAGACCCATGAGCATATTCATCAACAGTTCAGGATCTGTTCCCGCCGACTGAAAAGTTGGACAGAGTGTGCAGTACAAAAACGGTTGAAAGATACCACGAAATGTGGATGGAAGGGAAAGGACTGCTGGGATGCAAACCAATGTATGACGGGGCATTGGGACAGGACCCAGGTTGCCCCAAGAGCCCCCCGCCCTCTTCCCACAAACCTCAGCGGCTGAAGGGGAAGAGGTGCTCTGTGGGATACCTGCCCAGAGTGCACCTCTCTTTATGACCAGCTGACAGTGTGAACACACAGCAGCCCTGTCCCTGCAGCGCTCTCTGAGGGGGGTTAACTCCCGGACTGTTACATCTGCAAGTGTGGACATAGCCTATTTCTGTTCCACTGAAGCGACTCCAGTGACTGTGATGCGTTGGCAGGTTTCTGAGTGGCAGTCCCTGAAAGAGCGGGAGTCCATTTCCCTCTTGGTATGACGGAGAGACCGTGGTTACAGGAGGGAAGTCAGGACTCCTGGGTTCTGTCTGCAATCCTGTCTATCATTCTTTGTGTGACCTTGGCGAGCCCATAATCTCTACCTATGTGTATACTGGGATATTTTCATAATGACTTTCCTTTGCTGACTGTTTTGAAGATCCTTCAATGACGTATGCTGCACAGTATGATGATAGTGAGGAGATTTATTGATTTCTGATTCCATAGGGACAGCCTCATATGTCTGTAGGAAGTGCTCATGTCTCCCCTCAGTCATCTTTCTCCAGATCTGTCTGTCTCCTATCTACCCATCTATCCTGGGCATTTACAGGGTACAGAGCCTATGGACATCTAGGCATTATCCCTTATTTTCTTCTAATCAACTATGTTTTATAAATATACATAAATACAAAAAACAGCCAATTCCTCTCTGACTCAGCACAGAGCCCAGGAGTTCTCATCTCCCTTTGGGAAGGTTCCTTAATTACTGTTTACTCATAAAGCTGGATAATTAGCGCAAAGTGGAGACATGCTTTTCTACAGCCTGTTTACATTCAGATGCTCTCTTCTTCTCTAGAGGCTGAGAGAACCCCCCTGGGAATACACAGAGCTATATTATAAACTGTGCCCACCCCTGTGTCGGCTCTTGCCATGGGATGTTGCTGAAGATGCTGGGGTGAGAGAGGAGTGGGACACGGATACCTGAGGGGGATTCCCGGGGAGGACACTTCCATCTCAGAATTCACAGGTACCCCTCTCTTGCTGAGGAGCTCACCTGATCTCAAACCCTGTGCAACGTGGGTGTGGTGGGATAGAGAGTAAGTCTGTGGTTCTTTCTCCTCTGCACAACCATGACACATCCCAGGGCCCTGGCCATAAGTGATGAGTTTGCTAAAGAATCACTGGCCAAAATGTCACTGATTTCTGTGTATCCCTGCTCATCCCGCCTGATGGCCTCCAACCCCAAGGTGGTGCATTTCAGTGGCACGGTGAATCCTTCAGGATGAAAGATGTTTTTAGATTAGCAATACAAGGTCGAATTCTGAGACCATGGCCTGTATTTCGCTCAGGGCCCAGTGAGGCCAAACTCCCCTTGGACCAAGAATGGAGTACAGACATCAGGAGAGAACTGTGTGTTAATGCACAGACCCTGTCACCCCCTCTTCTGACATTTTAGGGCTCTGTCTGTTAATGGGGCAGGGGAACAGGGGCTGTTACCTGACTTTTATCTGCTGGAAAGATTAGAGGTGCTGTGGTTCCTCAATAGAACAATAATGAGAAGTTTTCAACATGTGTTACACATACTTTCTCCTAGCTTCATTTGAAGAAGTCGGCTGAATTGTTATGCCTGAAACTTTCAGAAAACAATTCTGCTCAAACCAGACACCCAGCTTGGGAAATTTCAGTCCAAAAACCTAAAATTTGGCAAACTTATAAGCAACTGAAAATGAGGTCTTCCAATGGATTGTGTCAGACAGCCTTAACTACAGGTGATGCCACCAGCACCACCTACACTGGCTAATCCATTTGTGAATCCCATTCTTCTATGCTTTTTGCTCCGATAATGTTGGTAGCAAGGAGTTCTACACGCCAAATAATAATTATGTTAGCAATTACCTTTTCTCAAGGTTATATGTTCACACTTTCAATTTAACTAAATGTTCCCTTGTTCATGTTATGAGACACATTAAATATAAATGCCTGATCATCTTTTTGATAAGTTAGAGAGATATACACCTTCAAGTCTAACAGTCTGGCTTTTTCTCTATCCCCCAATCATTTTTGTGTCTCTTTTCTGCCCAAGTTTTCAACATCTTTTTCCAAATGTGGACCCAAGATCTGGATGCAGTTTGTTTCACCAATCCCATGTGCAGAGGTAAAATCCTTCTCCTGCTGCAACTCACCATTCCCCTGATTATTTATCCGAGGATCACATCATCCCTTTATGCTACAGCGTCGTACTGGGAGCTCACAATGAGATGGTAGTCCACAATGACCCCTAAATCCTTTTCAGGGTCCTTGCATTCCACGTAAAGTGCTGTAGTCTGTGGGCCGGGCCTGCATTACTTATTCCTAGAGCAACATTTTGAATTTAACTGTATTAAAACATTTTTTTTTTGCGTGGGCCCCACTTTCAAAATGCTCCATATCACTCGGTATGCCTGCCCTGTCCGCCTTTTGTATCCACTCTGACAATATTTGGTCATTGCAAATATTTATCTGCAGTGATTTTCTATTTCCTTCCAGATCATTGATTAAAATATTGAATAGCATCGGATCTAGAACTGATCCCAACAGAACCCCACTACAAATAGCCACAGTTACTGATGAAGGCCTATTGACAACAGCTTTCTGAGATCCATCAGTTAGCCACTTTTCAATCCATTTTACAACTTCTCTACTGATACTATACGGTGTTAATTTTTTTAACTCAATGTTTTCCTCTACTGAATCAAATGCCTCTGAGAAATCAAGGTTTGTTGCATCTGCGTTTTTCACATTTATCTATCAAATGTGTACACTTGAACAACCAATCTGTATTCTCATAAAAGGATGAAATCAGGTTTATTTGACAAGACCTGTTTTGCATAAACCCTGTTGGTGACTGGCATACCAGTTTTTCCCATTGTTTCTTAACTTTGTCCATTTTTCATATAAAAAAAAAACCCTTTCCCTTTATTTTTTAACATTTTTTTCAACACAGAAATTGACATAAAACTTTGTAGGATTTCTCTTGTCGTTAATATACTTAATAACGTCCTTTTTGTGATCCATAGCCCTGATGTTCCCTGATGTCTTAACATCCATTATGAATTTTCATAACTTCCGATTTCTATTCTTGGATATCTATTTTCCCTTTTTCCTCTTCATTACATGTTATTGCTGCCTTCATTTTACCACTGAACTGGGTTTTTACCCAAAGTTGTTCACTTTTTTGACTGTGGAATCATGATTCTTCTGCTATCTAATAAACTGTTATCAAAGAACTATTATTTTTCATTTATATTTTTCTGTCTAATTTTTTCCTCCCAATCAGTTTTGCTGACAATTTTACTCAGTGTTGTGGAATTAGTCCTCTTGGAGCACTAAGTGTGTATAAATAGTACTGGTTGGGAACTGGCCATTTGAATGTAAATCAGTTTCATTATTTATTTTCCTCTCCTAAATCATATGCTCCCTTCTTTGTCTCTTACGTAAACTAAAGAATCCCAAACTTTTCTATTTGCATATGGCATCCCCCATTCTCCGAGCGTGTCTTGGAAATCCCTTTTATATATGCTATCTGACTGCGTGACCAAAAGTAAATTCATATCCCGAACATGTTATTCTCCATCCCATATATTAAGGATCTGAACATTGCTTTTGTTTTGTCCACTGCTGTGAATGAGCAGGTGTTTCTCTTGAGCTGCTATCAATGGTGTCCAGGTCTTTTCCCTGAGGTATGTTCTAGTTGGGGTGTTTCTCCCAGCAAATGTCTTCCCAAAAGTTTGGTTTTTTCCACTGTCAGATTTTGAGCAACTGGAAAAACGGGGATCTCCCTACAGTATGGACTCCCTGTCCTGGCTTTCATTTCATTAAGGAACAATGATGTCTAACCAATATCCACAGTTGTATTTTCTGCTAGTGCCTCTTAAGGTTCCCCACCACAAACTGTAGGAATTATTAACGCAGGGAGCAACACAAAATATGGAATTGTTATTTTCTCAGAATAATAAAAATGTAATTTTTCAGTGTGTAAAGAACGATCAATCTGCTTCTCCCACGAGAACAGCCTCCACTAGTGCATGCAGTGTCTCATATTAACGTTGTGTCTCTATTCAGGCATTTCTACTGCGACCATCACCCGAGACCCTGGGAACACACAGAAAGCCAGGGGAACCTACGGTACATGCAGGAGACACCCTTATGTCTCAGAATTGCACACCTTCTCGCCTAATCCATGTCAGATTACAACACAACCAACTTCACTAACCCCTCCACCTTCATTTTACTTGGTATTCCTGGCCTAGAGACAGCCCATATCTGGATCTCCATCCCCTTCTGTACTATGTATGCCATAGCCTTGTTGGGAAACTTCACCATCCTCTTCATCGTAATGACAGAGCCGAGCCTCCACGAGCCCATTTTCTATTTCCTCTGCATGCTGGCCATCACTGACCTGGTCACATCCACAACCACCCTGCCCAAAATGCTGAGCATCTTCTGGTTCAATTCCAGGGAGATCAGCTTCAGTGCCTGCCTCACTCAGATGTACTTAATTCACTGCTTCTCAGCGATGGAGTCTGGAATCCTCTTGGCCATGGCTTTTGATCGCTATGTGGCCATCTGCAATCCTCTGAGACATTCCACCATCCTGACAACGTCTGTTGTGGCCAAGATAGGCCTGGCTGTTGTGCTGCGCAGTGGCATACTCACATTACCCTATCCCTTATTGGCGAGGCAGTGGCCATATTGCAGATCCAACATCATCCCCCACTCCTATTGTCGACATATAGCTGTGCTGAAGATAGCCTGCGGAGATATCCGCATCAGTAGTTACTATGGCCTGTTTCACCTTTTCTCTGTGATCGGAATGGATGTATTTTTTATCGCCGTGTCCTATACTCAGATCCTCCGGGCCATCTTCCGCCTCCCCACAAAGGATGCCCGTCTCAAAACTTTCAGGACCTGCATCTCTCATCTTTGTGCCATTTTTGCTTTGTACATCCCAGATTTCTTCTCCTCTTTCACACAGAGGTTTGGCCAAAATGTGCCACAGCATTTCCTCGTTCTCTTTGCCAGTGTGTACCTGCTGGTGCCCCCCGTGCTACACCCCATCATTTATGGGGTGAGGACCAAACAGATCCGGGACAGGCTGCTCCAGCTCTTTACTCATAAAGAGACTTAAACATTTTCTCCTTGTGCTCTGGCTCTCAGATTGAGCTCTGTGCAGAGCTGGCTGGTCCATTGTGATGGGGCCTCTTCCCTGAATCAATTACTGGACAGACAGAGGGACATTAAACCCTTTCCTGTCCTTACTGTGCTGTGTCAAGGTGATGAATCGGGGAATCAGTCTATGTACACTACACTGGGTTGCCACTTTTCTAATTGCTTGTAGCTGGATCCCTGAAATTGCAATCTTGCCCCATCTCTTCTGTTAACCCTTGACTCTGCTTTGTGTCTTCTTTGCATGCCCTGCCCCTGTCACTTCCCCCGTCTTCCCCTCCCCTTGTCAGCTGCAACCCAGTCATCTCTAAAACCAGTATGTTCTCACATCTTATGGCAAGTCACTTAAAGGACACTGGTTAATGTTAACATTTTAATGTTTATTGTTACTTGGTTACCAACTCTGTGGAGAGAGAGACCCCATCAGGACTCCTGGGATCTATCTCAGCTCTGGGAGGGGGATGGGCTATAGTGTGTTATAGCAGGAGGCAGATACATCTGGGGTCTAAATAAGAAGATCCGAATGGCCATACTGGGTAAAACCAATGGTCCATGTAGCCCAGTAGCCTGTCTTCTGACAGTGCCCAGTGTCAGGTGCTTCAGAGACAATTAACTGAACATGGCAATCATCATGTGATTTATGTGGAGCAGGGGGACTGGATGGCGGGAGGGAAGCCCTAGTCATTTTTGTCACCAGACTCTCCAATTGCTTCAGCAGACCATTGCCGGAACTTCCCCTTGGGCACACTCTGTTTCCAGTTTCTCCTTTTTGGGTCACATGATTGCTAAACCAAACAGCCCCAGGCCTTGCAAAAGGGGTTGTGTGACACATGGCTAGAAAGAGTTAAGCAACTTGCAGGCTATTGACCCAGATTCACCACTTGAAATATAGACTTGTATTATTAAAGAACTGGAAGAAGTTACTGACTCTAGTAATCTATGTTTACCTGCAGCTTGTTAGAGGTTAAAAGTGTAACCAATGGATTCCTATCTAGAGTTGTACTCGGTTAATTCAGAGATGAAAAGGAAATATTATTAGATGGAACTTGGGTGCAATAATATCATGTTCTATATGTCTCTTTAGAGTTTCTGGTGAACTCTCTTTAACTGCTTAATGGATAATAACCGTATGTTAATCCAGGTAGTTAAGTACCAGTGATATTTAGGAAATAGAAGTTTACTTCAAAAGCCTATTGTTCACCCAAGGACTGTTGTGCTGGCCAAGATCTGTAAAAAGGGCTCTTGGAACCTGATCCTTTTTATCTCATATCTGCTTAAGCATCATCACGGGAAGCTTGAGTCACAAGATTCTGGTCTCCTGTTATACCCTGGACAAACCTGATAATGAATATTTCTACATTGGACTTAAATTTTTTGACTAATTCTGAAAGAACTCTGTAGAACTCTAAAGGCAGTCATCTCTACTTAGAAATTGACTTAAAAACTCTAATCATGTCTCTGTGTATAATTATTTTTAACCAATACTCTCTTTTTTAATAAATATTTGTTTAGTTAATAAGAATTGGCTCTAAGTGAGTATTTGGGTAATATCTGAAATATTCATTCACCTGGGAGGTGATGTGTACAATCCTTTCTTATTAGTAGAACTTTATTATATGATGAACAAGATTTTCAATAATAATCATCATTCTTGACTTGTATCAGAGGGGTAGCTGTGTTAGTCTGGATCTGTAAAAAGCAACAGAGAATCCTGTGGCACCTTTAAGACTAACAGATGTATTGGAGCATAAGCTTTCATGGGTGAATGCCCACTTCGTCGGATGCATGTAATCCGACGAAGTGGGCATTCATCTACGAAAGCTTATGCTCTAATACATCTGTTAGTCTTAAAGGTGCCACAGGACTCTCTGTTTATTCTTGACTTGGTTGTCTGTGTGGAAGCTGCTTTGGGGATTGCCAGCCCCTTTCTTTGCAGTTTGCCCTAATTGAGCAATCTCAAAGTGGGCTCCCCTGGAACCCCATTCACAGCTTGCTAAAACAATTCCTCTACTTTAGACAACAGAAGAGATACCCAGATCCAGGTAAACACAACACAACATCTGTACGCCATTTCTTTCCTCAGTGAACTTAAGAACGGTCATGTTGGGTTAGACCAAAGGTCCATCTAGTCCAGTATCCTGTCTTCCAACAGTGGCTAATTTCAGATCCTTCAGAGGAATGAACAGAACAGTTACTTATCAAATGATCCATTTTCCATCACTCTTTCCCAGCTTCCAGCAAGCAGAGGCTAGGGACATCATCCCTGCCCATCCCGGCTAGTAGTCATTGATGGACCTATTCTCCGTGAATTCATTTAGTTTTTTTTTTTTTTAAACAGTAATAGTCGTGGCGTTCACAACATCTTCTGGCAAAGAGCTTTACAGGTTGACTGTGTGTTGTGTGAAGAAATACTTCCTTTTGATTGTTTTAAACCACTGCCAATTAATTTCATTGGTGACCCCTAATCTTTGTGTTACGAGAAGGAGTAAATAACACTTCCTCATTTACGTTTTCCACATCATTCATGATTTTATAAACCTTTCTCATATCCCCCCTTAGTCGTCTCTTTCCCAAGTTGAAAAGACTCATTTCTATTAATCTCTCCTCATATGGAAGCTGTTCCATACCCATAATCATTCTTGTTGCCCTTTTCCATGACTTTTTCAATTCCAATATATCTTTTTGATATGGGAACACCAGTTCCACATGTAGTATTTTAGATGTGGGCGTACCATGGATTTAGATAGAGGCAATATGATATTTTCAGTCTTATTATCTTTCCCTTTCTAACTGATTCCCTGCTGCACATTGAGTGGATGTTTTCAGAGAACTATCCATAATGACGCCAAGATCTCTTTCATGAGTGGTAACAGCTAATTTAGACGCCATCATTTTATATGTACAATTGGGATTATGTTTTCCAATAGCCATTACTTTGTCCATTCATCACTGGAGCATACTTTTTCCCTCCTGCAACTCATGTCTTCTCCTGCATCTGGAATCTGTCTCTCAGCTGCAGTCATAGCCCAGCAACCCAAGAGTCCCCTCTGCCACCTTGTGCCTCTCTCCTGCCCCAGCTTTTCCTGATTCATCCAGTCTATATGGTTTTGAAGGGCTGAACAACACTTCCTCTCTCTAATCCCTCCTCTGCGGAGGTTCCATTACTTCCATGCCCACTTCTCAGCAGAGAAGCTGGAAGAAACCGGTTTAACCTAGTACGCAGATACTCCCTTCTTCTGTCCAGCTGATATATTGTTTGCTCTGATAGTCTTTAGAGACAAACCTATTGTGCGAAGAGTACAGGAGAAAACGAAAGACCTAAGGATACAGACAGTTCACACAATCGTACGTGCGTAAATAGGGTTAAAATATCTCATCAATGTGCAATGGCAAACAAAAAATCTAAGAGAATGTTTGGAATCATTAAGAAAGGATAGATAATAAGACAGAAAATATCATATTGCCTCTATATAAACCCCTGGTACATCCACGTCTTAATTACTGTGTTCATATCATGTCACCCCATCTCAAAAAAGATTGGAATTGGAAAAGGTACAGAGAAAGGCAACAGAAATGACTAAAGGTATGGAACACCTACATTCTATTGATAGATCAATCAATTGCTGTTAGCCATGGTGGGCAGGGATGGTGTACCTAGCATTTGTTTGCCAGAATCTGGGTGTGGGTGACATGAATCACTTGATGATTTCCATGCTCTGTTCATTCCCTCTGAGGCACATGGCACTGGCCACTCTCAACGAAGAGGATACTGGGCTAGATGAACCATTGGTCTTACCCAATATGGGCATTCCGATGTTCTTATGTAGTCCCAAGACTTATCTGCCCCCCACTGGAACCCACTCCCCTTCCAGAGCTGACATAGAACCCAGGAGTCCTGTCAGAGTCCCTATCTCCAACGAGTTAGTAACAAAGTAAGAATATACATTAAAATTGTATATCTAACCCGTGTCCTTAAAGTGACTTGTCACTGGATTTCAGGACATGTTACTATCAGAGCGGAGGGGGTCGCATCTTTAATTAATATTTTTTTTCTTTTGTGTAGGAATTAGATACAGACCTTCTGCCAAAAAACTAGAGTTTTCAAAAGTCTAAGTAGCTGCTGGACTCACGTTTCCCCACCTTGTCATGCTGACACAGCCCAGTGAGGTCAGGAAAGAGTTTCAAGTCTTTCTGATTATCCTGTAAGTGATTCAGGGAAGAGGGCCCAGCACCCTGTCACCAGCCAGATTGTCACAGAGCTCACTCTGAGATCCAAAGCACCAGGAGAAAACTTTAGGTCCCTTTGTGAGTAAAGAGCCGGGGCAGCCTGTCCCGGATTTGTTCGGTCCTCACCTCATAGATGATAGGGTTCAGTATGGGGTTCAGAGGGTAGACATTGGCAATGAGAATTTGAAAATGCAGGACCACATTGTTGCGAAACCTGTGCATGGGGAAGCTGAAGAGAGCTGGGATGTAAGAGGATCAAATCACAGAGAGGTTGGAACTGTAGGTCCCAAAATCTTGAGCTGTTCGTCCTTTGTGGGGAGGGTGAAGATGGCCCTGCAGATCTGGATATAGGACACAGCAATAAAAGACATATCCAGACTGATCGAACAGAATGCTCACAGTACGAGTGGGGGATAATGTTGGTTCAACAATAGGGCCACTGCCTCGCCAGGAAGGGATAGGGCCATATAATCACACTGCCATGCAGCACCACAGCCAGGCCCATCTTGGCCACCACACACAGAAGATGCTCAGCATTTTGGGAAGGATGGACATAAACAGGACCAGGTCAGGGATGGCCAGCATGCAGAGGAAATAGTACATAGTCTTTAGAGACAAACCCGTGGAGGCTTGGCTCCCTCCTGACAATGAACAGGATGGTGAAGTTCCCTAAGACAGCTATGGCATACATGGTGGAGAAGGGGATGAAGATCCAGACATGGGCCACCTCCAGGCCAGGAATGCCCAGCAGGATGAAGGTGGAGGGGTTGGTGAATTTGGTTGTGTTGGAATCTGACATGGAGTAGGGGAGATGCTGTCCAAATCTGAGACAGAACGGTGTCTCCTGTATGTACCGTACATTCCCCTGACTTCCTGTATGTGCCCAGGGATGGTCTCAGTACAAATGCCTGGATGGAGAGACAATGTTAATATGAGACTCTACATGCACTACTGGCGTCTGCTTTCATGGATAAAGCAGATTGGTCGCTCTTCACACACTGAAAAATGACATTTTCATTATTCAGAGACATGAATTATGAACAATTGACAGTACTAAAGCCAATTCCATATTTTATTGTGTTCCATGCTTCAATAATTTCTACACATCGTGGTGTGGAAAATCTTAATAGGTACCAGCAGGGAACATGAGTGTAGGTACTTGTTATCCATCATTGTTCCTTAATGCAATGAAACCCAGGCTAGAATATCCATGTTGTAGGGAGTTCCCCATTCACACAGTTGCTGAAAATCTGAGAGTGGAAAAAATCTAAATCTTTGCTGAAACATGTGCCAGGGGAAAACATCCCAATTAGAACTCATCTCAGCAGTGGCCAAAACAAAGATGATGTTTGGATGCCTAAGCAATGGTATGGAGAATAACCTGTTCTGGATACATGGTCAGTTGGGTTTAACCAGTGTCTATAAATCAGATGCAAAGGGAGTTTCTGAGACAGGCTATGAGAATGGGGGCAGCTGCCATAAACTGACAGACTGAAACGTCTGGGGCTGCTTAGTTAGAGAAGAGACAAAGAAGAGGGCATATAACAGAGGAGAAAAAAATAAAGAATGGAACTGATTGCATTCAATTATCAGAGGAAAAGTTCCCAATCAGCAAAATCTATAGACTCCTAATGCATCAAAAGGGCTAATTCCCCAAAACTGAGGCAAATTATCAGGAAAATTTATCAGGAGGAAAAATTTAGACACAAGCAAGCGAATGAAACTTGGGAGTTTTTTAAGAAGAGATTATGAGATGGTCAAAAAGCCACAATTCCACAATCAAGAAAATCAACAACTTTGGCTAAAAACCTGGTTCAGTGGCAAAGTGAAGGCAGCAATTAAGGAAGGAGGGCAACATATAATACATAGGAAAAAAGGGAAAATAGATGGCAAGCAATACAGATTGGAAGTTATGAAAATTCATAAGGGATGTTAAAGACATCAGGGAAAAATCCATGCTTGGCAAGGCTTAGGATCACATTAAAGAGGTTATTAAGTATATTAAGAACAAAATAAATCCTTAAAAAGGTATAGGGCGATGAGAGGAAGAAAGGAAACTTCCTAATGTTGCAGAAAAGGTAGATGTGTTCAAGAAATTGTTTTGTTCTGCATTTGGAAAGAAGCAGCATGGGGTACTCCTATCACCTGAGGTGAAGAAATACTTTCCAGTCCACTAGCAGTCAAGAAGGGTGTTAAACACTATCTACAGTAGAACCTTAGAGTTATGAACATGCAAAGTGACCAATAGAACTGGCTGATACACCACACATTTCATTCAGAACTAGTAGTGTGCAATCAGGCAGCAGCAAAGACCAAAACAAAATTAAAAAAATAAAAAAAAGAGGACAGTTCTGTGTTGAATGTAAAGTATTAAAAATAAAGGGAAAGTTTAAAAAAACAAATTTGACCATGTTTGCAAACAATGGTAAAGCAGCTAAGGGATTAGTTCCAAGAAAGATTAGAATATAATTAATGCCAGTCAACAACATGGTTTATGGAAAATAGACTTTGATTTCACTGAAGCATTTGATGTAGTAGGGAAGAACATTCAGTTAAAAATGTGCAGTTTACAATATCAGTAGTGCATATGCTAAGTAGACTAAAAACTGACTGACTGACAGATCTCAGAAAGGATTTGTCAATGGGCCATTGTCAGTGAGTGGAGCTGTGTATAGGGGGGTTCTTCAGGGATCAGTTCTAGGCCCGATGCTATTCAATATTTTCATCAAGCCTCTGGAATCAAATAGGAAATCATGGCAGATACATTTTATGGATGGCCCAAAAATTGGCAGAGTGGTTACAATGAGGACCCCAAGGCAGGCATACAGATTGGTCTGGAGCATTTGGTGAGCTGGGCCCATGCAAACAAAATGTTTTAATAGAGTGAAACAGACTAAGGCACAGTATTATGGAAGGCAGGGACCCTGAAAAGGACTTAAGGGTTTCAATAGACAACCAAGTCATGAGTCTCCAATGCAATGCTGTGGCCAAAAGGGCTGATGTGATCCTTGGACACATAAATGGGGAATGGTGAGTTGGAGCCTGGGAAGGATTTTACCTCTGCACATGGAACTGATGAAACCGACCGCGTCCAGATCTGGGGTCCACATTTCAAAAATGATGTTGAAAAATTGGAAAGGTTATAGAAAAGAGCCAGAAAAATGATTGGAGACTGGAGAAAATGCCTGACAGAGGGAGAGAGACGCAAAGACCTTCATCTATTTATTTTATAAAAAAGACAGTTAAGTGGGGACTTTCATGGGGAGAAAACCGTGGCTAATAATAGGCTCTGCAATCTACCTTAGAAGGGCAGAACAAGGCCCAGTGGCTGGAAGCTGATGCCAGACAAATTCCAGTTGGAAATAAAGGTCAATTTTTTAGCACTGAGAGTGATTAACTATTCGGACAAACTGCGAAGAGAAGTGGTGGATTGTCCAACTCCCCATGTCTCCAGATCCAGACTGGAATCTTTAATGGAAGATCTGTTTAAGGTCTTGTCTACCCTTAAAGTGCTGCTCTAGGACTTCAGTGTAGACACTCTTTACACCGATGGCCGGGGTTCTCCCGTCAGTATTGGTAATCCACCTGCCCGAGAGGTGGTGGCTAGGTTGATGGAAGAATTCTTCCATTGACCTCATGCTGTCTATACCAGTGTTCAATGTGGGTTTTCCAAACGAGGCTGGACAGTCATCTGTCTGGAATGGTTTAGATGCAACAAATTCTGCATCTTGACAGGACATTAGGCTAACTGACCCTTGCAGTCCATTCTCATCCTGTGGGTCTATGATTGTATGATATAATATCATTGTGTACACCAGGTGTTGTGAGAGGCTACCGGTGTGGTGCTTCTGCTTTCTCCTGTTGATATCACTCGGCTGCGTGCTTATGTTCCCTCTGTGTGCTGCCCCAGCTCTGCGCAGATAGCTGACACAGCAGACCCGACGAGAATCCCCAATAACCACAGAGTCTACTAAGATACAAAGGCACCTCGGCCAGGTTTATTGCGATCTCGGACACAATTGCAGTTCCCTGTAGGTTTCTGAGCCTCAATCAGGGCATACTACGAGAAAAGTGCCTCTTGGCAAGGACCCGGCTCAGTGGCGGGACTTTCCACTGCCCCCGTGGCCGGACAAAGACACCACCCAGGGACACATTCTTATACACAGGTACAAACAAGTTACATATCACTCCTGACGTATTGAGGTGCAACCCTTCTACGTAGCAAGGTGCAACCCCTCTACGTAATAAGGTGCCGCCTCTCACCTTGTACCTGTTGGTTCGATCAAAACAATTCTATCCATCATTTCACCCTTTTGCCCTTGTCATTGGGATGGGTTGGTCTGTTCCCTGTTATCTGTGGAATGTTCCAGTATGGTATGTCTTGGTACCATGTTTATACTATAACTATGCTAAATGAATATATATTTCTGCAACATCAGCCCTTTCCTTGCCAACTTCTGTGAGCAGGGCCTGCCTTTTGCTCACAGCTTAACTTTGCTTTCTATGCTAGCAAAGCCTTGACCATTACTTTAGTTTGGTTCAGGCCTCATACTGGGCCTTCATTAGGCCTTTACTATGTTGCCTTCACTTACTACACCAGGCTTTAGTCAAACACAAATTATGGAGCTCAATACAGGGGTAACTGTATGAAATTTAATGGCCTGCTTTATCCAAGAATTCGGACTGGATGATATAATGGTCTTTTCTAGCCTGAAACCCTATGAATATATCGATAAAGAAAATAGAACAAGCATTTGTATTTACTGCGTCTCATAAGAGATGAACAATGGAATATGCAGTTACATTGAAAGCCTGAACATACAATCCCGATAAAAGAAAATTGTTTACATAATCCATATTTGGACTGTGGAACTTCTTGCCACAGACATTATTGGAGCAGAGTGCTTTACCTGAACCAACAACAATAGAGGGTGGCGAAAAAGGGATTTTTCAAAGTGGTATGACAAATGTAACAAGTACGCCAGAAATGCGTACTTACCTGTCATCCATACGCACATACATATTAGCCTATGGGGTAAGTGTACCCTAACATTTCTGGGGGGGGGAGGATGAAATTTGGGCATAAGAGGAAGGATTTCCAATCAATGCCCTATAAAAAGGTGAGGCAACTCACCATTAGGCAGGCAATCTACCCACCTACCTACTCCTGTCTACTCTTCATTGCCTCCACCTTCAACTACGTATCGATGCTACCCATCTACGACGGCTATTAACTATTCATAGGCCGTACTTTATTTCTTTTCAAACTGTATGTTTAAGGTACCGAGGCTAAGCTTGCATTTATTTCAGTTCAAGCTTAATAGGTTAAGTTAGAGAATAAACAGCTCTGCATTTAGCTTCCGCTGCAGAGGTCTGAAAATGGAACCGCCCAAGGCGTTGTCATTTATCTTCCAACACCAGGTCTATTAAAACAAAGTGTGAGTATTAACCAAATTGTATTCTCATTTGTATCTCTTGAATAACAGTAATACAACTGTAACTCGGTAATTCTAACTGTTTTACCATTTGCTTACTATTTCATTGATTTAATAAAAGGTCTCTATGACTAGATCTGTCTCAGTGTAAGCCTCTCATATCCCCGAAGGTCCGTTTATAAACGCCGTGAAGCCTGATTCAGGACGAACTTTATCTTCTGATCAAACAAATTGGCGAGCCAAAACCCATACTAATTAATATCCACAATAATAATTATTAAAACTATTATTTAATTAAAAGGTTAATTAAATTGAATTAAATTAACTGGGTAAATTAAATCAACACAACTAACACACCCCAAATCAGGCTCCAGTTTCAACTGAAAATTCCTATGCTGGGTGTCTGCTTCCAGCTGAATTATTTTTTGAAAGTTTCAGGCAATACAGTTCAGCCGACTTTTCGAATGTATCTGGGAGAAAACATGTCTTGCCCGTGTTGAGAAATTCTTATAATTGTTCAAGTGAGGAGCCCTAACACCTCCATGTTTCCAGCAGATAAAAGTCAGGTAACCACCTTCACCCTGTTAACAGCCAAAGCCCTGAACTGCAAGAGCAGGAGGTGACAGTGTCTCTGCATTAACACACAACTGGCTCCTGAGGTCTTTATTCAGTTCTTACTGCAAGGGGAGTTTTGCCTCAGTGGGGCCTGAGCAAACAATGGGCCACAGCCTCAGAATTTAGTATTGTATTGTACATTGACTAACACCTTTTATCCTGAGGATCCACTCTGGTACTGAAATGCAGCCACCTTGTAGCTCAAAGCCATCAGCTGGGGCGGGCAGGGGTGCACAGAATGGAGTGACATGTTGGCCCATGTTACCAGAGTAAACTCATCACCTATCACAAGGGCCCTGCGATGTTTAATGGCTGTGTGTGGCAAAGATCATAGACCTATTTTCTATCCTATCATTCACATATTACACTGGGTTTGTCGAGCAGGTGAGCTCTTCAGCAAGAGATGGGTACCAGTGAATTCTGAGATGGAAGTGTTTTCCCTGGGAATCCCCCTGAGGTAGCCGTGTCCCACTCCTCTCTCACCCCAGCATCTGCAACAACATCCCATGCCGAGAGCTGACACAGGGGTGTGCACCATTTATAATAAAGATCTGTGAAATCCCAGTGAGTTTCGCTCAGCCTCTAGAGTGGAAGTGACATCTGAATGTAAAGAGACTGGAGACAAGCCTGTCTGCCCCTCTGTGTTTTTTTATCCAGCTTTAGGAGTAAACAGTAATTAAGGGACCTTCCCAAAGGGAGATGAGAACTCTGGGCTCTGTGCTGAATCAGAGAGGAATTGGCTTCTCTTTGCATTTTTGTATATTTAAAAATTATAGTTGATTATTATGAAAGCTAGGCACAACACCTAGCTCTCCATAGGGTCTGACACCCCATAAATACCCAGCAGGGATGTGTAGATAGTAGACAGATAGATCTGGAGAAATACGAGGGGGATAAGAACACATTCTGCAGACACACAGGGCAATCACTACAGTATCAGAGATGAGTAGTTCTCATCAGTAACTATCATCATATGGTGCAGCATCTCTCGAAGGCAGCACCTTTCATTGAAGGATAATGAAAACACCTAGCAAAGAAAAGTTATTATGAACAGATCCCTATTATATAGGTAGGTAAATTGAGGCAAAGAGAAATGTGACTTGGCCGAGGTCACAGAGAAAATGACAGAGAGAACACAGGAGTCCTGCCATCCCTGCTATAACCACTGACTTCCCATCAGTAACTGAGTGCATGACAACAAAGAAATACACTCATGATCTAGCAGGGCCTGTTCATTGGGTGTGTTTGATGGACTTCCCTGGGGTGGAACCTGGAACTGGGGTACCGCTAAGCCCTCTGGAATGCCAATCTGAGCCCCCTCTCACATGTGAGCCTGTGACAAGCTGTAATCCTCTGCAGGTCTTTCACTTACACAGCCATACACAGAGAGGGACACACCCAACTGCAGTTACAAGAGTGCTTTCACTAGCCACTCATAAACCAACAACTGAAAGTCTGAAGCCAATTCCCCGAAGCTCCCAGCTGAGGATCCCAGAGGTGTATAGTCTTGCTCAGGCCAGAAGCCAGACCGCTGTAAGTTTATTGCCCAGTTCCCCTCTCCCTCAATGTGGAGAGCACAATGCATCAGCCGCTGTTCCTGAACCAATTTCCTTTTTGCATTTCAAACAACACTCTCTTATAGGGAAAAAACAAAAACACTTTTATTAACTATGGAAAGATGGATTTTAAGTGATCATAAATAATAGAGAACAGATCAAAGTTGGCTACCTAAGAAATAAACAAAATTACAATCTAAGTTTGATAAATTAGACTGGATTTGAATCCAGGTGTGTCTCACCCTGATGGTACAAATAGTTCACCAATCTTTCATACACAGGGTAGAAATCCCTTAAGCCTGGGACAAGCTTCTTCAGATGCTTATTCTGTTTCTTAATGGGTAACAAGAAGGGTTTCTACAGATGTGTTAGCAACAAGAAGAAAGTCAGGGAAAGTGTGGGCCCCTTACTGAATGGGGAGGCAACATAGTGACAGATGATGTGGAAAAAGCTGAAGTACTCAATGCTTTTTTTGCCTCAGTCTTCACAGAAAATATCAGCTCCCAGACTGCTGCACTGGGCCCTCAGTGGTGAAAGAACAGGTTAAGGACTATTTTTAAAAGCTGCTCATGCACAAGTCCGTGGGTCCAGATATAATGCATAAAAGGGTACTGAGGGACTTGGCTGATGTGATTACAGAGCCATTGGCTATTATCTTAAAAACCCATGGTGATGGGGGGAGGTCCTGGGTGATTGGAAAAAGGCAAGTATGAGGTTCAACGAGGACAAGTGAAGAGTCTTGCACTTAGGAAGGAAGAATCCCATGCACTGCTACAGGCTGGGGACCGAGTGGGGATTACAGTGGGTGACAAGCTGGATATGAGTCAGCAGTGTGCCCTTGTTGCCAAGAAGGCCCCTGGCATATTGGGCTGTATTAGTAGGAGCATTGCCACAGATTGAGGGAAGTGATTATTCCCCTCTATTCGGCACTGCTGAGGCCACATCTGGAGTATTCCATCCATTTTTGGGCCCCCCACTACAGGAAGTATGTGAACAAAATGAAGAGAGTCCAGGGGAAGGCAACGAAAATGATTAGGGGGCTGGGGCACATGACTTACGAGGAGAAGCTGAAGGAAGTGGGGTTATTTCGTCTGCAGAAGAGAAGAGTGAGGGGGGATTTGATAGCAGCCTTCGACTAAGTGAATGGTGGTTCCAAAGAGGATGGAGTTAGGCTATTCTCGGTGGTGGCAGATGACAGAACAAGAAGCAATGATCTCAAGTTGCAGTGGGGGAGGTCTAGTTTGGATATTAGGAAACACTATTTCCCTAGGAGGATGGTGAAGCACTGGAATGGGTTACCTAGGGAGGTGGTGGAATCTCCATCCAGAGAGGTTTTTAAGGCCCGGCTTGGCAAAGCCCTGGCTGGGAAGATTTAGTTGGGGTTGATCCTGCTTTGAGCAGAGGGTTAGACTAGATGACCTCCTGAGGTCTCTTCCAACCCTAATAGTCTATGATTCTATGATTCATTCTATGATTACAATGCATGGTTCAGCCACAATGTGCTGGATATAGTGGACGTGAAGTACCTTGTGGGAGTTACCAAAGGCGCAAACATATTTCAAATACAGACCCAGAGTCAACATATATAACTTCAGATACAAAAATGGTACATACATACTGATGGGATTATCATATTCAACAAACCATAACTTTTCCACTGACACTTCACATGACACATTTTGGACAAGATTTGCTGCAATTTATAATACAGGTGAACATGAGGGTGCCAAAGTGTTACTTTGGGGTACAGCATATCACAGCAATATATCCATATAATAAGAGCTCTGTGAGATCTAATTTTGTAGTTTTACATAATCCATGTCCTGAAAAAAAGACTACATTTGGTTCTATACCACAGAAGAAAAGCCAAAGTATAGAGAAAAGGAAAATTAAACAGTGTTTTCCCTGTTACCCATCACAGGTGCAATAAGTGACCTTTTTAAAATGTTCCTCTCATCTTCCTTGTTCAGCAAGAGTTCCCTGAACTTTCTGTTGGTCAGACCTTAGCCTCACACACATTTCTGGATCAACAGACCTTGTGAAACAGAATCTTCCCATCAGTCACCATCATCTTCACGAAAATTCACAAAAGAAGGTAGCCTCCTTGCAAACCGAGCACTATCTGGATGTATCTCTGGGAAGGTGCTTAAGGAGGTCTGGTTATATATTCATGCGGTGATAACTGGCCAGGTAGTGTCATTCCATGTAGTGGTCTTTCACTCTAGCAATGTGTCCCCAGAAAGAAAGCTGCCAAAACTGATACAACTGATAGGGCCGGTTGCAGGGCTCAGCTTCAAATAACCTCCAGATCTTATGATGCCCCTTGATATGGAGTCGCTGCTGGAGAGAAAGAACACTGAAAATGTCAGCCTTGAGTACCAACGCCTTCCTCAGCCACCACATTTTGCATCCGTCCACGGGAGCTGGGGTACCCATTGTTCTATAGATCTGCAGATTTCTAGCAAGCCTGCTGCCATGACATCCCCATAAAGGCTGCAGAAGTGAATGGGGCAGCAACTGCTGCTGTACAGCCACCCACATCTTTCAAGCAGCCTCCAGTCCTGTCTACACAGCTGCCACCTGGTCAGCAATCACTCCAGACAGGTTAATACTGAGTTGGTGGTAGTTTTCAGCTGCAGGCTTCTTGATCATAATGGCCAGGGACTTCATTTAACCTGAATTAATAACCATACTAATGGTAATCATCAAGTGATCTATCCCCTGTCACTCATTCCCAGCTTTTGGCAAACAGAGTCTAAGGATACCATCCCTTCCAACCTGGCTAATAGCCATTGATGAACCTATCCACCATGAATTTATCTAGCTCTTTTTTCAATCCTCTTATAGTCTTGGCCTTCACAACTTCCTCTGGCAAAGAGTTCCACAGGTTTACTCTGACTTGTGTGAAGAAATAATTCCTTTTATTTGTTTAAACCTGCTGCCTATTAATTTCATTTGGTGTCCCCTAGTTCTTGTGTTATGAGCAGGAGTTTATTTCACTTCCTTATCTACTTTCTCTACACCAGGCATGATTTTATAGACCTCAATCATATCTCCCCTTAGTCCTCTCTTTTCAAAGCTGAAAAGTCCCAGTCTTATTAATCTCTCCTCATACGGAGAACAGCACAGCTAGTGGAAAAGTTCAGGCACAAGATGGAGTCAATGGTCACATGAGCTGGTCAAATACCCTTGCATGCGTCAATGAATCATAGTAGGGGCTATTACCCTATTCTGGCTAAAATGTCCAAAGGAAAGTCCATTAAGCAGGGATAAGCTTCTTCCATGACCCATTGTGTTCATTGATGGGCTATCAACTTGAGTAGTCCCTTCACAATGTGCTGGCTAGGTTAGATGTAAACTACCTCAAGAGAGTTACCACAGGAGCAAACACATTTGAAATATAGGTACATAGTCAATATTAATAATTTCAGATACAAAAATTATCCATGCATACAAATAGGATAATATCGGACATAGCCATGGTAAATGGACTAGAGTTTTGAAATGTGTTTACTTATATCTTGTTAGATGTTAACCATGTAAACAGATGGATCCTGTCTGTTGCTGTATCTTTGGACTAGTCTTCACTATCATAGCCTGCGGCACTGGTCTATAAAGGAATGCTTGGGCCCTGATCCTGTCTTCTCAAGTGTACTTAAGCTTCATCAGGGGAAGCTTGAGCCACAAGTTTGCGTAAAACTTACCATCTCTACCATTAAACTGACCTAAGAATTCTATTTATGTCTGTATGTATATTGATCTTTTACCCAATACTCTCTCTCTTTATATTAATCTTAGGTTAGTTAATAAGAATTGGATGTAAATGTGCATTTGGGTAAGATCTGAAATATTCATTGACCTGGGAGGTAATGTTTGTGATCCTTTGTGATTGGTAGAACTTTTTGTATGAGGAACAAGATTTTCAGTAATCCTCATTATATTTTACTTAGCTGTCTGGGAGAAACCCCAAGATTGGATTTCTTTAAGGGATCTAGCAGTGTCCAGTTACTGCAGGGCACTGGGAGGCATTGGATCACTAACCGGGGCCACCTCCTACACAGGGGCAGGCTCCTTGTCAGGCTGCAGCAGCTCCCATCCCAGCTGAGGCAGTCCAGCTTGTGTGGAGCTGGAAGATGGAGATTGTGTCGGGATGTACCCCTGGGGTGAAGCCTAGAAGCTGTTGGAACCACTGTGTCCCTTAACTAGCTAGCTCTGTTAACCTCTTCCCCTGCTTTGCTTGTGACACACACCTGACCCTCCAGGCCCGTTATCACACAACACCACAATAGATGATGCCACACACTGTACCGAGTTACCTGAGTGCTTTAGCTAAGCCATTCATGGACCAGCAATGGAGGCCCCAGTCAATTTCCCAGCTCCACAGCCTTGCACACTTACTGGACTGAATTATACCATCTTGCCCTGCACAGGGATCTGGAAGGATGCAAGCTAATTAAACAATCTGCTCCCCCACTCGCTTTGGGGAAGGTATGCAACAGTCTCTGTTCCCAGAGCTAAGATACCCAAAAACTTCACTCAAAAACACACTGGTTAAGATAAAGCATAAAACAGGTTTTATTAACTACACAAGGATAGGTTTTAAGTGATTATAAGTCATAACAAACAGATCAAAGCAGGTTACCTAGGATTTGGCTGGATTATTAGGTTATTATTCTCACGGAGTGTGAGGGAGTCAGGGCCCTGCACCCCCCACTTCCTGTAATTTACCATGACTCTCAGCTAGCCAGTAAAACAGAAGGTTTATTAGACGACAGGAACACAGTCCAAAACAGAGTTTGTAGGTACAGTCAGGTCTATTTTGGAGGGTAGGGAGCACAACCCCATTGCTGGGCCTCCCTCCATTTCCCCAGACAGCTCCAAACTGAAACTCCCTCCAGCAGTCTCCCCCCACAGCTACACCCCGTGGCTCCTCCTACAGCCTTTGTCCAGTTTCCTGGGCAGAAGGCATCACCTGGCCCCAACCCCCCGGGCTCAGATTATGTGCTCACATATCATCCCTCAGACAGTAAACTAATAAAACTCCCATTACCAGGTCAATACTTCCCACTCCCTACTCCATCATAATTGTTTATGACCATTATTTGTATTGTGGTCCCGCTGCAGTTCAGGGCCCCTTGTGCTGGGCTTTTTGCAAAGGCAGAAGGAGAAATAACCCCTGCCCCAAGGAGCTTATAAATCAAATTAAGCTAAAACACAGTTACTGTGTGAAACAAACCAGAAAGGGGCAGGTGGGGAGATGAGGGAGTAAGAGCTCTAAGAATGGCTGGTTACATAGACTGCTGTGTTGGTCTGAAATGTACAGCACTGCCCTGACTGTTAAAAGTAGGTCCTCTGGTATCCTCTCTGGTGCCATGGGTTGGAAATTCATAAGAAGAAGGCACAGTCTCCACTCTAAGAAGGGAGGTATGATCCATCAGAGAGCTGGAACAACTGGAAACCCCCAAGGATTTGAAACTCTCAGGTAGTGCACTGGAGTGCGGGAAGGGATTCAGACAGAGTTTTGAGATAGATCTATTCAAGATCTGGGCATGGTGAGAAAGACCAGCAGAATTTGAAATCTTCTTAAACATTGCAGGACTTGATGCAGTGGGTGTCTTTACTAGCATGCAACTCAGGCTTTGTCTAGAGTAGCACTTTTGTCAATAAAACATTTGTCGGTCAGGGGTGTGAAAAAACCAACAAAAGCACCAGTGTGGTGAGCACTGCCCGATCAGGAAATGCTTGTTGGGAGTGGTTTAGTGGTATCTCTAGGAGAGCTCTCTCCCATAGGCCTAGAGTGGCCATATGGTAGACCTTACAGTGGTGCATCTTAAGCGGTATAGCAGTGCTGCTATAAGGTGTGTGGTGTAGACACAGCCTCAGTCAGGCAGAGGGAGCAGGTTATTACACACTTTTGCAGAAATTTGAAGAGCCTTGTTTAGTGCAAAAGAGCAAAACATTCAAAGGGTAAAGAAGAAAAGAGTAAGGTGAGTCCTTTCAAAAATTCCTAACAAATGTAAGCAGGTTAATGGTGGAACTTGCCTGGCTTATACACCACCCCTATGGCTGGCAAAGGGATATGAGACCTTGCTCCCACTCCCTTGAAACAGAGGTCTGCCTCAGCTAGAGGAATCTAATTCTTTTTTGAAACCTGTTATAGTATTGGCCTTCAAAACATCCTCTGGCAAGGAGTTCCACAGTTTGACTGTGTGTTGTGTGAAGAAATATTTTCTTTTATTTGTTTTAAACCTGCTGATAACAAGACAAAATCAGAATATACAAGCACCTTATTTGTGTTTCTATTCTATTTAGATTCAGTGAAGAATAGAGACAACTGTACATAATAAAGAGATTTATAAGCATTATATTATATAAAAAAATAACAATTATAAAAGCTCATTTAGCATATTTAACATTCCATGTGAACTTCTTTATACTAAACATGATAATATTCATTAAAACACAAATTAGAGTCAATAACAGATTAAACTCCAGTTTAATAGTACACCCCTAATAGTTCTCTGGAACCTTCTTAAGAGTTATGGTTCATTACCCATATTTTCTATTCCCCTGTACCTGGGTAACACCAGATCAATTTGAGGGATGTGGCCATTTTTGTCAGGGTTTAAGTTTGTCCCATTTGTTCAGTCTCTTTGACACATGTTGCTCTATGCCTCCAAGAGCAGTGATCAGATTAAAAGTCTAATGTTTTAGCTGGTCTCACCTTGGGACAGTCAGTTTGTGTTTGTGCTAGGTAAGTGAATTGTGCTTGTCTTTGCAATCATCTGCATAATTGCTCTGTCTAGTGTTAACAATGGTGCCTCTGTAAAATGGTGCATTTTGGCTTCACAAATGTAACCTGAGTATTACAGTCTTCCTCATTTTCACTTGCCAAACGGAAGTAGGCTCAGAAAAGCAAGGAGGACCTTCTACATGAAGTTATGCAGCAGTCCCGTGCTGAAAATAAAAAAAAAATGCATGTGTGACGGGATAGCGAAAGCAGGGTACATACCAGGAGAGCTCAGATTGCTGGCAAGGAACCGTGGAGCGGCTCCTAATCATTAGGGAGCATCAAGCAGACTTGGTTCAGGTGCTCCTAACACTGTAGCAGCTCCGAGCCCCCCGCAGTCATAAGAACATAAGAAAAGCCGTACCGGGTCAGACCAAAGGTCCATCTAGCCCAGTATCCTGTCTACCAACAGTGGACAATGCCAGGTGCCCCAGAGGGAGTGGACTTAACAGGTAATGATCAAGTGATCTCTCTCCTGCCATCCATTTCCATCCATTTCCACCCTCTGACAAACAGAGGCTAGGGACACCATTCCTTACCCATCCTGGCTAATAGCCATTAATGGACTTACCCACCAGGAATTTATCCTGTTCTCTTTTAAACGCTGTTATAGTCCTAGCCTTCACAACCTCTTCAGGTAAGGCGTTCTACAAGTTGACTGTGCACTGCGTGAAGAAGAACTTCCTTTGATTTGTTTTAAACCTGCTGCCTATTAACTTCATTTGGTGACCCCTACTTCTTGTATTATGGGAATAAGTAAATAACTTTTCCTTATCCACTTTCTGTACATCACTCATGATTTTATAGACCTCTAGCATATCCCCCCTTAGTCTACTCTTTTCCAAGCTGAAGAGTCCTAGCCTCTTTAATCTCTCCTCATATGGGACCCGTTCCAAACCCCTAATCATTTCAGTTGCCCTTTTCTGAACCTTTTCTAGTGCCAGTATATCTTTTTTGAGATGAGGAGACCACATCTGTACGCAGTATTCAAGATGTGGGCATACCATCGATTTATATAAGGGCAATAATATATGCTCAGTCTTATTCTCTATCCCCTTTTAATGATTCCTATCATCCTGGTTTTTTTTGACCACCTCTGCACACGGCGTGGACAGCTTCACAGAACTATCCATGATGACTCCAAGATCTTTTTCCTGACTCGTTTTAGCTAAATTAGCCCCCATCATATTGTATGTATAGTTGGGGTTATTTTTTCCAATGTGCATTACTTTACATTTATTCACATTAAATTTCATTTGCCATTTTGTTGCCCAATCACTTAGTTTTGTGAGATCTTTTTGAAGTTCGTCACAGTCTGCTTTGGTCTTAACTATCTTTAGCAGTTTAGTATCATCTGAGAATTTTGCCACATCACTGTTTACCCCTTTCTCCAGATCATTTATGAATAAGTTGAATAGGATGGGTCCGAGGACTAACCCATGGGGAATAGAATTAGTTACCCCTCTCCATTCTGAGAATTTACCATTTATTCCTACCCTTTGTTCCCTGTCTTTTAACCAGTTCTCAATCCATGAAAGGACCTTCCCTTTTATCCCATAACAGCTTAATTTACATAAGAGCCTTTGGTGAGGGACCTTGTCAAAGGCTTTCTGGAAATCTAAGTACACTATGTCCACTGGATCCCCCTTGTCCACATGTTTGTTGACCCCCTCAAAGAACACTAGTAGATTAGTAAAACACGAGTTTGCTTTACAGAAACCATGTTGAATATCGCTCAACAGTTTATGTTTTCCTATGTGTCTGACAATTTTATTCTTATCTATTGTTTCGACAAATTTGCCTGGTACCGACGTTAGACTTACCAGTCTGTAATTGCCAGGATCACCTCTAGAGCCCTTTTTAAACATTAGCTAACTTCCAGTCATTGGGTACAGAAGCCGATTTAAAGTACAGGTTACAAACCTTAGTTAACAGTTCCGCAATTTCACATTTGAGTTCTTTCAGAACTCTTGTGTGAATGCCATCTGGTTCTGGTAGCTTGTTTATGTTAAGTTTATCAATTAATTCCAAAACCTCCTCTAGTGACACTTCAATCTGTGACAGTTCCTCAGATTTGTCACCTACAAAAGCCGGTTCGGGTTTGGGAATCTCCCTAACATCCTCAGCCGTGAAGACTGAAGCAAAGAATCCATTTAGTTTCTCCGCAATGACTTTATCGTCTTTAAGTGTTCCTTTTGTATCTCAATCATCAAGGGGCCCCACCGGTTGTTTAGCAGGCTTCCTGCTTCTGATGTACTTAAAAAACATTTTGTTATTACCTTTGGAGTTTTTGGCTAGCCGTTCTTCAAACTCCTCTTTGGCTTTTCTTATTACATTCTTGCACTTAATTTGGCAGTGTTTATGCTCCTTTCTATTTGCCTCACTAGGATTTGACTTCCACTTTTTAAAAGTAGTCCTTTTATCTCTCACTGCTTCTTTTACATGGTTGTTAAGGCACGGTGACTCTTTTTTAGTTCTTTTACTGTGTTTCTTAATTTGGGGTATTCATTGAAGTTGGGCCTATATTATGGTGTTGTTAAAAAGCGCCCATGCAACTTGCATGGATTTCACTTTAGTCACTGTACCTTTTAACTTCTGTTTAACTAACCCCCTCATTTTTGCATAGTTCCCCCTTTTTAAATTAAATGCCACAGTGTTGGGCTGTTGAGATGTTCTTCCCACCACAGGGATGTTGAATGCTCTTGTATTATGGTCACTATTTCCAAGCATCCTGTTATAGTTATCTCTTGGACCAGCTCCTGTGCTCCACTCAGGACTAAATCTAGAGTTGCCTCTCCCCTTGTGGGTTCCCGTACCAGCTGCTCCATGAAGCAGTCATTTAAAGTATCGAGAAATTTTATCTCTGCATTTCATCCTGAAGTGAAATGTTCCCAGTCAATATGGGGATAATTGAAATTCCCCACTATTATTGAGTTCTTAATTTTGGTAGCCTCTCTAATTTCCCTTAGCTTTTCATCATCACTATCACTGTCCTGGTCAGGTGGTCGATAATAGATCCCTAAGTTATATTCTTCTTAGAGCATGAAATTACTATCCATAGAGATTCTATGGAGCATGTGGATTCACTTAAGATTTTTACTTCATTTGATTCTACATTTTCTTTCACATATAGTGCTAATTCCCCCCTGCATGTCTTTTTCTGTCCTTCCGATATATTTTGTACCCCGGAATGATTGTGTCCCATTGATTGTCCTCAGTCCACCAGGTTTCTGTGATGCCTATTATATCAATATCCTCCTTTATCACGAGGTACTCTAGTTCATCCATCTTATTATTTAGACTTCTAGCATTTGTGTACAAGCACTTGAAAAACTTGTCACTGTTTGTCTGCCCTTTTCTGATGTGTTAGATTCTTTTTTATGTGAATGTTTATCATCTGATCTGGCCCTTACATTATCCTCTTCCATCCTCTGCTCCTGACTATAACCTGGAGATTCTCTATCATTAGACTCTCGCCTAAGAGAAGTCTCTGTCCGATCCACAGGCTCCTCTGCAGCAGTCGGATTTCCCCCATCTCCTAGTTTAAAAACTGCTCTACAACCTTTGTAATGTTTAGTGCCAGCAGTCTGGTTCCACTTCGGTTTAGGTAGAGCCCATCTCTCCTGTATAGGCTCCCCCGATTCCAAAAGTTTCCCCAGTTCTTGTCCCAAAGCTCTTTCCCTTGTGTCCCTATGTCACCACCAGCACAGTTTGGCCACTATCCTCTTTCGTATTGCCACCAGCTGTCTCCAACACCTACACCTTCACTGTACAGTCCTGCAGACACCGACTCTTACCCACTTCACTCAACCCCGTCCAGAGGAAGTTCAGCTTGGATGAAGGGCAGCGCCCATTGCATACCACTACAGACAGCAAGGCTCCATATGACACTTGTATATACACAAATCTGTAATGATTCCGGCCCCCCACTACCACCTCCCTGCACCCTTCCCCCACACTGCACAGATCTGTCATCCTGTGTGGGTCTCCAACTTTTCTTAATATTAATAAATGCAATCATGAATTATATTAATAAGAGTAATCAATAATTAATACGTTAATAGATAAGTAATAATAAATAATTGCATCATCAACTGAACCATTAATATATAATTAATTAACAATAATGAATTAATAATAATGAATCCAATAACATAATAATTAACTCAGTGGTGTTAATAATCAGAATTAATAATTAATCAATAATCAAGCACACATTTGTGATTAATTAATATTAATTGTCAATGAGCTAATAATTAAATAATGTGTGTGTATTTATTTATTAATCCATATAATACTAATAATGTTAATAAATTCAGTCATCTTTCTCCAGATCTGTCTGTCTCCTATATACCCATTTATCCTGGCCTTTACAGGGTACTAGAGCTTATGGACATCTAGGCATTATCCCTAGTTTTCTTCCTAATCAAGTACAATTTTTAAATATACACAAATACACAAAACAGCCAATTTCTCTCTCACTCAACACAGAGCCCAGGAGATCTCATCTCCCTTTGGGAAGGTTCCTTAATTACTGTTTAATCCTAAAACTGTCTAATTAGCACAGAAGTGGAGACATGCTTTTCTACAGCCTGTTTACATTCAGATGCTCTCATCTCCTCTAGAGGCTGAGCGAACCCCACTGGGATTACACAGAGCTATATTATAAACTGTGCACACCCCTGTGTTGGATCTTGGCATGGGATATTGCTGAAGATGCTGGGGTGAGAAAGGTGCTGGTCACGGCTACCTGAGGGGGATTCCCGGGGAGGACAATTCCATCTCAGGATTCACAGGTACCCATCTCTTGCTGATGAGCTCACCTGATCGACAAACCCAGTGCAACGTGGGTGTGGTGGGATAGAAAGTAAGTCAGGAATCATCCTAGGTCCGTTGCCATAAGTGATGAGTTTGATAAAAAATCACTGGCTAAAATGTCACTCTTTCTGGTGCACCCCTGCTCATCTGGGCTGATAGACTCCCGCCGCAAGGTGGTGCATTTCAGTGGCACAGTGAATCCTTCAGGATGAAAGATGTTAGTAGATGTGCAATACAAGGCCAAATTCTGAGACCATGACCCATACTTTTCTCAGGTCCCAGTGATGCAAAACTCCCCTTGGAGCAAGAACTGAGTACAGACATCAGGAGCCAACTGTGTGCTAATACACAGACACTGTCACCCCTCCCCCTCCCTTGCATTTCAGGGCTCTGTCTGTTAATGGGGCAGGGGGACAGGAGCTGTAACCTGACTTTTATCTGCTGCAAAGCTTGGAGGTGTTAGGGCTCCTCACTAGAACAATAATGAGAATTTTTCAACTTGGGTAACACATATTTTCTGCTAGATTCATTCCAGAAGTCAGCTGAAATGTTATGCCTAAAACTTTCAAAAAACAATTCTGATTGAAGCAGACACCCAGCGTGGGAAATTTCAGTCCAAACACCTAAAATTTGGCAAACTTATAAGCAACTGAAAAAGAGGTCTTCTAATTGAAGGTGTCAGACAGCCATAACTACAGGTATGCCACCAGCACCACCTACAATGGCCAATCCATTTGTGAATCCCATTCTTCTATGCTCTTTGCTCCAATAATGTTGGTAGCAAGGAGTTCTACAGGACAAATATGAATTATGTTCGCAATTACCTTTTCTCAATGTTATATGTTCAGACTTTCAATTTAACTAAATGTTCTCTTGTTCATGTTATGAAACACAGTAAATATAAATGCCTGATCTACTTTCTTTATCAATAGATCCATAGGGTTTAAGATCAGAAGGGACCATTTGATCATCCAGTCTGACCTCCTGTAAAATACGGGCCATTACATTTCGCTCAGTTACCTCTGTATTGAGCCGAAATACTTGTGTGTGACCAAGGCCTGGTCTACTCTAGGATTTTACATCATAGAATGATAGAGCTAAAGAGTTATAAGGGAACACAAAGGTCAGCGAGTCTAACCCCCTGACAAGTTGCAGGCTTTGTTTTGTGTTTGCTCTCTAAGGCTAGGTCTACACTGGGGGGGGGGGGGGGGGGGGGATTGACCTAAGATATGCAACTTCAGCTACTCTGTTCCAAATAAACATACTGGTTCCTTCAGCTTGCTCCTACGGCTTGCATTCCATCTCTTGTGTAACATTTGTCACTTGCTATGGATCCTTTCCAGTTTCTCTACATCCTTTCTATACATTGGTGAGCAAAATTGGACACATTACTCCAATTGAGACCTAACCCACACCAAATAGAAGAATAGTATCATGTACCATGACTTGCATATTATACTTCTGCTAATACAACCTAGCATTGTTTTTCCCTGTTTTGAAAAAAACAAATAAATCCACACCCCAGACAGATGTAGCTGTATCACAGAATCATAGAATCCCAGATCTGGAAGGAACCTCAATAGATCAAGAAATCCAGTCCCCTGCACTCATGGCAGGAGCAGCACAATCTATAACATCCCTGACAGGTGTTTGTCTAACCTGCTCTTTAAAATCTCCAATGATGGAGATTCCAAACTCTCCGTAGGCAATTTATTCCAGTGCTTAACCACCCTGACAGTTAGGAAGTTTTTCCTATTTTCGAACCTAAACCTTCCTTGCTGCAATTTAAGTCCATTGCTTCTTGTCCTATTATCAGAGGTTAAGGAGAATAATTTTCCTCTCCTTGTAACAACCTTTTAGGTATTTGAAAACTGTTATTGTGTCCCCCCTCAGTCTTCTCTTTTTCAGAGTAAACAAACCTAGTTCTTTCAATCTTCCCTTGTAGGTCACGTTTTCAAGACCCCTAATCAATCTTTTCTCTAGTTTTTCCAGTTCATTTTGAATTTTTATCCTATTCTCCAAAGGACTTGCAAACCTTGGTATCATCTGAAAACTTAATAAGTGTACTATCTATGCCATGATCTAAATCGCTGATGAAGACATTGAAAAGAACCAGACCCAGAACTCATCCCTGCGGTACCGAACCTGTTATGCCTTTCCAGCATTACTGTAAACCATTTATAACTACTCTCTGGGAGCGGTTTCCCAGCCAGTTAGGCACCCACATTATAGTAGCTCCATCTAGGTTGTATTTTGCTAGTTCCTTACTAATTTCTAAATATACCACAGTCATTAAGAACCTCTGCCATTTCCACATTTTTTGTTATTGTTTTTCCCCTCTTCATTTAGTAATGTACCTATCCTGTCCTTGGTCTTCTGCTTGCTTCTAATGTATTTTTAGAGTGATTTCTTGTTACCGTTTATGTCTCTAGCTAGTTTGATCTCATTTTGGGCCTTGACCTTTCTAATTTTGCCCCTAAATACATGTGTTATTTGTTTATATTCCTCCTTTGTAATTTGTTTCCACGTATTGTAAGATCCTTTTATGTTTTTTAGATCATTGAAGATCTCCTGGTTAAGCCATTGTGGTCTCTTGCCATACTTCCTATCTTTCCTATGCAGTGCGATAGTTTGCTCTTGTGCCCTTAATAATGTCTCTGAAAAACTGCCAGCTATCTTCAAATGCTTTTCCCCTTAGACTTGCTTCCCATGAGATCTTACGTACCAACTCCCTGAGTTTGCTAAAATCTGCCTTCTTGAAATCCATTGTCTTTTTTTTTTTTTGCTGTTTTCCCTCCTATCATTGATTAGAATCATGAACTCTATCATTTCATGATCACTTTCCCCCAAACTGCCTTCCACTTTCAAATTCTCAACCAGTTCCTCCTTCTTTGTCAAAATCAAGTCTAGAACAGCCTCTCTACTAGTAGGTATCTCCAGCTTCTGGAACAAAAAAGTGTCCCCAATACATTCCAAGAACTTGATGGATAATCTGTGCCCTGGTGTAGACAGCATGGGATGAATTCTTCCATTGACCTAGCTACCACCTCTCGGGGATTACCTGTGCTGAGGGGAGAACTCTTCCATCTGTATAAGTAGTGTCTATATTGAAGCACTATGGCAGCATCGCTGTAGCATTTTAAGTATGAACAACCTGTCAAGCAGATCTTCCAGAAAAAAATCCCGTCTGGATCTGCCAACATGGGGAATTGGAGAATCTAACACTTCCCTTCTCAGTGTGTCCCAGTGGTTAATCACCCTAAGAGCTAAATATTTGGCCCTAATTTCTAGCTGGAATTTACCTAGCTTCAGCTTCCATCCCTTTGGTCTTGCTTATCCTTTCTCTGGTAGATTACAGAGTCCATTACTACCCCTGATTTTCTCCCCATGAAAGTCTCTGCTTGATCTTCTTTTTGATACATTAAAGAAAAATACACCTTCAAGTCTAATGGTCCGACTTTTTCTCTATCCTCCAATCATTTTTGTGTCTCTTTTCTGCCCCCTCTCCAAGTTTTCAGCATCTTTTTTCAAATGTGGAACCCAGAACTGGATGCAGTTTGTTTCACCAATCCCATGTGCTGAGATAAAATCCTTCCCCTGCTCCAACTCATCACTCCCCTGTTTATGCATCTGAGGACCACATCATCCCTTTACGCTACAGCATAACACTGGGAGCACACGAAAAGCTGGGTGTCCACAATATACCCTAAATCCTTTTCAGGGTCCTTCCATTCCATAAAACAGTGCTGGAGTCTATGGGTCGGGCCTGCATTCCCTGTTCCTAGATGATCATTTTGCATTTGACTGTATTAAAATATTTTGCTTGCATGGGCCCCACTTTCCAAATGCTACAGAACAATCAGTATGCCTGCCCTAGTGTCATCATTGCAACCACTCTGACAAATCTTTGCGTCATCCACAAATTTTATCTGCAATGATTCCGGATCATCATGATGAAAATATTGAATTGTATCGGTCCTAGAAGTGATCCCGACAAAATCCCACTACAAACAGCCCCATTTACTGATGAAGGCCTATTGACTGAAGCTTTCTGAGATCCATCCTTTAGCCAGTTTTCAATCCATTTTACATGTTCTCTAATGATATTACACAAAGTAATTTTTTTTAACTCAATGTTTTCCCCTACTAAATCAAATGTCTCTAAGAAATCAAGGTTTGTTACATTTGTGCGGTTCCCTTGATTAACCAAATGTGTACCCTTGATCAACTATTGTGTACTCTCAGAAAAGGATGAAATCAGATTTATTTTACAAGATTTGTTTTGCATAAACCTTGTTGGTGACTGGTATTAATTATATTTCTGGACTTTTTTTAACTAATCCCATACCAGCTTTTCCATTATTTCTTAACCTTGTCAATTCTTTTATAAAGAAAACATTTTCCTTTATTTTTTAATACTTTACATTTAACACAGGAAATGACATAGAAATTTTCTAGGATTTCTCTTCTTGTTAACATATTTAATAACCTCCTTTCTGTGATCCAGAGCCCTGCCAAACATGGAGTTTTCCCTGATGTTTTAACATCCCTTATCAACTTTCATAACTTCCAATTTCTATTCTTGGCTATCTATTTTCCATTTTTCCTATTTTTTGCATATTGCTTCACTGCCCAAATTTCTCCCTTCACTTTGCCACTGAAATGGGTTTTTACCCAAAGTTGTTCACCTTGTTAACTATGAAATCATGATTTTTCCACTATCTAATAAACTGTTATCAAAGAATTACCAATTTTCATTCATATTTTTCTATTTAAATTTTTCCTGCCAATCGGTTTTGCTGATAATTTTCCTTAGCTTTGGGGAATTAGTCCTCTTGGAGCATTAGATCTATAGATAGGACTGGTTGGGAACTGACCATTTACATGTAAATCAGTTTCATTTTTTATTTTCCTCCCTTATGTCATATGTGCCCTTCCTTGTCTCTTGTGTAAACTAAAGAGTCCCAGATTTTTTGATCTAATTGCATATGGCATCCTCCCCCATTCTCAAAGCCTGTCTTGGAAACTACTTTTATATATGCTCTATCCCTAATAGAGACTGGGTGACAAACACTGAACACATGTCCAGGACATTTTATTCTCCATACCATATCTTAGGGATCTGAACATTGTTTTTGTTTTGTACATTGCTGCGAATGAGCAGGTGTTTCTCTTGAGCTACTAGCAATGATGCCCAGGTCTTTTCCCTGAGGTATGTCCTAGTTGGGAGTTTTCTCCCAGCACATGTTCTGGCAAAAGTTTTGTTTTTTTCCAGTCTCAGATTTTGAGCAACTGAATGAATGGGGAACTCCCCACAGCATGGATTTAGTAGGGTCATTGTTCATAGTTATTTTCTCAGAATAATGTAATTTTTCAGTGTGTGAAGAGTGATCAATTCGCTTCTCCCACGAGAACAGCCTCCACTAGTGCATGCAGTGTCTCATATTAATGTTGTCTCTCCATTCAGGCATTTCTACTACGACTATCACCCAAGATCCGGAGAACACCCAGAAAGTCAGGGGAACAGAGGGTACATGCAGGAGACACCCTTATGCCTCAGAGTTGGACAACTTCTCCCCTAATCCATGTCAGATTCCAACACAACAGACTTCACCAACCCCTCCACCTTCATCCTGCTGGGCATTCCTGGCCTAGAGGAAGCCCATATCTGGATCTCCATTCCCTTTTGTGCTATGTACACCATAGCTGTGTTGGGGAACTTCATTATCCTGTTCATCGTGAAGAGGGAGCCGAGCCTTCACGGGCCCATGTTCTATTTCCTCTGCATGCTGGCCGTCACTGACCTGGTCATGTCCACATCCACCGTACCCAAAATGCTGAGCATCTTCTGGTTCAATTCCAGGGAGATCAGTTTCAGTGCCTGCCTCACCCAGATGTACTTCATTCACTGCTTCTCAGCGATGGAATCTGGAATCCTCGTGGCCATGGCTTTTGATCGCTACGTCGCCATCTGCCATCCCCTGAGACATTCCACCATCCTGAGAAACTCTGTTGTGGCCAAGATAGGGCTGGCCGTGTTGCTGCGCTGTGTCATACTCACATTACCCTATCCCTTCCTGGCGAGGCGGTGGCCATATTGCAGAACGAACATTATCCCCCACTCCTATTGTGGGCATATAGCTGTTGTAAAGCTGGCCTGTGCTGACATCCGCATCAGTAGTTACTATGGATTGTTCGATCTTTTCTCTGTAAGTGGAATGGATGTGTTTTTTATCGCCGTGTCCTACACTCAGATCCTCAGGGCCATCTTCCGCCTCCCCACAAAGGATGCCCGGCTCAAGACTTTTGGGACCTGCATCTCTCATGTTTGTGCCATCTTAGCTTTGTACGTCCCAGATTTCTTCTCCTCTGTCATGTTCCGTTTTGGCCACAATGTGCCACTGCACTTCCTTGTTCTCATTGCCAGTGTGTACCAGCTGGTGCCCCCTGTGCTGGACCCCATCATTTATGGTGTGAGGACCAAACAGATCCGGGACAGGCTACTCCAGGTCTTTATTCATAAAAAGACTTAAATGTTTTCTCCTTGTACTCTGGCTCTCAGATTGAGCTCTGTGCAGAGTTGGCTGGTCCATGGTGCTGGGGCCTCTTCCCTGAATCACATACTGGACAGTCAAAGTGAGATTAAACCCTTTCCTGTCCTTACTGTGCTGTGTCAATGTGTTGAACTGGGGAGTCAGTCTATGTACACTACACTGGGTTGCCACCTTTTTAATTGCTAGTAGCTGGATCCCTGAAATTACAATCTTGCCCCATCTCTTCCGTCAACCCTCGACCCTGCTGTGTGTCTTCTCCCCAAGGTGCTGCCCCATCACTTGCTCCTGTCTTCCCCTCCCCTTGTCAGCTGCGACCCAGTCATCTCTAAAACCAATAGGTTCTCACATCTTATGGCAAGTCATTTAAGGACACTGGTTAGTGTTAACATTTTAATGTTTATTGATACTAACTCTGTGGAAAGAGAGACCCCATCAGGAGTCCTGGGATCTATCTCAGCTCTGGGAAGGGAGTGGGGTATAGTGTGTTACAGCAGGAAGCAGAAACATCTGTGGTCGAAATAAGAAGATCAGAATGGCCAGACTGGGTAAAACCAATGATCCATGTAGCCCAGTAGCCTGTTTTCTGACAGTGCCCAGTGCCAGGTGCTTCAGAGGGATTGAACAGAACATGGCAATCACCATGTGATTCACGTGGAGCAGCTTGGCAGAAGAGGGAAGAAGCCCCAAGCCTGGGCTGTCTCAGCTTCAGCTGGCAGGAGTTCAAGCCTCCAGCCCCAGTAGGAGCTGCTGGGGGAGGGGAAGAGACCAGGGTGCCATGGTTGGAGTGGCAGAAGAAGCCCTCAGCTCAGGCTCCCCCGAGCCCTAGCCGCAGCCACAAAGCGGAGGCAGGAGCTGCGGGGAGAGCAGGGGAGACAAGAAAAGAGGAGTAAAAGCCCCCAACCCAGCAGGAGCCACTGCAGGAGGAAGCCCTGAGCTCGGTGCCTGCTGCTGTGGCAGGAGTTGTGGGGACATAGGGGAGGGGAAGGGACAGAAGATTTGAGCTCAGCTCCTGGGCTCTGCAGAACACAGTTAAGCGTGTACCACCCCCATTTATGAGCTGCTGCTGAAGGTGGGTCTGCGCTCCACACCAAAAGCAGCCGTGCAGGGAAAGGACTGCTCTCGTCCCTCCCCACAACCAAGAGAATAGCGGCTCGGAGCCTCAGTCTCCCAGCAGCACAGGAGATCCGATTTCACGAAGGACAGCTGATTTCTTGGTCCATGCCACGTTTTTCATGGCCATGAAATTGGTAGAGCCCTACTCATTTCTGTCCCCTCCATCTTCCATACCGCTGCCGCCCATGGGTTGTCTATTTCACATGTCCTTGGACAAACCTCAGGAGGAGATTTTTTTGGCTCCCTTCCCTGACCCTTTAGGGGCTCTCTTCCCTCCACCTCCCTTTTCCTTTCTGGAGATAAAGATGGGTTGCACAGTGCCACCGGTACAGTCAACACACTGGTAATCTGCTCTCTCTTTGCCCATCTCCATGGGCCACAGGTTGTAACAGGGGCCTAGCCAGAGTGTCATCATAGGTCCATGACACCATCCCCCACTGTTCTGTGGTATGAGGTTCACCATTTTCTGGTGGACACCTGTGATTTTGAGGGTAAGGTGAAGCTCCCTCACAAGTGTTAGGGATACTTCTATCTCATCCTCTGGGCCATGAGGGCTGTTTTGGAGGAGTGGAGGGGAAACGGGAGGTAGGACATCCTGGTCTACCAATGGGCCCACAACTTCTGTTACAAGCCTTTCAGGTTGGTCAGTGATTGTTACAAGGCTGGCTGGGGATCCTCCTGCCCACGAGGATCCTCCTCAGCCCTTAGATTGAAGCCAACCATCTTTTCAACATTGAATACCAGAGGCTTTAGGGTGGGTCTCCACAGTTGCCAGGTGCTCTCCTTCCTTTGTGACATAGGGCATTCTGTGGTTTGTCTGCAGGAAACCCACATAGATCCAGCCACCAAGACTAGTTGGTGGCTAGAATGGGGAGACCAGGTATATTTTAGACACCTCAGTGCTCGTTCAACTGGGGTGGCCACCCTGGTCTCCCCCAATCTACAGCCTGAGATGCTGGGAGTTGCCGAGATCATGCGGGTTGCCTGCTGCACCTCCAGGCGTGTGTGGAGTGGCTGACATTGAATCTGTTCAATGTCTACCCTCTGAATGCAGACCCAGAGTGGGTGTGTGTCAGGACTGAGATCCCCACTTTGAACTTTAGGGTACAAATGTAGGGGCCTGCGTGAAAAACTTCTAAGCTTAACTACCAGCTTAGCTCTGGTTCGGCTGCCACCATCAATGGATTCCCTCCCTGGGAAGCCTTGAAAAACCCTCACCAAATCCCTGGTGAAAACAAATCCAAAACCCCTTGGATCTTAAAACAAGGAGAAATTAACCATTCCCCTCCTTCCTCCCACCAACTCCTGGTGAATCAGTTCCAACCCCCCCCTGGAATCTACAACAGGGAGAAATTAACCATCCCCCCTCCTTCCTCCCACCAACTCCTGGTGAATCAAGATCCAAAACCCCTTTGGATCTAAAACAAGGAAAAATCAATCAGGTTCTTAAAAAGAAGGTTTTTAATTAAAGAAAAAGGTAAAAATCATCTCTGTAAAATCAGTATGGAAATTAACCGTACAGGGTAATCAAACTTAAAGAGCTCAGAGGACTCCCCTCTAGTCTCAGGTTCAAAGTACAGCAAACAAAGATAAACACTCTAGTAAAAGGTACATTTACAAGTTGAGAAAAACAAAGGAAAACTAACACGCCTTGCCTGGCTATTTACTTACAAGTTTGAAATAGGAGAGGCTTGTTTAGAAAGATGTGGAGAACCTGGATTGATGTCTGGTCCCTCTCATTCCCGGAGAACGAACACCGTCCCAAAACAAAGAACACAAACAAAAGCCTTCCCCCCCCCAAGATTTGAAAGTATCTTGTCCCCTTATTGGTCCTTTAGGTCAGATGCCAGCCAGGTTACCTGAGCTTCTTAACCCTTTACAGGGAAAAGGATTTTGGAGTCTCTGGCCAGGAGGGATTTATAGTACTGTACACAGGACAGCTATTACCCTTCCCTTTATAGTTATGACACGCCCCCCAAATCACAGATAGTGTTGGATGTTCGGTTCCACACTGGCTGTGATTTCTTCCTGGAGTTTTAGGAGAAAACAGAGTTAATAAGACACATGTACCTTTAGACATACGACTGATTATATAAAAACTAACAATATGTTTCATTCCAAAAACAATTGTTAACCAGTTAACTCTGGGAAACTTTCCCGGGAGAGTGCATCAGCCACTTTGTTAGAAGCTCCCGAAATGTGTTGTATTTCAAAATCAAAATCTTGGAGAGCTAAACTCCACCGAAGAAGTTTTTTGTTATTTCCCTTGGCGGTATGAAGCCACTGTAGCGCAGCATGGTCTGTTTGTAGTTGGAAACGCCGTCCCCAAACATATGGGCGTAGCTTTTCCAGCGCGTACACAATGGCATAGCATTCCTTTTCGCTGATTGACCAATGGCTTTCCCTCTCAGACAGTTTCTTACTGAGAAATACGACAGGATGGAATTCTTGATCCGGTCCTTCCTGCATTAAAACTGCTCCCACGCCTCGCTCGGACGCATCTGTGGTTACTTGGAACGGTTTGTCAAAGTCTGGGGCCCTTAGCACAGGGTCAGACATGAGTGTTGCCTTAAGCTGGTTAAAGGCCTTTTGACACTCATTAGTCCACTGAACTGCATTTGGCTGTTTCTTTTTGGTTAGGTCTGTCAGCGGGGCAGCGATTTGGCTGTAGTGGGGTACAAATCGCCTATAATATCCAGCCAAGCCTAAGAAGGATTGGACCTGTTTCTTAGACTTTGGAACCGGCCACTTTTGGATAGCATCCACTTTGGCCTGTATGGGATTTATAATTCCTTGACCCACCTGGTGCCCCAGGTAAGTCACTCTGTTTTGGCCTATTTGACACTTTTTAGCCTTAACAGTTAGTCCTGCCTGCTGGATGCGCTCAAAAACTTTTTCCAGGTGCTCCATGTGCTCTGCCCATGAATCAGAAAAAATGGCCACATCATCGAGGTAGGCAACTGCAGATTCTCCCAATCCCGCTAGGAGACCATCTACAAGTCTTTGGAAGGTGGCGGGTGCATTTCGCAACCCGAAAGGGAGTACATTGAATTCATACACCCCTGCCTGGGTGACGAAGGCTGACTTTTCTTTGGCAGGTTCATCTAGTGGTACTTGCCAGTACCCCTTGGTTAAGTCTAAAGTAGAGATGAATTGGGCATGTCCCAATTTCTCCAATAGCTCATCTGTGCGTGGCATTGGATAGTTGTCAGGACGAGTTACAGCATTTAGCTTACGGTAGTCCACGCAAAAGCGTATTTCCCCATCTGGTTTGGGAACTAGAACCACTGGAGATGCCCATGCACTCTTAGAGGGGTGGATTATACCCATCTGTAGCATGTCCTGGATCTCCCTTTGTATAGCAGTTTTGGCATGAGGTGACTCCCGGTAGGGTGGGGTTCTAATAGGGTGAGCATTACCTGTGTCAATGGAGTGGTATGCCCGTTCGGTCCATCCTGGAGTGGCTGAGAAAATTGGTGCAAAGCTTGTGCACAGCTCCTTGATCTGCTGTCGCTGTAGACGTCCAAGGGTCATGGAGAGGTTCACCTCTTCCACGCCACCATCCTTTTTTCCTTCGTAGTAGACACCTTCAGGCCACTCCGCGTCATCTGTTTCCTGGGCTGTAAACTGGCAAACGTTTAATTCTCTGGAATAAAAGGGCTTAAGAGAATTAACATGGTATACCTTAGGCTTTATGTTGGAGGTGGGGGAGGCTATGAGATAGTTAACAGCTCCTAGGCGCTCCTGGACCGTGAATGGTCCTTCCCACGACGCTTCCATTTTATGGGCCTGGATTGCCTTTAAGACCATGACTTGGTCTCCTACTTTGAAGGACCGTTCTCTGGAATGTTTATCATACCAGGCCTTTTGCTCTTCCTGAGCATCCTTTAGGTTTTCTTTAGCAAGGGCCAAAGAATGTCGGAGGGTGTTTTGTAGGTTGCTTACAAAGTCTAGAATGTTTGTTCCTGGAGAAGGCGTAAACCCCTCCCATTGCTGCTTCACCAACTGTAATGGCCCCTTAACCTCACGGCCATACACAAGTTCAAATGGTGAAAACCCTAAACTGGGATGTGGTACAGCCCTGTAGGCAAAAAGCAACTGCTGCAACACGAGGTCCCAATCATTGGAGTGTTCATTTACAAATTTACGTATCATGGCCCCCAAAGTTCCATTAAACCTCTCCACCAGGCCATTGGTTTCATGGTGGTAAGGGGTGGCAACCAAGTGATTCACCCCATGAGCTTCCCACAGGCTTTCCATGGTTCCTGCCAGGAAGTTAGTTCCCGAATCTGTAAGGATGTCGGAGGGCCAACCTACCCTGGCAAAAATGTCTGTTAATGCCTGGCACACACTTTTAGCCCTGGTGTTGCTTAAGGGTACTGCTTCCGGCCATCGGGTAGCAAAATCCATGAAAGTCAGTACGTACTGCTTTCCTCTGGGTGTCTTCTTTGGGAAAGGACCCAGAATATCCACAGCTACGCGCTGAAATGGGACCTCAATTATGGGTAGTGGCTGGAGAGGGGCTTTAACCTGGTCTTGGGGTTTTCCCACTCGTTGGCACACCTCACAAGACCGGACATAATTAGCAACGTCCTTGCCCATTCCCTCCCAGTGGAAGGACTTCCCCAACCGGTCTTTGGTTCTGTTCACCCCAGAATGGCCACTGGGATGATCATGGGCTAAGCTCAAGAGCTTTACCCGATACTTAGTGGGAACTACCAACTGCCTTTGAGGATGCCAGTCTTCCTGGTGCCCACCAGAAAGAGTCTCCTTGTATAAAAGTCCTTGTTCTACAACAAACCGGGATCGGTTAGAAGAGCTGAGAGGCGGTGGGGTGCTCCGCGCCGCCGCCCAAGCTTTTTGAAGGCTGTCATCTGCTTCCTGCTCGGCCTGGAACTGTTCCCTTGATGCTGGAGACATCAGTTCCTCCTTGGACTGTGGACTGGGGCTTAGTCCCTCTGGAAGTGATGCAGGTGCTGGGGCTGTTTCCATTGACTGTGAACCGCTGTCCGCTGGTGCACTATGTGGTAACTCAGGCTCTGGCTGAGCCTCTTGGGTAGGGTTATCTGCTGCTTCTGCCAGTTCAGGCTCGCTGGTGCCCTCTGGCATTGGAGTTGTAGACGGGTTTGCAAGCGCTGGACTCAGGGCTGGCAATGGTTCTGGTGCTGGTTGCGTTGCCAGTTCCGGTTCTGGGACTGGCTTTGGCTGGGTCTCTGGGATTGGATCCACTACGGCTGTTGCAGTCGTTGGCAGAGGATCCAGTTCCACCACCTTTGTCTGGGTCTCCGGTAACACAGACGGGGCCCTGGTGGACGGCTCAGGAACAGGGATGGGGGTGAAAGCTTGCTTAGCCTGGCTGCGGGTGACTATTCCCACCCTCATGGCTACCTTCACATGGTTGGCCAAATCTTCCCCCAGCAGCATGGGAATGGGATAATTGTCATAGACTGCAAAAGTCCACATTCCTGACCAGCCCTTGTACTGGACATGCAACGTGGCTGTAGGCAAGGTTACAGATTGTGACACGAAGGGTTGAATTGTCACTGTAGCCTCTGGGTTGATGAGTTTGGGGTCCACTAGGGATTGGTGGATAGTTGACACTTGAGCCCCAGTGTCCCTCCAAGCGGTAACCTTCCTTCCGCCCACTCTCAAGGTTTCCCTTCGCTCCGAGGGTATGAGAGAGGCATCTGGGTTTGGGGATCTTTGGTGTGATTGGGGTGTAATGAACTGTAATCGGTTGGGGTTCTTGGGGCAGTGAGCCTTTATATGTCCCAGTCCATTACATTTAAAACATCGCCCTGCTAAGGTATCACCGGGACGAGGTTGGTTGGTGGAGACTGGTGTGGTGGGGTGAGAAGGCGTCTGGGGTTTCCCTTGGGATGTGGGTGGGGCCTTGGGTTGTCCCCGGTGGTAAGGTTTTGTTTCGGCTTGCCCCTTCTGATATTCGCTCCAACTGCTACTAGTTTTTTTCTTTTCTGCCACCTCCACCCATTGGGCTCCAATCTCCCCCGCCTCAGTTACAGTTTTGGGCTTCCTATCTAGGATGTACCTTTCTATTTCCTCAGGAACACCCTCTAAAAACTGCTCCATTTTTACTAGGGAAAGCAGATCTTCCAGAGATTTAACATTTGCTCCTGATACCCAGGCATCACAATTTTTGTCAATGTGGTAGGCATGACGGGTAAATGACACATCCGGTTTCCACTTTAGGGCTCTGAACCGCCGACGGGCATGCTCAGGTGTTAGCCCCATTCTGAGTCTGGCCTTGTTTTTAAAAAGTTCATAACTGTTCATGTGTTCCTTAGGCATTTCAGCCGCCACCTCTGCTAAGGGTCCACTGAGCTGCGGCCTCAGCTCTACCATGTACTGGTCTGCAGCGATGCTGTATCCAAGGCAGGCCCTTTCAAAATTTTCTAAGAAGGCCTCAGTATCATCGCCTGCCTTGTAGATGGGGAATTTTCTGGGATGGGAAGTGGTACCTGGAGGGGGGTTGTTAGCATTGGCTGGTGCATTCTGCTTAGCCTTTGCTACTTCCAGTTCATGCTTCCTTTCTTTTTCTCTCTCCTCCATCTCTTTTTCTTTCAGCTCCATCTCTTTTTCTTTCATCTTCATCTCTTTTTCTTTCAGCTCCATCTCTCTCTTGTGGGCCTCCTCTTTGGCTTTTTCTTCTCTTTCTCTCTGCTCTGTCTCGAGTTTTGTTAATTGAAGCAGTCTCTGATGTTTTCTTTCATTTTCTTCTGCTTCTAGTTTGGCCAGTTCTATTTTGTTAGCTACTTCTTTGGTAGTCATTTTCCTGTTTTCTTGTGCTGGGTAACCCCCTTTGCAGTTGACAAACTGGGAAGCTCTCAGCTCTGGCTGCTGCAGAGTTAACAGTAACTTTCTAACTAGCTACTCCGGAGGATGTAAAAAGAAAAAAAAACAATTCAGCTTGTAAATACCTTTTACCAGTCATTTGCTAATTGAACCCTTCTCTTAACAAAGGACCTGTAAAAAAAAACTTAACACCTCTGCCTTCAGGCAAGGAGAGATAAGATATGCATCTATCTACTTCCAGCTCGGCTTTCCAAGCAGCTAGAAGGAAAAAAAAACTCACTGGCTTTTGGGTTTAAAATGATCCCACCGCTATTCACCATGTCAGGACTGAGATCCCCACTTTGAACTTTAGGGTACAAATGTAGGGGCCTGCGTGAAAAGCTTCTAAGCTTAACTACCAGCTTAGCTCTGGTTCGGCTGCCACCATCAATGGATTCCCTCCCTGGGAAGCCTTGAAAAACCCTCACCAAATCCCTGGTGAAAACAAATCCAAAACCCCTTGGATCTTAAAACAAGGAGAAATTAACCATTCCCCTCCTTCCTCCCACCAACTCCTGGTGAATCAGTTCCAACCCCCCCCTGGAATCTACAACAGGGAGAAATTAACCATCCCCCCTCCTTCCTCCCACCAACTCCTGGTGAATCAAGATCCAAAACCCCTTTGGATCTAAAACAAGGAAAAATCAATCAGGTTCTTAAAAAGAAGGTTTTTAATTAAAGAAAAAGGTAAAAATCATCTCTGTAAAATCAGTATGGAAATTAACCGTACAGGGTAATCAAACTTAAAGAGCTCAGAGGACTCCCCTCTAGTCTCAGGTTCAAAGTACAGCAAACAAAGATAAACACTCTAGTAAAAGGTACATTTACAAGTTGAGAAAAACAAAGGAAAACTAACACGCCTTGCCTGGCTATTTACTTACAAGTTTGAAATAGGAGAGGCTTGTTTAGAAAGATGTGGAGAACCTGGATTGATGTCTGGTCCCTCTCATTCCCGGAGAACGAACACCATCCCAAAACAAAGAACACAAACAAAAGCCTTCCCCCCCCCCAAGATTTGAAAGTATCTTGTCCCCTTATTGGTCCTTTAGGTCAGATGCCAGCCAGGTTACCTGAGCTTCTTAACCCTTTACAGGGAAAAGGATTTTGGAGTCTCTGGCCAGGAGGGATTTATAGTACTGTACACAGGACAGCTATTACCCTTCCCTTTATAGTTATGACAGTGTGTTTCTTTCAGCACACCTCTGCCTTCCTCGCATGGTCCTGGGTGGGGATTTTAATACCTTTGTTGAGGATTAGAATCGCTCAGGGATCGAGAGCAAACAGGCCACTGCAGGCATCCTCAGAGAGATCATCAATCATCACTTCCTGGTGGATGTCTGGCATGACCAACAGCCGGATGACAATTCCACCTTTACTTATGTCCAGGTCAACATCGATCAGTTATGCCACTCCTGGTTGGACAGTATGTATGTATTTTGTTTCCATCTTGCCAGGGTTCACTCCTCCAGCATTCGGACGGCCCAATTCTTGACCCTCCATTGAGTGGCAATCATGGCCTATTTATCTTGCAGCTCACCTGGGGCTCTTCATCCTTCAGACCCCCCTGAAAATACTCCAGGAGGCGGGGCCACACTTATTTCCTACTGCTCGGGTTTTCCTTGAACAAATCCTAAAAGAGGGTGCTCCCCACCAACACCTCACCACAAGATCTCTGGACATTTTGAATGGGCTCCTGTCCCATGAGTCCCTTAGGCCCCCTGCCTTTCATAACCCAAGCTGGCTGCACACCCCGTAGCCAATTCATTTCTGAAATCCACCAAGGGAACAACTTTACATGCTCATGCTCCACATGCTTCACTTCCTCATGTGCCCTGATACTAAGTCGCGGGACCTAGTACCACCTAGCATGGACATTTATGTAGCAGAGTTCACCCCCATTCCAGATGCCTGCCCATTTTGTGGCATGAGGCAACCTCTGGTGCACGCCGATCTAGAATGCCCAGGTTGCAGCCCCTCTTCCAACTCCTCCACAACTTCAACAGAAAGTTCTGGCCGCACTTTTCCCCACACATTTTCATGTGTTCTAACTGCTTTGGCTGAACATACAGGATGTGTCCTGCAGGTCCCTTGTGTTGCAGGTGAAATATACTCTAATATAAATCTGTAAACTTATTAATAAAATAAATAATCAAACCCATAAGAAAATAAGAAACTTATATGAAAAGATATATAGGGAAGCAAATAGGCTAGACTATAGGCTACCACAGCTGCAGGCTGCTAGTTGGTAATGGCAGGGACTTAGAAGTGACAGAGAGAGTGAGGCACATGTGTGTGGGGGTGAGTTATAAAGGAAAGAGAGAGCTGGACCTAAATACATCAGGAGAGAGAGAGAGAGAGAGAGAGAGAGAGAGAGAGAGAGAGAGAGAGAGAGATGGGATGAAACCCACTAGAACAGGGACTCCCTGTCTCTGCCGTTGTGGGGAGCACTTTCTGAGGGAGACACAAACTCTCTCTCTGACCCCAAACAGGCACTGTGTGTTCCAGAAACATTTCCCTCAGGGAAGCCCGGCTGGATCAGTTTTGGAACGAGAGAACTTGGGGAAACACAGATGGCAGAGGAGCCACATATAGGTGAAGGAAATATCTTGTGGCACTTTTCCCGGCCAGGTCCACTCCCCTTCCACATCTGAGTAGCATCTCCAGGTTTCCAGTCACAGCCCTGCTCAAGCTCGTGCAGCTGGACACTCACCAGCCGAGCGTGTTTGGGGTCCATAAACAAGACCCATGTGATTTTGAGTCTCAACACTGTTCAGTCCCTGCTTCTGGCTCTGGGTTTCTAGGCCCACTCTCGCAGTGCAGCTTCCGTTCTATTGCCTCCCTCTGGGAGCAGAAACCTGCACACAAAGCAGCGAGGCCCTGAGACTAGCTTTGGCTTGGCTTCCCCAGTCTCTCCAATTACTTCAGCACGCCATTGCCAGAGCTCCCCCTTTGGAAAATCACAGCAGCAAGATGGAGTTTGGAGTCACATGGGCAAGTCACATGTCCATGCATGACTCAGTTCTTTACAAGTAAAGCAGCCATTGCTCACATGCTACCTTGAACATTCCTAGGAAGGTTCCTCAGATGTGGATTGGAGTCTCCCAATGTCCATTGTCAGTCAAGTACTTCCAATTACTTGAACAGTCCCTTCACAATCGTGATATTGCACTCCATATGTTAATAAAAAATATCTTTATAAGTGTGACTATGATGTAACTGGAACATGCTTTATGCGAAAAGTCTCTTGTAAGGTGTCATTACAAAGAGTATAATGTACTGAGTGCGTTCACCTTTTTTGTATGAATGTATCTTTCTTGTATCTGAAACTAGGAATATGAAATATAAATCTCAGGTCCTATTGTAATTATGCAAAGTGTGAGCCATTAATGATGGTTTGGAATCTTGATGGCTCCCATTAACCAGGACAATTGTTGGTAAATGCGTCTCTTTACTTGTAACACTTCCTGTATATGTGTGTGCCAGTGAGTGGGTAATGAAGTCTCACAGGACATGTGATAATGTCACCTGAACTGGAATACATCTTTAACCTGGTGGTTTTCCATTTAGAATGAATGGGGGGGTGGGGAGGGAATCCAGAATTAGACAATGGATTCCCGCCTTGTGCCAAAGCTATAAAAGGGGTTGGAAAAGAACAAAGGGGGCTGCAGTCATGAGAAATCCCTAGCTTCCACCTGAGCTGGAACTAACAAGGACTGTACCAGGGGAAAGGATTGGGCCAAGTCTAAGAAGGAGTCTAGTCTGTGAAAGAAGCTTATTGAAACATCTCTGCGATTTTCCTGTATTCAGTTTCTTAATGTATTAGGCTTAGACTTGTGTGGTTTTGCTTTATTTTACTTGGTGACTTACTTTGTTCTGTCTGTTATCACTTGAAACCACTTAAATCCTACTTTTATACTTAATAAAATTACTGTTGTTTATTAATTAACCTAGAACAAGTGATTTACACCTGGGAGAGCAAACAGTTGTGTATATCTCTCAGAGATACAGAGGGCAGACAATTTATGAGTTTTCTCTGTATAAGCTTTATACAGAGTAAAACAGATTTATTTGGGGTTTAGGCTCCCACAAAGACTGACTACTGGGTGCTGGGAACGTCCCTGTTAGCTGAGAAGCTCCTGGGCTAAGCGAATCTTGGTCTGGAGTTGACTGGAGTGTCTAGCTCAGCAAGATTGGAGTGGAGGGAAGATTTTTCTAGCAGGGGGGTTTGTTCTCAGTGGTATTCCAGCACATCTAGTGGCAGTCTTGAGGGAGTTTCTGTGACCCAACCCATCACAACAATATGTTGGCCAAACCTCCCTTATGCATTTCACAGAGCAAACACTTCAAATACAAGCATAGCGCCAATGCTCAGAAATTCAGATATGTGTACCAAGAGCATATCTATAACCCATGAATCATAAGCCTTTTATAGACACCTTACTTGACCATCTTTGTACAAGATTTCGAGTAACCATAGGACCTTGGTTGCAACAATGGTCTAGACAATCACAGTTCATGTCAATAACGGCAGAGAAGGTTACCTCAAAAGCCTTTGACTCTGCGGCCCACAAACTTTATAAAGAGATCTTGGAACCTGATCCTTTTTATCTCAGATCTGCTAAAACTTCATCGGGGAAAGCTCAAGTCACAAGACTCTGGTCTCCAATTACACCCTGGACCATCCTGATAATGAATATTTCAACATTGGAATATAGTCTGTTAACTAGTTCTGAAAGAACTCTGTGGAACTCTGAAGCCAGCCATCTCTACTATGAAACTGACTTAAAAACTCTAATCATGTCTCAGTGTATAATTATCTTTTAACCAATACATTCTCTTTTTTAATAAATCTTAGTTTAGTTAATAAAAATTGGCTCTAAGTGACTATTTGGGTAAGATCTGAAATATTCCTTCACCTGAGAGGTGATTTGTCCAATACTTTGGCATTGTTAGAACCATTTTATATGTTGAAAAAGATTTTCAATGATCATCATCATACTTGACTTGGCAGTCTGGGTGGAAACGGAAGGTCGGGTTGGTGTATGTGAACTGTGTTTTGGCTGCTGTATAAGCAGTAAAATATTGTGAAAGCTGTTTTGTTGCTGCCTTGGCAAATCCAAGTACTGTATTAGAATAACAACCCATTCTGGAGATGGTAAGCCGCATTCTTTGCAGTGTGCCCTAATTGAGCAATCTCAGAGTGGGCCCCTCTGGAACTCCATTCACAGGGTGCTAAAACAATTCCTCTACTTTAGACAGCAGGAGAGATACCTAGATCCAAGTAAACAAACACAACACAGCTACACACCATTTTCGGCCTCAGTGGACATAAGAACAGCCATGCTGGGTCATTCCAAAGGTCCATCTAGCCCAGTATACTGTCTTCCAACAGTGGCTAATGTCAGATACTTCAAACGGAATGAAAAGAACAGATCATCATCAAGTGATCCATTCCACATAACCCTTTCCCAACTTCCATCAAACTGAAGCTAAAGACACCATCCCAGCCCATCCTGGCTAATAGTCATTGATGGCTGTATCCTCCATGAATTTATCTAGTTCTTTTTTAAAACTGTAATAGTATTGGTCTGCACAACATCCTCTGGCAAAGAATACCACAGATTGACTGTGTGTTGTGTAAAGAAATACTTCATTTTATTTGTTTTAAACCACTGCCAATTAATTCCATTGGGTGACTCCCTAGTTTTTGTGTTATGAGAAGGAGTAAATAACACTTCCTTATTTACGTTCTCCATACCATTCATGATTTTATAGAACTCTCTCTTATCCCCCCCTTAGTCATCTCTTTCCCAAGTTGAAAAAAACAAGTCTTATTAATCCATCCTCATATGGAAGCTGTTCCATACCCCTAATCATTCTTGTAGTCCTTTTCCATAACTTTTTCAATTCCGATATATCTTTTTGAGATGGGGTGATCTGATCTGCAGGCAGTATTTTAGATGTGGGTGTACCATGAATTTATATAGAGGCAATATGATATTTTCAATCTTATTATCTATCCCTTTCTAACTGATTCCCTGCTGCACATTCAGTGGATGTTTTCAGAGAACAATACACAATGATGCCAAACTCTCTTACTTGAGTGGTAACAGCTAATTTAGACCCCATCATTTTGTATGTACAGTTCGAATTATGTTTTCCAATACCCATTATTTTGTCCTCACCTCCCTGGAGCATACTTTGTCCCTCCTGCAACTCATGGCTTCTCCTGCATCTGGAGTCTGCCTCTCTGCTTCAGCCATAGACATGCATCCCAAGAGTCTCCTCTGAAGCCCTTGTGCCTCTCTCCTGCTTCAGCTTATTCTTCCTCAGCCTGGTCTACACTAGGAGGTTATGTTGAATTTAGCAGCGTTAAATCAAATTAACTCTGCACCCGTCCACACAACAAAGCTATTTAGTTTGACATAGAGGTCTCTTAAATTCGACTTCTGTACTCCTCCCCAACAAGGGGAGTAGCACTAAATTTGACATGGCCATGTCGAATTAGGGTCGGTGTGGATGGAAATCGATGCTAATAGCTCCGGGAGCTATCCCACAGTGCACCACTCTGTTGACGCTCTGGACAGCAGTCCGAGCTCGGATGCTCTGACCAGCCACACAGGAAAAGCCCCGGGAAATTTTGAATTCCTTTTCCTGTCTGGGCAGTTTGAATCTCATTTCCTGTTTGGACATCGTGGCGAGCTCAGCAGCACTGGCAACGATGCAGAGCTCTCCAGCAGAGATGGCCATGCAATCTCAGAATAGAAAGAGGGCCCCAGCATGGACTGATCGGGAAGTCTTGGATCTGATCGCTGTGTGGGGCGATGAGTCCGTGCTTTCGGAACTGCGATTGAAAAGACGGAATGCAAAGATCTACGAGATGATCTCAAAAGCCATGACAGAGAGAAGATACAGCCGGGATGCAATGCAGTGCCGCGTGAAAATCAAGGAGCTGAGACAAGGGTACCAGAAAACCAAAGAGTCAAACAGACGCTCCGGATCCCAGCCCCAGACATGTCGTTTCTACGAGGCACTGCATTCCATCCTAGGTGCGGCCGCCACCACTACCCCACCACTGACCGTGGACTCTGAGGATGGGATATTGTCAACGCCCGCTTCCTCAGAGAAGAGGAGGAAGGAGATGAGAAGGACGAGGCAGTCGACAGCGCTTACAACGCTGATTTCCCAGACAGCCAGGATCTCTTCATCACCCTCACCGAGATCCCCTACCAACCATCCCAAGCGTTAACCTGGACCCAGAATCAGGGGAAGGATCAGTCGGTAAGTGTTATAAACATGTAAAGATTTATATTGAACAGAACATTAATATTAACAGTGGGTTTTTCATGATTACTTTGCCCTAGGTGCTTAAAGTTTTAGTCTTTGGTAGTGCAACTACTGCCAAAAAAATCTAACAATGTCCGGTTTATCATGATTAGTTTGCCCTAGACACTCTACTGTTTAGTCCTTGCCAGTGCAGCTACAGTAAAATTTGGTCTATATGTCTGGGGATAGAGCTGGAATCCTCATGGGACATCTCCATGAAGCACTCCTGGAGGTATTGGAAAGCCTTTGCATGAGGTTCCTTGGGAGAGCGGCCTTGTGTCCTCCGTAGTACGAAACGTTCCCACGCAAGGCTAGCAGCAAGTACTCCGGGATCATTGCCGTGCAGAGCATGGCGGCATATGGCCGTGGTCTTTGCAGGCTTTCATGAAGCATGCGTTCTCTGTCGCTCTCTGAAATCCTCATCAGAGAGATGTTGCTCATGGTGACCTGCTTTGAATTAGGGGAATGTTAGTATTGGGACTGCTTGCCTGTTCCTTTACAGAACTGTCACCGGCGGTTTACAGCCATGCGGTGGAGGCGGGAGAGGGGCAGCATACAGGGATCTTTCCCGGGGACAGCCGCGAGGGAGTGGGACAGGGGCAGAGTTCATGCTTGCCGGATTGCTGGCAGCAGGAACTGGCCAACGCTAGGAGCATTGCTTTGAATGTGAAAGTAGGGCAGTGCTATTATTAGTTTTAAGCTGCCACAAGTCTACGGCTCACCACGTCAGCCTGCTACCCAAATTCTGCTGTCCAGCCGCGCTTGTCTTATCTGCACTGCAAGACCCCAGGCACTGAATGCGAAGGCCGAAAATTCGACCTTGTCCTGAGTGCGCATGTGATAGGTGCTGTGCATGGTCTTGTTCACAGAGAAAGACTATGTTCTTTGTTCAACAAAAAATTTATCTTTCTGAGGAATTCACTCCCTTTTTCCCATCCCACATCTGTGACTGTCTCCCGACCTACGCTGGCATCACACTCCCAAAGACTGGCGCAGGTTAGGCATAGAAAGAAAAGGACACGGGACGACATGTTCTCAGAACTTATGGGCTGCTCCCGAGCCGAGGCAACCCAGCAGACCCAGTGGAGGGAGAACATGTCACAATACCAGCGAGCACACAGCGAACGGGAGGAGAGGTGGTGGCAGGAAGACCAGCAGGTGACTCAAACGCTGCTTGGACTAATGAGGGAGCAAACGGACACGCTCCGGCGCCTTGTGGATGTTCTGCAGGACCAGAGGCAGGAGGACAGAGACCCGCTGCAGTCTGTCTGTAACCACCCTCCCCCGCCACAAAGTCCCATACCCCCCTCACCCAAAGTACCAAGAAGTAGGGGCGGCAGAGTCCATGAAAACTGTCACTCCACCCCTTCAGACTGCTCAAGTACCAGGAGGCTGTCATTCCCCAAAATTTGATAAGTCCTTTCCTTCCCGCCTCACCCAAGCCCCCATCCCAGTTTCATCCCCTAACTGTGTAGTTGCTAATAAAAATATGTTTCTGTTAATTACTGTTTCCATCATGTTTTTTAGAGGACAGTCTATTTGAAGGGGGGGAAGGGGGTTGGTACAGAGACAGGGGCAGGTTCAGCAGCAGGTCACACACACAGTGCAGTCACTAGGCACCCTGGTCAGTCTGGGAGGTGGTTTTCATTTTCTGTGGGGTGGGCTATGTGACTTTGTGGCGGGGGAAGGCGGTTAGAGATCTTATGCAGCGGTCCTTATCCAGGATCACAGAGCCACGCAGCAGGGGATCTGTAACCGTCCTTCCCCTGCCAGAAAGTCACACAGCCACCACACACAGAGTCCCGAACAGGAGGGGTGGCAGGCTCTGTTGAAACAACCAGTCCACCAGTGCGGACCACTCTAGAAGCAGGAGCCTGTCATTCCTCGAGTTTAGAAGCGTCCTTTGCATCACTACACTACACTCGCTCCCCACCACAGTCTGTGTCCCAGTTTCAACACTTTACCGCGAAAACAGTAATAAAGAAAACGGTGTTCATTAACAAATTTCCAGTGATTTTATTTTTAAACGTGTGTTGGAAGGGGGGGAAGGGGGTGAACTGGGTATGAAACTGGAGAGGATAGTGAACATTCACTGGGTAAAGAAACTGGGGCAGGTTCAGCTTCTCTGTAAACAAACATAATAGTCACAGGTTACCCTGCTCACTCAGGAACTTTGCTTTCAAAGCCTCCCGGAGGCACAGCGCATCCTGCTGGGCTCTTGTAATCGCACGGCTGTCTGGCTGGGCGTAATCAGCAGCCAGGCTATTCGCCTCAACCTCCCACCCTGCCATAAAGGTCTCCCCCTTGCTCTCACACAGATTGTGGAGCACACAGCAAGCTGCTATAACAATGGGGATATTGGTTTCGCTGAGATCAGAGCGAGTCAGTAAGCTTCTCCATCTCCCCTTGAGACGTCCAAAAGCACACTCCACCACCATTCTGCACTTGCTCAGCTGGTAGTTGAAGAGTTCTTTTTCACTGTCCAGGGCACCAGTATAGGGCTTCATGAGCCAGGGCATTAGCGGGTAGGCTGGGTCCCCAAGGATCACTATAGGCATCTCCACATCCCCAACAGTTATTTTGTGGTCCAGGAAGTAAATACCTTCCTGCAGCCGTCTAAACAGAACAGAATTCCTGAAAACACTTCTGGACAGTCAGGGCTGCTCGCATCCGGGTGTCCTTGCAGTTCAGGGCAGGGGACAGCAACTCACAAAGTTCCATGAAAGTTCCCTTCCGCATGCAAAAGTTTCGCAGCCACTGTGATTCATCCCAGACCTGCAGCACTATGCGGTCCCACCAGTCCGTGCTTGTTTCCCGTGCCCAGAATCGCCGTTCCACAGCATCAACATGACCCATTGCCACCATGATGTCCACGGCGCGGGGTCCCATGCTTTGTGACAGGTCTGTGCCACTCTCAGACTTCATGTCCTCACCGCGCTGCCGTAGCCTCCTCGCCCGATTTCTCAGCATCTGCCTCTGGAAAAGGTGGATGATAAGGTGCGAGGTGTTGACAACGGCCATAACTGCAGTGATGGTCGCAGCGGGCTCCATGCTCGCAGTGCTGTGGCGTCCGTGCTGTCACTCACCAGAAAAGTGCGTGAACTGATTGCCTGCCGGCGCTTTCAGGGAGGGAGGGCGGGAGTGACGGTTGGATCACTACAGTTACCCAAAACCACCCTTGACACATTTTTCCCCCAGCAGGCATTAGGGGCTCGACTCAGAATTCCAATGGGCAGCAGGGACTGCGGGAACTGTGGGATAGCTGCCCACAGTGCACCGCTTCCAATGTCGACGCTTGGCCCGTTAGTGTGGACTCACACAGTCGAATTACTGTCCTTAGTGTGGACACACACGTTCGACTTTGTAATATCGATTCCACATATTCGATTTAAGTAAAATCAAACTACTCTCGTAGTAAGAAGAACAGGAGTACTTGTGGCACCTTAGAGACTAACAAATTTATTAGAGCATATGTTCCATTCTATATGCATCCGAAGAAGTGGGCTGTAGTCCACGAAAGCTTATGCTCTAATAAATTTGTTAGTCTCTAAGGTGCCACAAGTACTCCTGTTCTTTTTGCGGATACAGACTAACACGGCTGCTACTCTGATACTCTTGTAGTGTAGACATAGCCTATCTAGTCACTGTGTCACCTCCCCTCTCTCTGATCCTTCTTCTGGGGAGGTTCCGCACTTTTTTGTTGTTTATCACTATCTATGTGCACTGTTGCCTTATAGGGCTACAGAGCATTCAGTTATTGCTGCTTTTGCAGGTAGATTCTGTGTGTATTACGGGACTTTCATTTTTTTATAGGGTCTCCCACACTATTCCATCTCCAGGATAACCCGTTCTCTCCAGCCCCAGACTTAATCCTCTGAACATGAGCTCTGCTCTTAAAAGAACATTTTCTTCCTAATCAACTATAATTTTTAAATATACACAAATACACAGAACAATTCCAATTCCTCTCTGACTCAGCACAGAGCCCAGGAGTTCTCATCCCCTTAGGGAAAGTCCCTTAAATACTGTTTACTCCTAAAGGTGGATAAATAGCCCAGAAGTGCAGACACACTTGTCTCCAGCTTGTTTACATTCAGATGCTGCTTTTCCCCTAGCGGCTCAGCGAACCCCCTGGGGATTGCACAGAGCTATATTATAAACAGTGCACACCCCTGTGTCGGCTCTCGGTGTGGGATGCGGCTGCAGATGCTGGGGTGAGACAGGTGTTGGACACAGCTACCTCTACATTACAATCTCAGAAATCTCAGGTACCCATCTCTTGCTGAGGAGCTCACGTGCTCCACAAACCCATTGCAATATGTGCATGATGAGATAGAGGATAGTTCCTTGGTCCTTTCTGCTCTGCACAAGCATGAAACATCCCAGGGATCAGGCCACAGGGTATGAGTTTTATGCTTATAAGAAGCACACGGGATCTTTTTTTAGGGGGAAAGGCAATATGCCGCATTTATTGATGATACAACAATTAGCATATGCATTTAGTTACACCACACACATACACTGTTCTGCTAGTTGGATGTTACAGTTACCAGTCCAGAGTCCGGATCAATCTAGTGGCCAGCTAGTTTGATCACTGGTAGGGAGGACCCGAGTTTCATCAGTCGCGGCACGATGCTCTGGGAAAGTCTTGGCAGGATAAACCCAAAGTTTTATGGCAGGGCACCCTGTTTATATAGTAATCTTTGTTCATTGGGACCAATGAGTTTTGAACTATCATGCTGTAATTAATTGTTGTTTGATGAGCGCTTGTTTTTTTAAAATTGTTCATCTCATATTTCATGCTGGTTTTGATCACCACTATCTCGGTTTCATTGATAGGTGCCTGTCTTATTTTTAGAGTTGTTAATTTGCCCTTTTTTGTCATTTTAATCGGGATGTGTTGCAGCCTTCTGGCGCCCTTGAGTCTGTTTCTGGTTCCTCCCTAGAACATCTGGTGCAGCGATGGCCTTTACACTTATCTTTTAATAGATACATTCCTTATTTATACACACAACAGAATGAATTTTGAAAAGGAACAGTAAGTTGCAATGCAAAAAGAAAACAATTCTGGCATTCTTTTACTTATTTTAAAATTCTAAACTCTACAACATATTGGTGACCCCAAAGGTCTGTTACTGCCTTGAAATCAGTCCAGACACAGATTCTGGCTGATGTATTTTTACCAGTGGCCCATAGGCCATTCCTTTCCGCTATTCAAAAAGGGTGGCTGGCAGGATACGATCAAATTATACACCAAGACATTTAACACATGCTACGTTATTCTTTTTATCCTTTATTTTAAATTATATAAAATACAAACATAAAATTCTACTACTATGTGTCCCCCTTTTGACCTGTCAAGAACAATTTTTGAGTGGGTCATATTTTATACAATGGTTTCATAGCAATATACTGAGAGACAATTTGAGCTTGTGGTTGTAATTTAACAAACTTTTTTTTTTTTGTCCACCAGCACATACAACACATTCCTAGCAAGCAAACCCAGGACAATATTTACACAACATCTAATGGGTGAAACATAATAGACAATATGCCATTAGAGGTCGGGGACCAGCTATAAAAACATCGTACCAATGATAGGCTGTTAGTTCTTTTTTAGAATTAGCAATTTTTAACATGTCTCCATTTGCATGTAATATTTGAATGACACACTTTTCTATATTTCTTTGTGTCTTGTAAAAAACGGAGTTACCTTTGGTTTTTTTACAACAAGTGATCAGTTAGATTGCACCCATCCAGGCCAAGAGTAACAGAGAAATTAACCGGGGTAGAGGTTATAGTGCTCTGTGCTTCTTTTATTTTTGGTAAATAGTATGTGTGATTGCTAGTATACAATACACGGGCATTACATTTACATTTATTCACTGCGGGTTGGCGAATACTTGCATCCTCCCGTAATACTGTTTTCCAGGCTGTAACACATACACATTGTCCGTTGTACAAAACATGTCACAATTTCTAGTAAAAAGAACAGGAGTACTTGTGGCACCTTAGAGACTAACACATTTATTAGAGCATAAGCTTATAGCTATATGCATCCGAAGAAGTGGGCTGTAGTCCACGAAAGCTTATGCTCTAATAAATGCGTTAGTCTCTAAGGTGCCACAAGCACTCCTATTCTTTTTGCGGATACAGACTAACACGGCTTCTACTCTGAAACCAACAATTTCTAGTTTGTTCCATACACATGTATTTAGTGATGTGCACTTGCTGCATTATTTTGTGGTGACAGCTAGGGATAAGCACACCCATTTCTGAGGGCTCCACTCCTTTAGGTGTCCAATAAGTTTTCTTCTTTTCTAGCTCCCTGAGTCATAACCCAGGGTAGCCAAAAGGATCCCATGGTCAATTTGGGGAGTGGGCTCACTTTTCATATATTTGTCTCCACAGACTGTTGGTGAGCAATTTTAACAATAATTTCACCTAATAACAAATCAGATTTAACCAGGCTGGAAACATATTGCATTCACTTATATTTGTAGGTGTCAAACAAGGACCACTTCTGTTGTTTTAAAAGATACGTTAATATCTGAAAATTTCCAGATATTACCCAAAACATTTTGTGTTTCAGTGATGCTAAATTTGCATCTGAGTGCATCCCATGGCCAAGGCAGTTTTATTTCCTAATTTTATTTGTTGTTTATACAGCAGCCAGGAGGTGGTGTTTAGCCACCACCACATATTTTATGTTGCTTTTAGGTTTTCCAGACCTATGTGTACCAAAATCACAGTATTATCTACGTGCTTGTGAATGAGACTATCTTGCAGTTATGATGAGAAACAACTTATTTTTAATTACCTTTGGGTTTACAGTGTTTATAATTTCTGCTTCAAATTTAACTTCTTCTAGTATGTTGTCTATTACATCTTATTTTGCTCAGCCATTGGGGGGTTGATGTGTTTTTATCCAGGTTGTTATAATAGGAAGCAAGTAGGGTGAACATTTGGGTTCCAATTTAGACATGTTTAACTGAGTTCACTCCATATCAATTTTTATTTTTACTAATAGTGGGTTTAACAAGACTTTTACTGGATCAGTTTGAGTTACAAATAATTTTGGTTTCTTCATTTTTATTGGGATACCACTTTCAAATGCATAGTTTTTGGTCCAGGTTTTGGTACATGTGTCCGGGAACCATAGGCTCAATTCACTACGGGGTACTGGACAGTATTCCAGAATAACTGTTAGTATTTCTCCTGTCTTAACAGGCTTATTTCACTGATATTGTAATCGTGGGTAACTGGAACTGCAGGTGGTATCCCCATAGGGACCCTCTATTTTAACACCTATTTTTTAGTGTTTTGGTATTCCTGTGGTGTTGATAAGGTGAACCTTAAGTGACACTTTCCCTTTTCAGGCATACATATTGGTATTTCATACAGGTTTTAAGAGTTGACTAGTGTTTTTCCTATACCATTCCATGAGGATTAATGGATTATGGGTAGGAATCCATGATTGGTTGGTGGGGAATGAATTATTTTTTTAAATATTGGCTTATAAGGAGGGCTGCATTTTTTTATGATTGCTCTAATTATTATCTGGGCACTAAAAGTTCCCAGAAGCAGGTAAAACCAGACCTTACACCGGAACCTCATCTTCTGTGGATTAAAATTGTGTTGGTTAAGCAGCACCTCATGCTTAGGTTCAAGGATGTCCTTTTCTGCAAAGAATTTAAACATCATTATTTATGTAAACAGTTTAATTTGTGAAACATGGACCCATTTTAGTTTTTCATCTTTTTTAATGCGGTATACCAATGGGCTACGGTGGTCTACTATGTAGTAAGGGACTATTCATTTTGATTTCAGTGAGTGACCCCTTTTCCCCATTTTAAGGTACATGTTTTGGTTCCCTGTTTTCCACAAGGCTGCCTTTGTGGGCCTTTGTTTTTGAATTTTGTTATCCATGTGTTTGATGGCCTGATTAACCCTATACTGGAGGGTGGTTTTATTTTTTGGTAACTGTTTAAGCCATTGAAAATAATCGTGTTGGGTTATATTAGAGCTCTATTCTTGACCCTGTACCAGGTAACTAGGATTAATTATTAGGAGCATTGGAAGGCCATACAGGATATGGAAGGGTTGAATTTTTGTCCTTAGTTTATTACTGCTGTGGATGGAAGCCAAAATTAGAGGCAGTTTATCCAGCCAGTCTTTTCCTGTGTGATTCAGCTCCCAGACTGCTGCACTGGGCAGCACAGTATGGGGAGAAGGTGACCAGCCCTCTGTGGAGAAAGAAGTGGTTAGGGACTATTTAGAAAAACTGGACGAGCACAAGTCCATGGGGCCGGATGCGCTGCATCCAAGAGTACTAAAGGAGTTGGTGGATGTGATTGCAGAGCCATTGGCCATTATCTTTGAAAACTCATGGTGATCGGGGGAGGTTCCGGATGACTGGAAAAAGGCTAATGTAGTGCCCATCTTTAAAAAAGGGAAGAAGGAGGATTCGGGGAACTACAGGCCAGTCAGCCTCACCTCAGTCCCTGGAAAAATCATGGAGGTCCTCAAGGAATCAATTTTCAAGCACTTAGGTTAGTGAGGCATGACTTGCCCTTGGTGAATCCATGCTGACTGTTCCTGATCACTTTCCTCTCCTCTAAGTGCCTTCTATGAGGAGATAACTGGGTCTGTGGATGAGGGGAAAGCAATGGATGTGTTATCCTTGACTTGTATTCTTGCCAGCAAGTTAAAGAAGTATGGGCTGGATGAATGGACTATAAGGTGGATAGAAAGCTGGCTAGATCGTCGGGCTCAATGGGTAGTGATCAACGGATCCATGTCTAGTTTCCAATAATTTCCATCCCACCATCAACCTCAGCCTAGATCAATCCACACAAGCGGTCCATTTCCTGGACACTACTGTGCTAATAAGTGATGGTCACATAAATACCACCCTATACCGGAAACCTACTGACCACTACACTTACCTACATGCCTCCAGCTTCCATCCAGGACACACCACATGATCCATTGTCTACAGCCAAGCTCTAAGATATAACCGCATTTGCTCCAATCCCTCAGATAGAGACAAGCACCTACAAGATCTCTATCAAGCATTCTTAAAACTACAATACCCAACTGCTGAAGTGAAAAAACAGATTGACAGAGCCAGACGAGTACCCAGAAGTCACCTCCTACAAGACAGGCCCAACAAAGAAAATAACAGAACACCACTAGCTGTCACCTTCAGCCCCCAACTAAAACCTCTCCAGCGCATCATCAGAGATCTATAACCTATCCTGAAAGATGATCCTTTACTCTCACAGATCATGGGAGACAGACCTGTCCTCACTTACAGACAACCCCCCAACCTAAAGCAAATACTCACCAGCAACCACACATCACTGAACAAAATCACTGACCTAGGAATCTATCCTTGTAACAAAGCCCGATGCCAACTCTGTCCACATATCTATTCAAGTGACATCATCATAGGACCTAATCACATCAGCCATACCATCAGGGGCTCGTTCACCTGCACATCTACCAATGTGATATATGCCATCATGTGCCAGCAATGCCCCTCTGCCATGTACATTGGCCAAACCGGACAGTCTCTCCGCAAAAGAATTAATGGACACAAATCTGACATCAGGAATCATAATACTCAAAAACCAGTGGGAGAACACTTTAACCTGTCTGGCCATTCAATGTCAGACCTGTGGTTGGCTATCTTACAACAGAAAAAACTTCAAAAACAGACTCCAAGGAGAGACTGTTGAGCTGGAATTGATATGCAAACTAGACACAATCAAATCAGGATTGAATAAGGCCTGGTAATGGCTGAGCCATTACAAACATTGAATCTATCTCCCCTTGTAAGTATTCTCACACTTCTTATCAAACTGTCTGTACTGGGCTATCTCGATTATCACTTCAAAAGTTTTTTTTCTCTTACTTAATTGGTCTCTCAGAGTTGGTAAGACAACTCCCACCTGTTCATGCTCTCTGTATGTGTGTATATATATCTCCTCAATTTTTACTGCACTCTATATGCATCCGAAGAAGTGGGCTGTAGTCCACGAAAGCTTATGCTCTAATAAATTTGTTAGTCTCTAAGGTGCCACAAGTACTCCTGTTCTTTTTCCATGTCTAGTTGGCAGCCGGTTTCAAGTGGAGTGCCCCAGGGGTCGGTCCTGGGGCCGGTTTTGTTCAATATCTTCATTAATGATCTGGAGGATGGAGTGGACTGCACTCTCAGCAAGTTTGCAGATGACACTAATATGGGAGGCGTGGTAGATACACTGGAGGGTAGGGACAGGATACAAAGGGACCTAGACAAATTAGAGGATTGGGCCAAAAGAAACCTGATGAAGTTCAACAAGGACAAGTGCAGAGTCCTGCACTTAGGATGGAAGAATCCCATGCACTGTTACAGACTAGGGACCGAATGACTAGGCAGCAGTTCTGCAGAAAAGGACCTAGGGGTTACAGAGGATGAGAAGCTGGATACGAGTCAACAGTGTGCCCTTGTTGCCAAGAAGGCTAACGGTATTCTGAACTGTATAAGTAGGGGCATTGCCAGCAGATCGAAGGACGTGATCATTCGCCTCTATTCGACATTGGTGAGGCCTCATCTGGAGTACTGTTGTCCAGTTTTGGGCCCCACACTACAAGAAGGATGTGGAAAAATTGGAAAGAGTCCAGCAGAGGGCAACAAAAATGATTATGGGGCTGGAGCATGACTTATGAGGAGAGGCTGAGGGAACTGGGATTATTTAGTCTGCAGAAGGGAAGAATGAGGGGGGATTTGATAGCTGCTTTCAACTACCTGAAAGGGGGTTCCAAAGAGGATTGATCTAGACTGTTCTCAGAGGTACAGAGGTACTCCTGATGACAGAACAAGGAGTAATGGTCTCAAGTTGCAGTGGGGGAGGTTTAGGTTGGATATTAGGGAAAACTTTTTCACTAGGAGGGTGGTGAAGCACTGGAATAGGTTACCTAGGGAGGTGGTGGAATCTCCTTCCTTAGAGGTTTTTAAAGTCAGGCTTGACAAAGCCCTGGCTGGCATGACTTAGTTGGGAATTGGTCCCGCTTTGAGCAAGGGATTGGACTAGATGACTTCCTGAGGGCCCTTCCAACCCTGATATTCTATGATTCTATGATTCACTACATTCTGGAGCACTTCCTTAATAGTGCAATTCATGTGCTCTACTTGGCCTGAGGTTTGAGGCCAGTATGGTATATGGAGCTTTTGTTTAATTCCCAAGGCTTGTATTATTGTTGTAAAGATTTTTCCTACAAAGGCTCCCCCATTGTCAGAATTTATTATTTCAGGGGTGCCATATTTACCTACTACCTTATTTAAAAACTTTTTGGCCATTACCCTGATGCTATTAGCTTTAGTAGGAAATTACTCCACCAACCCTGAAAAGGAATTAATTATTACCAATAAATATGGGAATCCTTCCTTATTTCTTGGCAATTTATCAATAAAATTAATGTGAACCCTGTGCAACGGCCCAAGCCTTCCTTGGTGCATCCTGGGTTGCCAGTGTGGAGGACGAGCCTTGTCCTGAGCGCACCGTACACAATTTCGCACCCATGGTTTAACATCATTTTTCATACATTCCCATTCTGCTACTTGCGTTAGCCTTCTTAAAGTCCTTTTATTTTTTTATGCATAAACTGATGGGCTACATTAAGTAACTTCTGGTTTTTTTATTTTTTTGGAACCTCCTGGCTTCCCTGACTAGTTCTAGTATAGGGACCCCGTTTCACTGTTCTCCATGTTAGCAGCCCCTAGTGTATCCCCCCCAGGGTCCTGTGATTCCCTTTGTGCCACTCTCATTGGTGTATGTAACTGCTGGTTCTAATGCAACTACATAGGCCGCTTTTTTTTTTGTATAGTGGTCTGTGGTCCAGAATGGGTAGTTATTTGTTGGACCAAACCTCTTAGTTCCCTAGGGTAGCTGGGCAACCCTTTTGCCAAATTTTAAGACTCCTGGAGTAGTAGGGGGTTAGGGAAGAAGCACAGTCTTTTACGGGTTTTACGCTGAATGCCCCCTGTATCCATTGCTGTGGCGTTGCCCAACAGTGTTAAGCTGGCCAATATCTGCATCAGACCCAATTGGTTTCAATAATTCTCGGTGGCTACGACTTTTTCTGACTAAATTTTTCCTCCCAATCAATTTTGGTGATACTTATCCTAGTTTTGGAGAATTCGATGTTTTGAAACACTAAGTGTTTTTACATATTACTGGTTGAAAACTGTTCTTGGTTTATCCATTTGAAAGTAGTCAGTTGCATTCTTTATTTTGTTCTTCTTTATTATATGACCTTTGTTTGTCTCTTCTATAAAATGAACAGTCCCATACTTTTCAGGCTGTCTGCATAATGCAGCCTCCCCCCCACCCCCACCAATTCTCATAACCTCAGAATTCCCCTTTATGTCTGCTATATCCTTTATAGACACCGGGTGACCAAACCTGAGTGCATATCCTGAGCAGGTTATGCTCCATCCCATTTCTGAGGCATATGAATACTGTCTTTGTTCTGGCCACTGCTGACAACCATGGAGCTTCTATCAATGACACCCAGGTCTTATCCCTCAGGTATATCCTAGTTGGGATATTTCCCCGGCACATGTCTTGGCAAAGACTTTTGTCCACTGTCAGATTTTGAGCAACTAGGTGAATGGGAAGCTCCCTACAGCATGGACACTCTAGCTGGACGTTCATTGCATTAAGAAACAGTTCTGGATAACCAGTATCCACACTGGTGTTTCCTGCTGATGCCTATGAAGGTTTCCCACATGACAATGGGTAGGAATAATTGAAGCACAGAGCACCTTCAAATATGTAATTGGTATTAGTAGGGTCAGTTGTTCATTATTAATTTCTCTGAATAATGAAAATGTCATTTTTGAGCGTGTGAAGACCAACCAGTCTGCTTCACCCAAGATAACATCTTCCAGTAGTGCATGTAGTGTCTCACATTAACATTGTCTCTCCATCCAGGCATTTGAACTGTGGCCATCACCCTAGACACTGGGCATGTACAGGAAGTCAGGGGAACATACGGTATATGCAGGAGATACTGTTCAGCCTTTAAGTTGGATTCCTTCTCCTGTACTCCATGTCAGATTCCAACACAACTGATTTCACCAACCCCTCCACCTTCATCCTGCTGGGCACTCCTGGCCTGGAGGCAGCTCACGTCTGGATCTCCATCCCCTTCTGCACAATGTACACCATAGCCATCTTGGGGAACTTCACCATCCTGATAATCGTGAAGAGGGAGCTGAGCCTCCATGGGCCCATGTACTATTTCCTCTGCATGCTGGCTGTCACTGATCTGGTCCTGCCTACATCCATCCTGCCCAAAACACTGAGCATTTTCTGGTTCAATTCCCGGGAGATCAATTTCAGTTCCTGTCTCACCCAGATGTACTTCATTCACTGCTTCTTCATGATGGAGTCTGGGATCTTCGTGGCTATGGCTTTTGATCGCTACGTGGCCATCTGCAACCCCCTGAGACATTCCAGCATCCTGACAAACCCTGTAGTTGCCATGATTGGCCTGACCGTGGTACTGCGTGGTGGGATGCTCATACTGCCCTACATTCTCCTGGCAAGGCGTTGGCCTTATTGCAGGACCAACATCATCTCCCACACGCACTGTGAGCACATGGCTGTGGTGAAGCTGGCCTGCGCCGACACCCGCATCAGTAATTACTATGGCCTCTTTGTGGTATTCTGTGTGCTTGGTCTTGATGTCTTTTTTATCACAGTGTCATATACACAGATCCTCAGGGCCATCTTCAGGCTCCCCACAAAGGATGCCAGGCTTAAGACTTTTGGGACTTGCATCTCCCACCTATGTGCCATCTCAGCCTTTTACATCCCAGGTCTTTTCTCCTCCCTCATGTACCGGTTTGTCCAGAATGTAGCCCTGCATTTCCATGTTCTCACAGCCAACGTGTACCTCCTGGTGCCCCCCATGCTAAACCCCATCATCTATGGGGTGAGGACCAAACAGATACGGAACAGGCTGCTTGGGCTCTTTTCTCATAAAGGGACATAAATTTTCTCCTTATGCTCTGGCTCTCACACCAAGCTCTGTGCAAAGTTGGCTGGTGAAATTGTGCTGGGCCCTCTTCCCTGAATCACTTGCTGCTGGACAATCAAAAAGAGATTAAATCCTTTCCTACTCTATTCTGTCAGCGTGACAAACTGGGGACTCCATCTGTGTACAACTGATAGGTTTGCCACTTTTCTAATTGCTGGTAACTGGATGCCTGAAGCCCCACCACCCTTCCCCACCTCTTCCTCCAAGGCCCCTCCCCAGCTTTGCCTCTTCCCCTCCAGTCCCCATCCCTGTCACTTGCTCCTCTCCTCCCCTCCCCTTGTTACTCATCAGATCATCTCTGCACCTCAAAGCATCTGTCATTTACCATGGTGATGTAATAATTGTATGTTTTGTGAAGTATCATGCTCAAAGTCTTGATCTCCTAAATATGAATAACTCATTGGATTATATGTGTTTTCATTGTATGTGAAGTTATGGAATCTTGCTATATGTAAGTTACTAAAATATGGTGTGAGGCTGGAAACACCCACAACCAGCCTTTCAGGTACAAGAGTAGAGTAGCCAGATAGTGTTAACTGCTGTTGTCAAAACCATCCAGGGACGAATCCACTAACTCTGTATAAGGGACTCTGTATAAAGGAGCATGGAGACAATGGACAGTGTTTAGCCAGCGAGGGTTGGACCCCTCACATCACATGCATAAACTTTCCAGCAAGCAGGGAAAAGACTATAAAAGGTGCAGAGTGAAACCATCTCTTGTCTTCTCTCCCACACAACTCAACACCCGTAAGAACCTCTGGAAGACAAAGGACTTGGAAGGGGAGAGGGAAATCCAAGCTGCAAAGCAGATGCAGCATGTGCCTCAAGAATCTGTAAGCCTGCTTGTATCATCAGTCAGGGTGTGATATGTTACTGATTCAAATTCTATTTAGGTTATATAAGTCTTTGTAGCGGGGTGGTCACCCGCTCCTGCCCAGAGGGGTTTAAAGACAGACCTGGGAGAGGGCTGGAGCAGGGGAAAAGTTACGAGGCTGATTGGGGAAGCAGCTGCAGCTGGGTCACACCCTAATCAGGCCTCAGATGGCCCTGTGAAGGCAGGGAAGCCAGGAGCAGACAATCTCTCGCTCTGCATTCAGAGAGTGAAGGGCCTGGCTGCAGGGAGGTAAAGACAGGGTACCTGAGTGGAGCAGGGCTGGGGAAAGGCAGAGGAGCCAGGGAGCTCCAGCCTGGAAAGCCCCAGGCTGCGGCCTAGTATAAGACCAACAGTACTGGGACTTGCAGAGGGCAGCCCAGGGGTAGGCTAAGGCAGCAGGTCCAAACCCAACCTTGCCAGTGATGAGTAGGCTGATACTGCAGTCTGCCCCAGGGCATGGGGCTAGACGATGACTGGCACTAGCCTTATACTCAGGCAAGGTGGGGATAGTGGGTGGGGGTTCCCCGGGGAGGGGAGACCCTAAGACTGAGGGGTTATTGCCAGGGGGCAGCGCCCCAGGTAACAGGTCACCAAGTCCGGGAGGGACATGGGGGCCAAGTGGCAGTGGGACACTGGCCTGCAGTGGGCGTGCCGATGGCTGGCGAGCTAATTCCTGTGGATGATCATCAGGAGGCACCGCAGGGGTGAGTCCACACCCTTACATATGGTGGAGAATGTGGGCACAAGCGGTCCGCCCCTGACACAAGGGGCCAGGGCAAGGACTGTTGGACTATTGCCCAGAGATGGTGGAGAGACACAGGGGATGATGGATCCCGGGTACACTGGGGTATACTATGGGGAGACCCCAGGTGTTGTCCCTGGGTGGGCCCCAGTGTCAGCATCCCCGAGGAAGGGAGCTGACATCCTACAGGGAATCCAGGAAACCCAGGAGGGATTACGGGAGGCACAGGAGGCCCTCCATGGACAAATGGCCCAGCTGGTAAGGGAGCAGCGGTAAGGCACAACTCCTTCACCAGGAGTTCCAAAGAAGATGTGGAGGGCATAGGCAGTGGAGCGCCAAGGCCAGGAGGCCGGAGACAGGGTGCAGGGCTTGCTACGCCTGCGGAGTAACCGAACATGTGAGGGTGACTTGTCCCTACTGGGATGGGGGCAGGCAGCCTCACCCAGGACGGGGGAAGGGGCAAGCCCCAATGAGAGGCCACCTGGCGAGGGAAGGCAGGAGGCAAAGGAGGTGTTGGGCCTGTCGATGGTGGGGGCACCTATGGAGGGAGTGCCCTGCCCAGAGGAGCCCGGCCCAGGGCAGCCCAAAGGGGGCAGGCCCTGAGAAGGATCAACCAGAGAAGTCCCAAGGCAGGAAACCTGCTGGGGCTGCCGGGGACTGGGCCATATAAAGAGGCACTGCCCCCTCAGAGGGACTGAGGGCCAACTGGCAGAGGTGCCTGTAGGCCTGGTGAGACCAAACGTGGCAGAGGTGGTGCTTAGGTTGGAGGGGACCCCGAAAGAGGCTGGGATCCAGACCGTCGCCATGCCCATTATGGAGAGAGAGACTACGAAGGAGTGGTCCCAGCAAGTGGTTGGGACCCGGTCTGTAGTGGCGCAGGTCGCTGTAGGCACCCAGACCCTCAGGGAAGAGGGCCTGGGGGAGTCTGGCCTGCATGCACGGCTGGAGGCTGCGGAGTGGGCCCTCCGCAAGCGCTGTGGACTTCGCTAAGGCATATGTGTCCATCGTGGAAGAGGAGACACATCTGCGTCAGCAGTTGGAGGAATCTGAAAAGAAGCGAGTGGCGCTGGAGGCACATGGGCAACTGGTCCAGGCCAAGAAGCCCCTCTATCCCCTGGGGGGATGGGGGGTGTAGCGGGGTGGTCACTCACTCCTCCCCAGAGGGGTTTAAAGACAGACCTGGGAGAGGGCTGGAGCAGGGAAAAAGTTACGAAGCTGATTGGGGAAACAGCCGCAGCTGGGCCACGCCCTACTCAGGCCTCAGCTGGCCCTATAAAGGAGCAGGAAGCCAGGCGCAGACAGTCTCTCTCTCTGCATTCAGAGAGAGAAGGGCCTGGCTGCAGGAGAGCTAGACAGGGTACCTGTAGTGGAGCAGGGCTGGGGAAAGGCAGAGGAGCTGGGGAGCTCCACCCTGGAAAGCCCCAGGCTGCAGCCTAGCATAAGGCCAACAGGTACTGGGGGTTGCAGAGGGCAGCTCAGGAGTAGGCCAAGGCAGCAGGTCCAAACCCAACCTTGGCTGTGATGAGTGGCTGATACTGCAGTCTGCCCCTTGGTGTGGGGCTAGACGATGACTGGCAGTAGCCTTATATCGAGGCAAGGTGGGGACAGAGGGTTGGGGGTTCCCCAGGGAGGGGAGACCCTAAGACTGAGGGGTTACTGTCAAGGGGCAGCGCCCCAGATAACTGGGCACCGGGTCTGGGAGGCAAGTGGCAGTGGGACACTGGCCTGCAGAGGGCGCTCCAATGGCTGGCGAGCTAATTCCCATGGACGACCAGCAGGAGGTGCCGCAGGGGTGAGTCCACACCCTTACAGTCTTAGATTGTGACTTTGTGTGATTTCCTAGGTAACCTGATTTGATCTGTTTCTTATCACTTATAACCTCTTAAAATCCATCCTACCGTAGTTAATAACCCTGTTTTATGTGTTATCTTAACCAGTGTGCTTTTCAGTGAAGCGTTTGGAATCCTAGCTCTGTTAGCAAATGCTGGTTCACATCTTCCCCACATAGAGGGTGGAGCAGATTGTTTAATGAGTTTGCATCTTTCCATATCCCTGTGCAGGGCAAGACGGTATAATTCTGGGTTTATACTCCTGTAGGGTTGAAAGGCTGTGGAGCTGGGAAATTGGCTGGGGCCTCCACTGTTGGTTCATGAGTGGCTTAGGAAAGCACTCAGGTAACCCAGTTGGGTGGTGGCACCTCCTGCTGCCATGCTGGGTGATAACAGGGTCTAGAGGGTCTGGCTGTGTGTCACCAGCAGAGCAGGGGAGAGGCCAATCCAGTTGAATAGTTACGGGGTACAGCATTTTCAACAGCTTCCAGGCTTCACCCCTGGGCACATCACAACACAATCTCCACCTCCCACCCTACACCATCTGGGCTCCCTCTGCTCCAGGGCTTGGAAAGGAGCTGCTGCAGCACGACAAAGAGCCTGCCTGTGGGTAGGAGGCAGCCCTGGTTAATGAGGTAACAACTTCCTAAGACCTGCAGTAACCAGATACTGCCAGATCCCTTAAAGTAACCTAGTCTTGGGCTTCCTCTCAGACAGCCAAGTAAAATATGATGAGGATTACTGACAACCTTGTTCACCATATAACAAGTTCTACCAATTGCAAAGTATCACATACTTTGCCTCCCAGGTGAATAAATATTTCAGATCTTACCAAATACTCACTGTAAGGGTGTGGACTCACCCCTGTGGTGCCTCCTGCTGGTCATACATGGGAATTAGCTCACCAGCCGTTGGAGCGCCCTCTGCAGGCCAGTGTCCCACTGCCACTTGCCATCTCAAATGTACTTAAGATTCATCAGCAGAAACTCGAACCCCTAAGACTGAGGTCTCCAGTTCCATTCTGGATGACCCTGATCAGTCCCTAATGAGATCTCACCCACACAGAAGAAGGGAGTAACTGCATTCTAGATAAAACCAGGTTTATCCAACTTCTCTGCAGAGGGGTTGGCGTGGAAGAAGTGGAACTTCCCCAATAGAGGGAACAGAGCAAAGAGGTGTTGGTCCAGCCCTTTAAACACAGAGTGGACAAGTCAGAAGAAGCTAGGGCAGGACAAAGGAACAAGGGTGGCAGAGGAGACTCTTTGGTTGCAGGGCTCTGGCTGTAGCAGAGAGACAAACTCCTGCAGGAGGAGAATCCATGAGCTGGAGATGTGGATCCTGGACACCCTAGAGTGTTCTGACCTAATCCCAAAGAATGCTCCAGGGTGGTGAGGTCACTGTGGCAGGGAATGGCATGCAAGTCTTGTATTGTGTTTACCGGGATCTCGGCATCTTTTGTACTGTCTAAAGTGGAGGAATTATTTTAGCCACCGCTTTTGCAAGGCCTGGGTCTTGTGGAGGAAAATGGCCTAAGGCCTAAACTTTGGCTAAACTTTGGTCAAGTGAACTGTATGTATGGTCAGGTGAACTGTACGTGTGGCCTGGAGGAAGGAGGGAAGGGGGGAGGTAAAAGACTAAGAAAAATAGGAAAAAGCTTGCTTTGCTTCATCCCTTATATGGATTTAAAATTTTAAGGAAGTATATGTAATTTTCGGCTGCCTTGGCTGACTCCCCCATGCATGCATGTTTGATTAATCAATAAAGGAGCCTCAGGCTGTCTGATCAAAATCAATCGTGTGGTCGGTTTTCTACAACAATTTGGGGGCTCGTCTGGGATCCACAGAAGACTTTCCCAGACTGGAGGACCATGAGCAGTCTTGCACCAGACCCAGGGCCCATCTGAAAGGTAAGAGACCTTTTGAATTCTCTATCGTGGTTTTCTGGTGGAGGCCCAGGGTTGGGTGAGTTGCATACTGGATCTGAACCTTTTACTGCCAGACACACCTGACGCCCTTCTGTCTCTGGTTCTGGTTCCCCGTGAAGAGCCACTGGGTGTGGCTAGGTAGGTCGTGGATAGACCTCTGTTTCTGTGGGCCAGTGTGAAAGTTAAGGTTGGTAGACCGGCGTGAGTGAGGGTCGCAAGAAGACGCCCCGAGTCCTCTGCAAAGTCCTGGGGGCTCATGACCAGAGGTGCCTTGAATGCAAGCCCTGCGACCCCGCCTTAGTGGGTCGGTAAAAGACCCTGACCAGGATAAGGCTTCCTCAGCATGGCATGACTGGCAAGGTGCCTGTCTTGGTCTAGGATTGTGTGACCCTGTCCTTTATTGTCTGTGAACGGTCTGATTTCCTCACCCTCTTTCCCTCAGGTTCCCCGCCTTTGCCAGTAAAAGGCGGTCTGAAGACCCACTGACGAGTCCAAATGCCTCACCGAAAGCTATAGAGTAAGCGGCGCTGCTCTCTCTGAGACTAGCTGACGCTCTTTGCTGGACGGGGGTGTAGGCAGTCATGGATGCACCTAAACAAGTCTTTCTTGTGTGAAAGACCTGTGTGAAAGTGTCGGGTCCTGGGGCGGTGGGCTCAACGGGAGTGCCACTCCATCAGGAAAGTCAGGATACTGGGGGCTGGAGGATCTAAGATAATCCTCGACTCGCCGGGAAAGCTGTAGAAAAGGGGGTCGGTGTGGGATCACCGTCTCGCCAAAAGGGCACACCTGGTTCTGGTCTGTTTTGTGTTTGTCTGTCTGTGTCTGTTTGTGTATAAACTGTCTATATAATATGGGTGCTAGTGAGTCAAAAGGAGTCACCATCCCACCAAAAGGTACACCCACGTTTTATATGGATACCAATTACAGCCCTTCTATTTGTATGTTTCTAAACAAATGAAATTGGTATACCAGGGATGATCCAAAATTGCAGTTTCCCTTGGAGGGAAGCTTTGACCTTGATAGGATTGTGCACCTCAGAGGCGCGCGTCTTGCCAACTAAGTCGGACAAGGTCAGTTTGATGTATATTTTAATTGGTATGAAAAAAACAGAAAATTGGCGCAGTGAATCTCAAATGAGGAGTCTCAAGGACTCCCAGGAGAAACTTACCACACAATTGAAAAAGATAAAAAGGGAATTGGCAAAAGATTTAAATTCAACTAAGCCGGCAAGAAATATTAGGCAACAAAAGACCCTTACGTTCACCCCTCAGACAGTGTCTCCCCGTACTGAGGAAACAATCCCCTTATGCCAATTCCCGGGCATTGGCACTTCGGGTCAGCAGACCTTGGTGTCTGTGCATGCACCTTGGTCTCCCACGGAATTGTATAATTTAATTAATTTTTTTCCAAAAATAAAAGAAGACCCTGTTAAATTCCAAGGAGAATTAAAACCTGTCATGCACTGATACAACCCTACCTGGGCAGACTTAAACCAACTCCTGGAGGGAGTCGTGCCCAGGAAAACATTAAATTGCCTTTATCAGGCAGCCCGGTGGCCCATGGAGGACCCAGGCCATGACCAGGACACAATAAATAGGATTAGAAACAGGCAGTGGAAAGCAGTTCTCACAGTCTGCCCAAAGAAAGCAATTTGGGCCAAAATTAGCACCTATAAACAAATTAAAAATAAGAATTTAAATAAAACCCAACACTATCACCACCACATTGAAACCCTCTAGCTCCAGGACATGCAGGGACCCCACAGTAGCCACCCGTTGTGGGGGAGAGGGGAAAGGCCAAACCAAGGTCCCCAACATTCACCTCCCCAGGGACCCAGTGATGGCGCGTGTCACCATTGTAAAAAGATGGGCCATTGGAAAAGGGAATGTCCCTATCACCCTGGCCATTCCACAAGGGGTAGGAGTGGGCAACGTTCTTGTGCCCCATCCTGTCTCTTCACCTCTGACCTTTTCTGTCGGTCCTCTATCTATCACGTTTTCCTCCTCAGTCCTTGTTCACCAGTTAACCTTTTGGGAAAAGACTTGCTGTGTAAATTAAATTGTATAATTATAATAATATATGGAGATATACCTTTCTCCTAGAACTGGAAGGAACCCTGAAAGGTCATTGAGTCCAGCCCCCTGCCTTCACTAGCAGGACCAAGTACTGATTTTTGCCCCAGATCCCTAAGTGGCCCCCTCAAGGATTGAACTCACAACCGTGGGTTTAGCAGGCCAATGCTTGCTGTAAACCAGATGGTGTGTATCTGGATGTGCCTGGTCCCACTCACAATGAGGTCCTGGCAGTTTATAGGAGAAGACCGACCCCATCCTTCCTCATTGCAACAGGAACTGCTCGTTAAGGTCTCTCCTTCCCTGTGGGCCTTGTGAACCGATCATGCCAACCAGGTTGGGTGCATTGGGTCTGCCCAAGCCATTAAGATTTGCCTAAACCCAGCAAGACCCCTTCCCACACTGTAGCAGTACCCTCTATCAAAACAGGCCAAGGAAAAATCCAACCTGTTATCTCCTGCATTCAGCAAGGAGTCATTATTGCTATGGTCAGTGAGTGTAAGTACTCCATTTTACTGTGCTGTTAATGTGGCTGTTTTTACTATCTTTCCCATTGTAAGTATTCTCACACTTCTTATCACACTGTCTGTACTGGGCTAGCTTGATTATCACTTCAAAAGTTTTTTTTCTCTTAATTAATTGGCCTCTCAGAGTTGGTAAGACAACTCCCACCTGTTTATGCTCTCTGTATGTGTGTATATATATCTCCTCAATATATGTTCCATTCTATATGCATCCGAAGAAGTGGGCTGTAGTCCACGAAAGCTTATGCTCTAATAAATTTGTTAGTCTCTAAGGTGCCACAAGTACTCCTGTTCTTTTTGTTAAAAGAAAGTGTTTATAAAAGAAAAATTCTTGGTTTCCTTGCAGCCATTCATTTCGGAATGTCTGTAAATAATCCAGGCAAGAGGTTATTTAAGTCAAATCATTTGACTATGAAAAAAATTAGTTAAATTTGTTAAAGAACAATCCTGGTGTGTATGATCTTTGTTTTATAAGTTAAAATAAATTGATGTTGTTTTGGGGTTATAAAACCAAGAAATTTGTTTACCAATCAAACAAAACTAGTATTATTTAATTTTGATATTTAGCATTTAATCCTTTAAGTGACTTAATGCTTTATAAGATTTAAATTGATTTTTTTAATAAAAAAACCAAAGTTGTGGCTGCAGCAAGGCAGTCAAAGCCAGGAGAATGGAAAAAGATTTTAAATCTGTTTTGGTAACAAATAGCAAATAAAACCTGTAATCAGCGCCCCGCACTAAGCCTTAAGGTGGCTCTGTGTAATCAACGGTCACTTTGCCAAAGGGGAGCCAAAGTGGATTGTAAAAAAGCAACAGAGGGTCCTGTGGCACCTTTAAGACTAACCTTTAAGTTAGTCTTAAAGGTGCCACAGGACCCTCTGTTGCTTTTTACAGATTCAGACTAACACGGCTACCCCTCTGATACTTGAAAGTGGATTGTGTTTTCCTTTTCGCAAATTGTTCTTGAAGTGTTGCTGGGTACACCTTACACCCTGATCACCTTTGGCGCTCCCCGGACGGCCGCCTGATTGCACCTCAGGTGCTCTGGCCCTATTTGCTCGCGTGCATCACCGGACGGCACGCATGAGCAAAGGCAGGATTGATTGTTACAGTTAAATTAGACTTTTCCTCTGTGGCCCAGCACTACTGCCAGCAACATAATGTTGGTAAAGCTGTCAAAGTTAGGCAGGCAGCACATTCCCCACTCTGGAGACCTTTTGTAAATATTCAGATTGATTTTATTCAAATGTTTAAATGTTGTAATTGTAAGTATGTGTTAGTTTCAATAATGTATTTCCTTGTAAAAAGGCAGATGCCAAAACTGTTACAAAATCCTTAAGCAAAAGTTTTACATCACCATCTGGCATATCTGGACTGATTATAAAAGAGTTATGTGCAGTTTCACAGATCCAGGATGGCCAAATGCCCTTTGAAGGCCACTCCCAATCGAAAACCTGACTCAGCCCTCATAAAATTTCTACGAGGGCGCCCGATGCAACTATGAACAGTGCCCTGCTGGCCCTGGCTCCGATGAACATTTATTTAATAAATAACACACTGCTTAATTATTGCCAGGCACTAATGAAATGTGTTGGTTTTTTTTTATATACGGCAGCCCTGCCATTCGCTGAAACCAGGAGACTGGATCTACATAGAGGTCCATCAGCGAGGAACCACCCTGGCCCCATGCTGAAAGACCCTTTTCAAGTCCTGTTAATTATCAACACTGCTGTGAAATGCTGAGAATCGACTCCCTGCCCATGTTTCTCACTGTAATGGCTCTCTGATTGATGATCGGTCTATCTGTCCTTCTGGCGTTGTTGTTCCTTCTGGACAGCAGGAGTGAAGGACAAGGTGAAAAGCCGGTAACCTCTCCTTTGTCCGCTGACAGACCCACTGTGCCTTTGGATCTTGCTAAGAAAACAACCTCTCCACCTAAGGACATAATAAAGCGTCTAACCAAGTAAGGTGATTGTGCTAGTAACCTCTCCCCTGCTGTCTCACTGCCAGACGGCTAAGTGAACTAAGACTACGAAATCTCAAAGAATAGCTTGTGGAAGCTAGGCAAAACTACTTGAAGATAAAACTTTTAATATTCCTTAGCCTCTCCTTCTTAACGAACTTAGGGTGGGGATGGGAAAGTAATATTTTTCTAAATCTTAGCCATCAGTAGCCTCTGATTTAGCCTGTACCATATTGCAATATACCCCTATTTATATCATTGATATTAATGCCTCTTTGCCCTTTGTAAAGGTGTTTAACCAACGGATGTGGTATAATACTTCACAAAGAAGAGATGTGTTTGGACACCGATGGACCGTAATCAATGCTACACTAGGAACCATAAAGTTCATGCTGTCCTTATCCAGTTTTCAAATTACCTTTACATATCCAAATTGCTCTAAAGGACCTGCCATTCGGCTAGCACAACAAAAGGCTTGGGCTTCTCCCAAAAAGAAAAGAGATTTGACTAGACACCTGTGGGATAGGGCTAATAGCACAGCTGCAATTTGGAATATTCACAAAAGCCAACAGCATGAGGAAAAATTAGGCCAATTGGAAAAAGCCACTGGTCTTATTTCTGGAGCACAGCTAATGCAGGTTCAGGCTGGAGTGGGTGAATTGCATGTTATTTCTGCCCTTAGTTCTATAACCCAGAAGTTGCTGACAGAGATGGTATTAAATATCACAGGTGCTGGGAAGACATTGCAGTGGGACTTGGCATGTTCAGAAATTCAAGATTTCCTGAATGACCAGCTAATGGCCATTACAGCTGTGTATTTGTTAAGGCCCATATCATACTTGATGCCCATTTTAACCTCACTACAACTGCAGGCAGCCATATTATTTATTAGCCTGCGGATAAAAAATTGCAATCCACTGTCATGTATAAAATGCCCTTTAACTGAACAACCCTGGTACCTGACCATTTCCAAAATCTGCTTTAATTGTTACCAGAGGTCCAAAAAAATTCAAAAACCAGTAGGAGAACACTTCAATCTACCTGGTCACTCAGTAACAGACTTAAAAGTGGCAATTCTTCAACAAAAAATCTTCAAAAACAGACTCCAACGAGAAACTGCAGAACTGGAATTAATTTGAAAACTGGTCACTGTCAAATTAGGCCTGAATAAAGACTGGGAGTGGATGGGTCATTACAAAAATGAATTTCCCATACTAATTTCCCCCTACTATTACTCGTAGCTTCTTGTAAACTATTTGCCCACTTTAATTGAATTGTCTCGTTAGCACTGACCCCCCACTTGGTAAGGCAACTCCCATCTTTTCATGTACTGTGTATATATACCTGCTCCTGTATTTTCCACTCCATGCATTTGATGAAGTGGGTTTTAGCCCACGAAAGCTTATGCTCAAATAAATGCGTTAGTCTCTAAGGTGCCACAAGGACTCCTCGTTGTTTTTGCTGCTACAGACTAACACGGCTACGACTCTGAAAAGAGGTCTAAAAAATACCTATAGCTTTTAAATGTTTGATTGTCTTTACAGCCTAAAGTATGGTGGAGATTTCTGAACCCTTCCCATAGCATGGATTGCAAGAAATGACCCATAGAATTTCACCAACTCCTGTGATTATATTTAAACTTCCCAATAGCATCTGCACACTCCTGAGGTTTTATTTCATTTCATATCAGAGCTCACCATCCTCACCCACCTACACTACTGTGGGTGTACAACCATCAAATTTAATTACTGGTCACTAATATGATTACCCCTGATGGCAACAAGAGTGGGTAATCACAGTCACCCTTGCTATTCGGTGGGGAGTGGTTAAAATCATTCAGTTCAACAGGGTGAGTCAGCTCTATTGTTCTCAAACACGTCTGAAACATCCCTGTTTTTTTTTCTTTTAATTGTAAACACATTTTTAGGGTCCCCCCCCAACATTCCACAACACACATTTCAGCTTTTTGCTGTAAATGGGTCTCTTTTACACTGAAAGAGCACTACATGGAATGCCACTCCATTGACAGTTATCACTGCACGAATATATAACCAGACCTCCTTCAGCACCTTCCCAGAGATAGATCCAGATAGTGCTTGGTTTGAAAGGAGGTTACCTTCTTTTGGGATTTGCCATGAAGATGAAGATGGTGACTGATGGGAAGAATGGCTCCCAAGATTCGGTTTCAAAAGGTCCGTTGATCCAGTAATGTGTGTGAAGCTAAGGTCTGACAAGAAGAAAGCTCAGGTGACACTTGCTGAAGAAGGAATATGAGGGACATTTTAAAAAAGTCACTCATTGCACCTGTGAAGGATAGTATTTAAATCATACTTAAATTTTCTATTTGTCTATATTTTGGCTTGCTCTGTGTGGTGTGTGTGTGGTATAGACAGGAATGTAGTCTTTTTCAGGACATGGATTTATGTTTTATGTAAAAATACAAAAATTAGATCTCACAGAGCTTTCGTTTTATAGATATATTGCTGTTATATGCTGTATTTTATTGCGGTTGCAGGAACAAATCATCCCGATGTGTAGAAAGAATAGTAAATATGGCAGGTGACCAGCTTGGCTAAACAGTGAAATCCTTGCTGATCTTAAACGCAAAAAAGAAGCTTACAAGAAGTGGAAGACTGGACAAATGACCAGGGAGGAGTATAAAACTATTGCTCAGGCATTCAGGAGTGAAATCAGGAAGGCCAAATCACACTTGGAGTTGCAGCTAGCAAGAGATGTTAAGAGTAACAAGAAGGGTTTCTTCAGGTATGTTAGCAAGAAGAAGAAAGTCAAGGAAAGTGTGGGCCCCTTACTGAATGAGGGAGGCAACCTAGTGACCGAGGATTGGAAAAAGCTAATGTACTCAATGCTTTTTTTGCCTCTGTCTTCACGCACAAGGTCAGCTCCCAGACTGCTGCACTGGGCAGCACAATATGGGGAGAAGGTGACCAACCCTCTGTGGAGAAAGAAGTGGTTCGGGACTATTTAGAAAAACTGGACGTGCACAGGTCCAGGTTGGATATTAGGAAACATTATTTCACTAGGAGGTGGTGAAGCACTGGAATGCGTTACCTAGGGAGGTGGTGGAGTCTCCTTCCTTGGAGGTTTTTAAGGCCCGGCTTGACAAAGCCCTGGCTGGGATGATTTAGCTGGGAATTGGTCCTGCTTTGAGCAGGGGGTTGGACTAGATGACCTCTTGAGGTCTCTTCCAACCCTGATATTCTATGATTCTATGTACCACAAAGCAACACCCTGGCACCCCCATGTTCACCTGTGTTATACACCGCAACAAATCTTGTCCAAAATATGTCATGTGAAGTGTCAGTGGAAAAGTTATGGTTTGCTGAATAGGATAATCCCATCAGTATGCTTGTACCATTTGTGTATCTGAAGTTATATATATTGACTTTGGATCTGTATTTCAAATGTTTTGCTCCTTTGGTAATTCCCACAAGGTACTTTACATCCAATATAGGCAGCACATTGTGGATGAAACATTCAAAGTATTGTCCCAGAAAGAAACACAATAAGCATTTGAAGAAGCTTGTGCCCACCTGATGGACTTTCCTGTGAATGTTCTAGTCAGGATCTGGGTAATGGCCCCTGCTATGACTCATTGAAGCATGCAAGGGCATGTGACCAGCTCATGGGACTCTGGACTCCCTCTTGTGCCTGACCTTATCCACTAACTGTGCTGGGGGCTTTGTTTTGGCCAATGAAATTCCCTCCACATGACAGAAATTATAACAGGGAAAATGGACATCATCACTTGGCCTCACTCCCCCACAACTCAACACCTGGAAAGACCGTTGGAACAAAGGACTGAACTGGGGCTTTGGTCCCAGGCTGAAGGGGTTTCTAGCCTGTGTATGGAAGATTTTGTGACTGTTTGTACCATCAGGCTGAGACAATCCTTGATTCAAATCCTGTCTAGTGTATTAAATTTAGATTGCAATTTTGTTTATTTCTTAGGAAGCCAACTTTGATGTGTCCTCTATTATTTATAATCACTTAATCCATCTTTCCATAGTTAATTATTTATTATTATTATTATTATTATTTTACCTATAACAGTGTGTTGTTTGAAATGCACAAGGGAAATCTGCTCAGGAACAGCGGCTGGTGCATTGTCATCTCCACATTGCAGAAGACGGAGACTGGGCAATAAACTTACACCGGTCAGGCTTCTGACCAGGGCAAGACTATACAGCTCTGGGGTCCTCAGCTGGGAGCTTGGGGGAACTGGCTTCAGACTCTCTATTGTTGTTGCATGAGAGCCTAGCGAAAGCATTCATGTAACTGCAGCTGGGTGTGTCCCTGTCTTTGTATGGCTGTGTAAGTGCAAGACCTGCAGATGTTTACAGCTTGTCACAGCCTCATGTGTGATAGGGGGCCCAGATTTGTATGCCACAGGGCTTAGTGGTACCCCAGTTCCAGGTTCCACCCCAGGGAAGTCCATCACACACACCCAATGAACAGGCCCTGCTAGATCATGAGTGCATTTCTTTGTTGTCATGCACTCAGTTACTGATCAAAAGTCAGTGGTTATGGCAGGGATGGCAGGATTCTGTGACCGGCCACGTCATGTATCCATTTGCTTCAGTTTACCTATCTGTATAATAGGGATGTGTTCATAATGACTTTTCTTTGCTAGGTGTTTTAAAGATCTTTCACTGAAAGGTGCTGCAAAGTATAATGATAATTACTGTGACAAAGTGGGAACGTTCTTAATCTTTTCTCTGAATACTGTGGGGTGCCTCAGTTTCCCCTATGCATTTCTTAAGTATCTAAGTGGTGGGATAAGGGGGTGTGATTGTTGCAGAGCCCTAGAGGGCCTGTGTGATGTTGTCTGCACAGAGAATGGCCGACACCCTGTCTCCTGGCAATTGGTGGCCTGGGCCCCTCCCCTGCAAGGTGCCAACTGAACGTGTTGGAGAACAAAGAGATCAGGTGCCCTCCTGGCCTGGGAAAGAGATAAAGGCCAGAGGAGGGGCTGGAGGGAGTTTCAAGGTTGGAGCTGGCTGGGGAGATGAGGGAAGGCCTAGAACCTGGGTCTGGGCTCCCCACCCCCCAAGATGGACCTGACTGAGGGGTCCTGTTTTATGTACCTACAAGCTCTGTTTTATACTGTGTTCCTGTTGTCTAATAAACCTTCTGTTTTACTGGCTGGCTGAGTGATATGGTGAATTGCAGGAAGTGGGGGGTGCAGGGCCCTGACTCCCCCATACTCTGTGACAGTTACTGATGAGAATTACTCATCTCTGATATCATAATGATTGCCCCATGTGTCTGCAGAAAGTGTTCATGTCTCCCCTCATCTTTCTCCAGATATCTCTGTCTACTATCTACAAATCCATGCTGGGCATTTACAGGGTGTCAGACCCTATAAAGAGCTAGACATTATGCCTAGTTTTCTTAATAATCAACTATAAATTTTAAATACACACAAATGCGCAGAGCAGCCAATTCCTCTCTGACTCAGCACAGAGCCCAAGAGTTCTCATCTCCCTTTGGGAAAGTCCCTCAATTACTGTTTACTCCTAAAGCAGGATAAATAGCACAGAAATGCAGTCAGGTCTGTCTCCAGCTTATCTCAGATGCTTGCTTATCCACTAGAGGCTGAGTGAATCCCACTGGGATTACACAGAGCTATATTATGAACGGTGCACACACCTGTGTTGACTCACGGCTTGGGATACTGCTGCAGATGCTGTGGTGAGAGAGGTGCGGGACACGGCTACCTGAGGGGGATTCCCAGGGAACACGCTTCCATCTCAGAATTTGTAGGTACACATCTCTTGATGGGGAGCTCACCTGCTCAACAAACACCATGCAACACGGGCATCATCGGATAGAGTGTAAGTCTGTGGTCCTTTCTGCTCTGCACAGCCATTAAACATCCCAGGGATCTTGTCAGAAGGTTTGAGTTTCCTCCAAAATGTCATTCCTTTCCATACAGCATGACCCAGCTGATGGCCTCCAGCCCCGAGGTGGCTGCATTTCAGTAGCACAGGGGATCATAGATTCATAGATTCTAGGACTGGAAGGGAACTCGAGAGGTCATCGAGTCCAGTCCCCTGCCTGCATGGCAGGACCAAATACTGTCTAGACCATCCCTGATAGACATTTATCTAACCTACTCTTAAATATCTCCAGAGATGGAGATTCCACAACCTCCCTAGGCAATTTGTTCCAGTGTTTAACCACCCTGACAGTTAGGAACTTTTTCCTAATGTCCAACCTAGACCTCCCTTGCTGCAGTTTAAACCCATTGCTTCTGGTTCTATCCTTAGAGGCTAAGGTGAACAAGTTTTCTCCCTCCTCCTTATGACACCCTTTTAAATACCTGAAAACTGCTATCATGTCCCCTCTCAGTCTTCTCTTTTCCAAACTAAACAAACCCAATTCTTTCAGCCTTCCTTCATAGGTCATGTTCTCAAGACCTTTAATCATTCTTGTTGCTCTTCTCTGGTCCCTTTCCAATTTCTCCACATCTTTTTTAAAATGTGGTGCCCAGAACTGGACACAATACTCCAGCTGAGGCCTAACCAGAGCAGAGTAGAGCGGAAGAATCACTTCTCGTGTCTTGCTCACAACACACCTGTTAATACATCCCAGAATCATGTTTGCTTTTTTTGCAACAGCATCACACTGTTGACTCATATTTAGCTTGTGGTCCACTATAACCCCTAGATCCCTTTCTGCCATACTCCTTCCTAGACAGTCTTTTCCCATTCTGTATGTGTGAAACTGATTTTTCCTTCCTAGGTGGAGCACTTTGCATTTGTCTTTGTTAAACTTCATCCTGTTTAACTCAGACCATTTCTCCAATTTGTCCAGATCATTTTGAATTATGACCCTGTCCTCCAAAGCAGTTGCAATCCCTTCCAGTTTGGTATCATCTGCAAACTTAATAAGTGTACTTTCTATGCCAATATCTAAGTCGTTGATGAAGATATTGAACAGCGCTGGTCCCAAAACAGACCCCTGCGGTACCCCACTCTTTATGCCTTTCCAGCAGGATTGGGAATCATTAATAACAACTATCTGAGTACGGTTATCCAGCCAGTTATGCACCCACCTTATAGTAGCCCCATCTAAATTGTATTTGCCTAGTTTATCAATAAGAATATCATGCGAGACCGTATCAAATGCCTTACTAAAGCCTAGGTATACCACATCCACAGCTTCTCACTTGTCCACCAGACTCGTTATCCTATCAAAGAAAGCTATCAGATTGGTTTGACATGATTTGTTCTTCACAAATCCATGCTGGCTGTTCCCTATCACCTTACCACCTTCCAAGTGTTTGCAGATGATTTCCTTAATTACTTGCTCCATTATCTTCCCTGGCACAGAAGTTAAACTAACTGGTCTGTAGTTTCCTGGGTTGTTTTTATTTCCTTTTTATAGATGGGCACTATATTTGCCTTTTTCCAGTCTTCTGGAATCTCTCCAGTCTCCCATGACTTTCCAAAGATAATAGCTAGAGGTTCAGATACCTCCTCTATTAGCTCCTTAGATCGTTTGTACATCTACTAACACCTTTAAACCTGAACGATCTATTAGATCGTTCAGGTTTAAAGGTGTTAGTAGATGTACAAAGACTGTCACCTCTCTTCTTGCATCTAAGGGGTCTGGCTGTTAATGGAGGTGGAGAGGCAGTAGAAGAGGGGGGCGTTACCTGAGTTTTACCTGCTGGAAAGCATGGAGGTACTAGGAATCCTAACTGAACCAATTATAAGAACTATTCAACGTGAGTAAGACATTTTCTCTCCTAGGTTTATTCGAGAAGTCGGCTGAACTGTTATGCCTGAAACTTAAAAATTATTCATCTGGAATATGTGTGGCAAATTTTAGACCAAACCATTAAAGTCTCAGGAGGTCATCTAGTCCAAACCCTGCTCAAATCAGGACCAACGCCAACTAAATCAGCCCAGACAGGGCTTTGTCAAGGTGGGCCTTAAAAACATATACGGATGGAGATTCCACCACCTCCCTAGGTAACCCATTCCAGTGCTTCACCACCCTCCTAGTGAAATAGTGTTTCCTAATATCCAATTTAGACCTCCCACACTGTAACTTGAGACCATTGTTTCTTGTTCTGCCACCACTGAGAATAGCCGAGCTCCATCCTCTTTAGAACCTCCCTTCAGGTAGTTGGAGGCTACTATCAAATCCCCCCTCACTCTTCTCTTCTGAAGACTAAGTAAGCCCAGTTCCCTCTGTGTCTCCTCATGAGTCATTATTTCACTAGGAGGGTGGTAAAGCACTGGAATGGGTTACCTAGGGACATGGTGGAATCTCCATCCTTAGAGTTTGTAAGGCCCTGCTTGACAAAACTCTGGCTGGATGATTTAGTTGGTGTTGGTCCTGCCTGGAGCAGCGGGTTGGACTAGATGACCTCCTGAGGTCTCTTCCAACCCTAATCTCCTATGATTCTATGTACCCCAGCCACCAGTCATTTTTGTTGCCCTCTGTTTGGCTCTCTCCAGTTTGTCCACATACTTCCTATAGTGCGGGGCTCAAAAATGGATGCAATACTCCAGATGTGGCCTCACCAGGACCAGTTAGAGGGGAATGATAACTTCCCTCGATCTGCTTGCAATGCTCCTACTAATGCAGCCCAATATGCCGTTAGCCTTCTTGGCAACAAGAGCACACTGCTGACTCATATCCATCTTCTCTTCCACTGTAATCCCCAGATCCTCTTCTACAGAGCTGCCGCTTATCCAGTCGGTCCCCAGCCTGTAGCAGTGCATGGGATTCTTTCATCCTAAGTGCATGCCTCTGCACTTGTCCTTGTTATATCTCATCAGATTTCTTTTTGCCCCAATCCTCCAGTTTGCATAGGTCACTCTTGACCCTATCCCAATCGTCCAGTGCATCTACCTCTCCTCCCAGCTTAGTGTCATACGTGAACTTGCTGAGGGTGCAATTCATCCCATCATCAAGATCATTAATGAAGATGTTGAACAATACCAGCCATAGGAACAACTATTCGGGCACTCTGCTTGATACTGGCTGTCAATTAGACATCAAACCGTTGATGGCTACCCGTTGAGAATGATGATAAAGCCAGCTTTCTACCCACCTTATTATTAGGGTGACCAGACGTCCCGATAAAATTGGGACCATCCCGATATTTAGGTGTTTGTCCCGCGTCCCGATTGATCTTCGGTCGGGTTTTTTTCCCCCCTCTCCTGAAAACCAGAGGCTGAAAGTATGCATAGCTAAGGGAGGGTGCATAATCTCCTCCGACTGCCCACAGCACTCGGCTATTCTCGGCTTCCCCCCCTCCCCCCGCCCGCAGCAGCACTGAGACACAATAGGGAATTGGGAGAGGGAGCTGTTTGTGTCGTTACACCAGCAGCACTCGGGTTTTGGTTATTTTTGCTCCGCCGGTGACCCCCCCGATATTTTCTTCCTGTCAGCTGGTCACCCTACTTATTATCCATTCATCCAGTGCATACTTTTTTAACTTGTTGGCAAGAATACTGTGGGAGAATGTATGAAAACCTTTGCTAAAGTCAATATATAGCACATCCATCGCTTTCCCCATATCCACGGGGCCAGTTAGCTCATCATAGAAGGCAATTAGGTTAGTCAGGCATGATTTGCCCTTGGTGAATCCAAGTTGACTGTTCCTGATCACCTTCCTCTCCTCCAGGTGCTTCAAAAGCAACCAGTTTTGTCAGGCATTCAAATATCTCATCAGCCCTTTTCGCCACAGCATCGCACTGGGATCTCATGATGTCAACAGTGACCCCAAAATCCTTCTAAGGGGCCCTGTGTTCCATAATGCAGTGCCCTTGTCTTTGGGTTGGACCTGCATTCCCTTTTTCTAGAGGATAACTTTTCATTTGACTGTATTAAAACATATTGTATGTATGGGCCCAGCTCACCAAACACTCCAGATCAATCGTTACACCTATAGTGGTGTCCTCATTGTAACCACTCTGCCGATCTTTGGATAATCGCAAATTTTAGCTGCAGTGATTTTCTTTTTGCTCCCAGGTCATTGATTAAAATATTGAATAGCATCTGGCCTAAAATTGATCCACGTAGAACCCCAGTGGATACATCTCCTTTCGCTGACAATGCCCCATTGACAACTGCTTTCTGAGATGTATCAGTTAACCAGTTTTTAGTCCATTTTATGTGTGCTCTATTGATATTGTATAGTGTTTATTTTTTATCAGAATGTTTTCCCCTACTAAACAAATATCATCAAGAAATTAAAGTCTATTGCATCTCCTTGGCTCCCTTGATCAACCATATATGTACTCACAGTAAAGGATGAAATGGGCTTCATTTGACAAGACCGGTTTTCCATTAACCCCTTTTTTGGTTAGTATTAATTATATTACTAGGCTTTTTTTTAAAATAATCCAACTTTTCCATTATTCCCTAACCTTATCAATTTTTTTAACTTTCCCTTTATTATTTTCATTCTTTACATTTAACTCCGTACTCTCCTATATTTTTTTAGTCACTCTGCTGCAGCCTGATTGTGAACTTCTGATTCGAAATGAGATGTGTGTGTTGTCAGACGCTACCAGTGTGGTGCTCTGCTCTGTTCTATGTTGATATCAATCGGCTGCATGTGTGTTCCCTCTGTGTGCTGCCCCAGCTCTGCGCAGATAGCTGACACAGCAGACTCCGAAAGAATCCCCAATGACCACAGACTCTAGTAAGGTACGAAGGCACCTCGGCCAGGTTTATTGTTGAAGAGAAACACAGTCTCCAGCTCCCCGGCATAGAAGTCCAAGGTGCTGATGAGGTGCGGCTAGCTAGTACTTATGTACTCCCTGACAATGGACTGGCTCAGCCAGTGGCAGGACTTTCCACTGCCCCGTAGGCCGGACCAAGACACCACCCCAGGGATGCATTCTTATACACAGGTACAAACAAGTTGCACATCACTCCTGACGTATTGAGGTGCAACCCCTCTACGTAGCAAGGTACAACCCCTCTACGCAGTAAGGTGCCGCCTCTCACCTTGTACATGTTGGTTCGATCAAAACAACTCTATCCATCATTTTACCCTTTTGCCCCTGTCATTGGGATGGGTCGGCCTGTTCCATGTTATCTGTGGAATGTTCCGGTATAGTGTATGTTCTGATATCTGGTGTCCAGTACCTTTTAGGTATGTCTCTTTTTGCAGCATCAGCCCTTTCCTTGCCAGCTTCTGTGACCAGGGCCTGCCTCTGGCTCACAGCTTCACTTTGCTTTATGTTTGCGAAGTCTTGACCATTACTTTAATTCAGGCCTCAGGCCTCATACTGGGCCTCTGATAAGGGTTTATGTTTCAGGGCCTCATCTTACTACAGTGTGGTTGATCAGTCAGTATGTATCTCTGATGTTCTTAACTATAAGGTTCTACTATAGATAATGTTTAACACCCTCTGTCAAGGCTGTATCCCCACTTTGAACTTTAGGGTTCAAATGTAGGGGCCTGCATGAAAACTTCTAAGCTTAACTACCAGCTTAGCCCTGATCCGCTGCCACCATTTCCAATGGATTCCCCCCCCCCGGGAAGCCTTGAAAAACGTTCACCAATTCCCTGGTGAATCAAGATCCAAACCCCTTGGATCTTAAAACAAGGAAAAATCAATCAGGTTCTTAAAAAGAAGGCTTTTAATTAAAGAAAAAGGTAAAAATCATCTCTGTAAAATCAGTATGGAAATTAACCTTACAGGGTAATCAAACTTAAAGAGCTCAGAGGACTCCCCTCTAGTCTCAGGTTCAAAGTACAGCAAACAAAGATAAACACTCTAGTAAAAGGTACATTTACAAGTTGAGAAAACAAAGGAAAACTAACACGCCTTGCCTGGCTATTTACTTACAAGTTTGAAATAGGAGAGACTTGTTTAGAAAGATGTGGAGAACCTGGATTGATGTCTGGTCCCTCTCAGTCCGGAGAGTGAACACACAACAAACAAAGAACACAAACAAAAACCTTCCCCCCCCCCCCCAAGATTTGAAAGTATCTTGTCCCCTTATTGGTCCTTTGGGTCAGATGCCAGCCGGGTTACCTGAGCTTCTTAACCCTTTACAGGGAAAAAGATTTTGGAGTCTCTGGCCAGGAGGGATTTTATAGTACTGTACACAGGACAGCTGTTACCCTTCCCTTTATAGTTATGACACCCTCCTTGACTGCTAATGGACTGGAACATATTTCATCACTTTAGGTGAAGTGAATACCTCATACAACTTCTTTCCAAAAGAGAACAAAACTGTTGGGGGTCGAATTGAGAAAAAGGGAAGGATCCTGTCAGAGGCTGGACTTTTCAGTCTAAGTACCACCTTTTATTGAATCAGAGTTGCTACAAGCTTGCAAGCTGTACTGCCCGTTCCCCTCCTCCCTAACCCTGATGAGTCAGCCCAGATGTTTACTCATGTTACCCTTTTATTGCTCTCCCCTTACCCAGGTGGGCAGAACCGATCTCGGTCTTGCCCCAATAAATATTCTTTAATTACCCTGCCAATTCTCCGCACCTGTTTATTGTTTATTCCTGTCCTGACCTGTTTGCCTTATGGGGATAGTTTTTGAGCACTTGGATTTGATCTTTTGCAGGTGTGCGTACATCACAGGACTTTCCCTGCCTGTGTCTGCCGGCTCTTACCAGGCAGACTTGAGCATTTAGCCTTTTATCAAGTTGTGATTACAGGGCTTCCTGTTATGTGCCTTCTGCTAGCAGCCTGCCAGCCAGCATTTAATCTTTGCACTTTATCAGATAGGGCTCGTGTCTAACCAAAGCAGCCCCCCGCAAAACATTTCTTGAATTTTTTCCCCTTTTCTGCAATGTTAGTAAGTTGACTTTTCCCTTTAGAAATTGGTCTGAACATTTTCTAGAATTTCTTTAGTTCTTTATCTTCTTAATAACCTCATTTTTGTGACCCTTAGCCCTAACAAGCATGGATTTTTCCCTGATGTGTTTAATGTCCCTGATCAATTTTCATAACTTCCAATTTGGATTGCTGGCTATTTACCGTTTCCCTAGTGTATTATATATTGCTTTTCTCTCCACCATGAATTGCAGCCATCCCTTTGCCACTGAACCTGGTTTTTAGCCAAAGCTGTCCACTTTCTTGACTGTGGAATCACGGCCATTTGGATGTATATTAAACTCTTCTTAAGGAACTCCCAAGTTTCACTCCCTTTTTTCTTTCTAAATTTTTTCTCCCAGTTTTCCTCACAATTTGCTTCAGCTTTCAGGAATTTGCACTTTTGCAGCATTCAGTCTCTATAGATTTTACTGGCGGGAACTGTTTTCTGTTTGTCCATTTCAACGTTATCTGTTCCATTCTTTTATTTTGTTCTCCTTTATCATATGCCTCCTTCTTTGTCTCTTCTCTAAACTAAGTAGTCCCAGACTTTTCGGTCTATCCGTTTATGGCGACCTCTCCCATTCTCACAGCCTGTCTCAGAAATCCCCTTTCTATGTGCTACATCGGGGGGAGGGATAGCTCAGTGGTTTGAGCATTGGCCTGCTAAACCCAGGGTTGTGAGTTCAATCCTTGAGGGGGCTACTTAGGGATCTGGGGCAAAATCAGTACTTGGTCCTGCTAGTGAAGGCAGGGGGCTGGACTTGATGACCTTTCAAGGTCCCTTCCAGTTCTAGGAGATGGGATATCTCCATTATAAAAAATCATTTATAGAGATTGGGTGTCTAAAACTGAGCACATGTCCAGAGCAGGTTATTCTCCATCACATTCCTTAGGCATCTGAGCATTGTCTTTGTTTTGGGCACTGCTGCGAATGAACAGGTGTTTCTGTAGAGCTGCTATCAATGACACCCAGCTTTTTTCCCTGATGAGTGTTCTAGTTGGGATGTTTCCCCTGGCATATGTCTTGGCAAAAGTTTTTTCCCCCCCCACTCTCAGATTTTGAGCAACCGAGTAAATGGAGAACTCCCTACAGCACGGACTCTTTAGCCTGGCTTTCATTGCATTAAGGAACAATAATGAATAAACAGTATCTACACTTGTGTTTTCTGCTCGTGCCTATTAAGGTTTCCCAGACCATGATATGTAGGAATTATTGATGCAGGGAGCAGCATCAGATATGGAATTGGCATTAGTAGGTTCAGTTGTTCATAATTCATTTTTTGAATAATGAATGTTATGTTTCAGTGCATAAAAAGTGACTAATCTGCTTCACCCATCCAGGCATTTGTACTCTGACTATCACCCTAGATCCTGGGCACATAGAAGAAGTCAGAGGAGGAGATACCATTCTACTGCTAATGTAGGAGACATCATTCTCCCTCAGAGTTGAACACCTTCTCATCTCCTCCATGTCAGATTCCAACACAACCGACTTCACCAATCCCTCCACCTTCATCCTGCAGGGTATTCCTGGCATGGAAAAGGTCCATGTCTGGATCTCCATCCCCTTCTGCACTATGTATGCCATAGCCGTTTTGGGGAACTTCACCATCCTGCTCATTGTGAAGAGGGAGCCGAACCTCCATGAGCCCATGTACCAGTTCCTCTGCATGCTGGCCGTCACTGACTTGGTCCTGTCCACATCCACCCTACCCAAAACGCTGAGCATCTACTGGTTCAATTCTAGGGAAATTGATTTCAGCGCCTGCCTCACCCAGATGTACTTCATTCATTGTTTCTCAGTGATGGAGTCTGGGATCCTCTTGGCCATGGCTCTGGATCGTTATGTGGCCATCTGTGATCCTCTGAGACATTCCAGCATCCTGACAAACCCAGTGGTAACCAAGATTGGCCTGGCCGTGGTGTTGCGTGGTGGCTTGCTCATACTGCCCTATCCCTTCCTGGCGAGGAGGTGGCCATATTGCAGAACCAACATCATTCTCCATACACACTGTGAGCACATGGCTGTGGTGAAGCTGGCCTGCACTGACATCCGCATCAGTAGTTACTACAGCCTCTCTGTGGCATTGTCTGTGACCTTTTTGGATATATTTTTTATTGTTGTGTCATATACTCAAATCCTAAGGGTCATATTCAGTCTCCCCACAAAGGATGCCCGGCTCAAAGCTTTTGGGACATGCAGCTCACACCTCTGTGTCATCTTAGCCTTTCACATCCCACGTCTCTTCTCCTTTCTCACACACCGATTTGGTCAGGATGTGCCCCTGCATTTCCAAATTCTCACTGCCAACGTGTACCTCCTGGTTCCCCCCATGCTAAACCCCATCATCTATGGGGTGAGGACCAAACAGATCCGGGAGAGGCTGCTTTGGCTTTTTACTCATAAAAGGATTTAAATATTTTATCATTGTGCTCTGGCTTTCAGACCGAGCTCCCCGCAGAGCTGGCTGGTAACATGGTGCTGGGCTCTCTTTCCTGAGTCACCTTCTAGACAGTTTTACTGTGCTGTGTCAGCGTGACAAACCAGGGAATCAGTCTGTGTACAACTCCTTAACTCAGAGGGGTACTACCTTTCTAATTCATAGAATCTCAGGGTTGGAAGGGACCTCAGGAGGTCATCTCGTCCAACCCCCTGCTCAAAGCAGGACCAGTCACCAACTAAATCATCCCAGCCAGGGCTTTGTCAAGCCTGATCTTAAAAACATCTGGTAACGCCTGGTAACTGGACCGCTGAGGCCCTGCCTTCTCCCCTAAATCTTCCCCAAGGCCCCATCCCCGTTGCTCCCTGCTCTCACCACCCTGTCACTCTCTGGATCATCTCCACCTCTCTCCCCCACCACCCCAGTGGAGCTCCCTCCCTCTGCTCCAGGTTTGGACAGGAGCTGCTGTAGCCTGAGAAGGAGTCTGCAGTGAGTGCAGCAAGGACATGGTGACTGGGCAATCAGGAGCAGAGAGGAAAGCCAGGAAGCCATTCAAAAGCAGATGATGTTTGGGAATAGAGTTATGAATCAGGTGGGTGAGGCTCTGCATCATACAGTTTGTGGGCCCTAAAGCTCAGCTACAAAGTCCTGAGGGAAGGTGGAAGCCTGTTTGACTTATTTCTTTAGCTTTCAGTTCACTATAGTTCCTCCCAGCTGGGGGCCTGTAGCTGGCAGTTTCCCTACAATGGGGATGGACTGGGAGCCTTTTGCAATGAGCCAGGCCTCAAGGGCAAGGCAAGGGATCAACTTTGAAGGGAGCAGGACAACAACTGAGAAATGCAGAAAGATAAGCCCCTGCATTAGCTGGGAAGGAGGGATGCTGTGGAGAGGCCAGGGTGGTTTCGGTAGCTCACAGGGAGGGAGATAAACAGCACACCTGCCATTAGCCGGCTATTTACACACCTACTCGGAACCTTATCTAGAACTATAGGGCACCCATTGCCCTGGGGCTGAAGCTGAACAGTGAACCTGAGTCAAACATATGCTCCTCATGTTGAATAAGATTAGACTTTTCAGCTTGGAAAAGAGGTGACTAAGGAGAGATATGTTTGCAGTCTATAAAATTGTGACTGGTGTAGAGAAAGTAGATAAGGAAGTGTTGTTTACTACTTCTCATAACACAAGAACTAGGGGTCACCAAATGAAATTAATTGGCAGCAGGTTTAAAACCAATAAAAGGAAGTATTTCTTCACACAACACACAGTCAACCTGTGGAACTCCTTGCCAGAGGATGTTGTGAAGGCCAAGACTATAACAGGGTTAAAAAAGGAACTAGATACATTCATGGAGGATAGATCCATCAATGGCTATTATCCAGGATGGGCAGGGATGGTGACCCTAGCCTGTGTTTGCCCGAAGCTTGGAATGGGTGACAGGGAATGGATCACTTGATGATTACCCTGGGTGTGTTTATGTAAATACAGTTTGCTCCTGCTTTGCTTAGATTTGCTAGATATTCAGTAGATGGAGCTCATGTTTTGCTCATTGTAATCAACTTAGCTGATGTTGGGTCACACATTATGTTAGTACTGAATGCAAGGATAGTGAAATATGGTTACCAATGGGTAATTATTGTGGGAATAGAGAAAAGCAGGTCTGTGCTTAATGCGTTCCAAAGGAAGGAGGGGTCATGGTTATCAGAAAATACCTTTTTAAGCAGGGGCTTGACTGTTAGAGCTCTGTGAGATTAAGAAGGGTGGGGGCAGGAGTTCTGGTCAGAAGACTGCCGGGTCTCCCCAAGGGCATTCCCTAGGCTGGTTTGACCCGTGCTCCCCACTTTTCAAAGAACAGAGCTAAATAGGCTTCATTAGGAGCCTCTTTGTTATTTTCATTGTGGCAGAACTGTGTTTCTGCCCTGCCTGCTAAGAGCTAAAATCACTGGGAGCTGAAATCACTTGAGTTGGGACAGTCTTTCTGTCCAGCCCGCAAAAGAGCTAAACATTACTAAGAGACTTATGTGCAGAAGTCACAGCTGAGAGATGGATGGCAGTGGATGGTGACTGAGAGCCAGCAGGGCGGTGGCAGAAAGGTGCGATCAGCGACCAGCAGGGCAGCAACAGTGAAGTATGGCCAGCAGGATGACGATGGGGGGGGGGGGGGGCACAGCCACCAGGGTCACAGTGGAGTGGGTAAGATGCCTCTGGGAGATGAACTCAGCAGATGCACCTCTGATCTCCAGGTCTGCCCTGACCAAGGGAAGCAACTGTGAGAAGGGTGCAGAGAAGGGTTGGGCATGTGAAGGGGACTCTTGGGTTGCTGGACTTAAGAAACAGAGGGGATAAGGACACTGCCCAACCTACTGGGGGGGTCTTTTACTCATGGTTTATGTTTATGAAGCTCATTTGTGTTTTCCCAAATTAATGCCAAGTTACTTCCCTCCTTTTATTAAAGGTTTCTGTTCTACACTCAGAATCTCTGCTTGCGAGTAGGAAAGTATTGCCTCTCAGAGGCACCCAGGGGTGGTGTGTAAATTTCCCAGGTTACTGGGTTGGGATTCGAGTCGGTTCTGTGCTGGTTTGAGGGAACCCCTAGATATTGAACCTGGCCCTGGCTGATGCTGGCTCCACCTGGCAGAATGGTTATATATACAGGTGGTAGAAGTCTAAATAATAAGATGGGTGAACTAGAGTGCCTTACATTAAATGAGGATATTAATATAATAGGCATCATGGAAACTTGGTGGAATGAGCATAATCAATGGGACATGGTAATACAAGGGTACAAAATATATTGTAAGGACAGAACAGGTCATGCTAGTGGAGATGTGGCACTATATGTGAAAGAAAGCATAGAATCAATTGAAGTAAAAATCTGAACTGAACAATACTATACCACAGAATCTCTATGGATAGTAATTCTATGCTCGAATAATAAGAACATGGCGGTAGGGATATATCACTGACCACTTGACCAGGATGGTGATTGTGACTGTGAAATGCTCAGGGAGATTAGAGAGGCTATTAAAATAAAATAAAAAACCCTTAATAATAATGTGGGATTTCAACTATCCCCATATTGACTGGGTACATGTCACCTCAGGATGGGATGCAGAGATAAAGTTTCTTGACACCTCAAATGACTGCTTCTTAGAGCAGCTAATCTGGGAACCCACAATGGGAGAGGCAATTCTTGAATTAGTCCTAAGTGGAGCACAGGAGCTGGTCCAAGAGATGAATATAGCTGAAGCACTTGGTAAAAGGGACCATAATCTAATTCACTTTGACATCCCTGTGGTGAGGAAAACACCACAGCACCCAAACACTGTAACATTTAATTTCACCAAGGGGAATTACACTAAAATGAGGAAGTTAGATAAAGTAGAAATTAAAAGGTAAAGCACCAAAAGTGAAATCCTGCAAGCTGCATGGAAACTATTTGAAGACACCATAATAGAGTGTAGGCTCCTTTTAATAGACTCGCGTCTGAACTTTATTGGGAGTGTACCAGTTGGGAAGATCCTGTCTGATGTCTCAGGAAAACTAATATTCTATGATTCTATGATTGAGGAGGGAGCCTCAGAGGCTGTTGGTGGCTTCACTGGAACCGGGGCAGAGACTGTTGCTGTGCCAAGAGCTTTGTGAGGTGGGCCAGTGGTGAAGTAACTGTGAGTAACCCCACTCTTGTTGGGAAAGTGCAGGCAAGGAAGGGGCACAGCAGAGAGACTGAGTCTGAAGAGAGGCAGAGTGATCAGTTACACATCACTCCTGACATATCAGGGTGCCACTCTTTGACGTATCCAGGGGCCTCCCGTTACCTTGTATATGTTGGTTCGATCAAAACAGTCCTATCCATCATATTATCATTTTGACCCTGTCTGTAAGTTGGGTCAGCATGTTTCTGTTATCTGTGGGGAATGTGCGCAAATTGGGGTGTTCTGGTACCACCCTGGGGAATGTGTTTACATAACATATGCCTAGTACATCTTAGGTATGTGTATTTCTGTGGCATTAGCCCTGTTCTTACTTGATTCTGTGTGCAGGGCCTGCCTCTTGCTCACAGCTTAACTTTGCTTTATATTAGCAAAGCCCTGGCTACTTTGGTTCAGGCTTCATACCAGGCCTGTGATACAAGGGTTTATGTGTCAGGCCTTCTTCTTACTACAGACCCATGCCACAAAATACTATTAATATTATTAGAATAGATTTATTCCTGGAGGTTCCCAAGGCATGCCATTGAGTGTGTACAGGACCAGCTGGGTGGAGGCACTGCCAAATTCAAGTACCTTAAGAGTAAAGGGACTTCAGCACTTGGATGCTTAGGATCTCCTTTAATGTCAACAACATCAGGCACCCAGGGACACAGGTGAGTGTTGCCCACTCCCGAGTGACCGAGAGAGGAAGGGGGGAATTACAAGAGGCTCATCTTAAATGTATACCCCAACCTAAAAAAAACATTGTAAGAGAACCAAAAAGTGCCACCATAGCTGAACAGCAAAGCAAAAGAAGCAATGAGAGGCAAAAAGGATTAATTTAAACAGTGGAAGTTAAATCCTATCAAGGAAAATAGAAAGGAGCGTAAACTCTGGCAAATGAAGTTTAAAAATATAATTAGGAAAGCTAAAAAAGAATTTGAAGAACAACTAGCCAAAGAATCAGAAAGTAATAGCAAAAAAAAAAATGCCAGGAGAAGGAACTACGAGGATGAACCATCATGGGACTCTAAGAAGAATTCTGTGCTGAGTAAAGTACTTGCTCAAAAGGAGAAACAGAGTCGTTCTCTGGGCCAGGCAGGACAGATTGGAAATGATTACATAGGCTGAAGACAGAAGACAGTTATTCCTCCTTGGAGAGGGAAGATCCTTGATGAACGCTGCTGGGTACCAGGGAACATCAATGGATCTCAAGCCCTTATAGACCATACACCTGGAGCAAGCCAAACTAATAGGCTCTAGCCAGCCAACTTACTGACTAATGCCATCAAAGGAAGAGTACCGGTGAGTCTTCTAACCTCAAGTGTGAAGTCTGTGGGGTTGCATTCTCAGAACAGAACGGCAGAGGTACACTGGGATGAGGAAGTGGTTTCTCGGGTGAGGGTAACATTTGAAGAGAATGGATATGAGGTGCGGGTGACAAGGATGGAGCAGGGAGCACAAGTTACCTTTCCTCGAAAGATGTGGTGGGAGACTGCCATTCCAGTTCAAGCGCCACTCCAAGGGCTGGTTCCTGCACAGGTGGCTAACTTAGGGGGCTGCCTGAAAAGCATCAAGAAGTCTTTTCTAAGGATGAGGTGATCAGTTTCAATGACCTTGTCACAGGTGTCCATGACAGGCAAAAGAGAGCCCGTTAAATTGCTCTCAGTAAAACTAAAGATGCAGCCCAAAGTAGGAAAAGGACTTATGATTGCAAGTCCAGTGGGGCTCTCATAAGATGTGGTAACCATGTACGAGTTTGTAACCATAAATGCCGGGTCATAATAAAATACAGGGGAAGTGGGAGTCAAATCCCCACATTGTAGTTACTCACAATAATCCTGAACTGCCAATTTACACTATCCAGCCTGATCCTGAGAGAGTGGTACATGGGGACCAGCTAAAACATTGACCTTTTAGTCCAAACAGGGCTCATAGGGTCATAGAGCATCATATCTGGAGGAGACTGAAACCAATGGGGCAAACGCAAACCCTGATGAAAATAGACAGATCCCTCAAATTGATCTGGTGTTACCTGGGGACAAGAGAATAGAAAATATGGGTAATGAGCCACAAGTCTTAAGAAAGTCCCAGAGATCTACTAAGGGCGTACTGACTATTAATCTTAGAGATGATTATGTTATTGGTTCTATGTAGTCTTTAATGAATATTATCATGTATAGTATAAAGAATTGGACATGGCATGTTAAATATGTTAAATGTTCTTTTATTAATTGTAAATGGTTTTTTTATATAATATAATGCTGGTAAATGTTGATCATATGGGGCCCGGAGATGCTGGTATGAACATTTTGGCTAAGGCAGACTTATAGTAAGGAGGAATGTTAGGAGTTGGCCCCTCACTAAACTTCAGTGAGGATTTTTGATTGGCCCTTTCCTAGTACCAAAAGGAAGGGGAAGGATCGAAACCAGGCCCCAGAGTCAATGAGGAGAGGCCAACATTCCCGGTCAGCCTGATTGACAGGGTGGGCAGGCCAATGAGGAAATCTGGAGGTCAGGAGATTCCCATCCTCTGTGTGAGCTGGGACTGCCTGGGCCAGAGCGGGATTGAGCTAAGGAGACAGCAGGGGCCTGGGCAGAGCTGAGAGCAGAGCCACGCCGGCCAGAACCAGAGAAGTAGCCCAGAGAGTTCAGATGGGAGCAGAGCTGCAGCAACCCTAACCAGAGAGGCCAGAGAAGTAGTCCAGGGAGCTGGAGGCCGAGCAGCAGCACCATTGGGGTCGGGGCTGGGGCTGGAGAAGTTTGGAGCTGGGTTCAGTGTACAGTTGGGGAGAGCAAGGGAGACCCTGGGCAGAGGGACCAACGCAGGGAAATAACCCCCCAGTCAAGAGGCCTTGCAGGCCAGAATTGGAGAGGAATCATAATTCTGTTGGGTGAGGTCGACACTGTAGAGAAGGGCCCTAACACCTAAAGCCTGAGACATATGCCCACTGCCAGAGCAAGTGTCCAACCCGCGTTATCCCTGCAGCACAGCCACGGCCTGGGCAAGAGGCCTGGGGCATGTGAGGGACAGACTGTGAACTTCCCTTACACTCCAGAGAAGGCTGGTTTTGGAGTCTCTGTAGAAGAAGATGGGGTTACGTGTTTTTCTTTATCCTTTCCATAGTTCCTTTTTTTTTTTTTGGTTGGTGTTCAATGTTGAAAAGGTATGATAAGGTGGATAAGGAAAAGTTATTTACTTATTCCCATAATACAAGAACTAGGGGTCACCAAATGAAATTAATGGGCAGCAGGTTTAAAACAAATAAAAGGAAGTTCTTCTTCACGCAGCGCACAGTCAACTTGTGGAACTCCTTACCTGGGGAGGTTGTGAAGGCTAGCACTCTAACAGCGTTTAAAAGAGAACTGGATAAATTCATGGTGGTTAAGTCCATTAATGGCTATTAGCCAGGATGGGTAAGGAATGGTGTCCCTAGCCTCTGTTTGTCAGAGGATGGAGATGGATGGCAGGAGAGAGATCACTTGATCATTGCCTGTTAGGTCCACTACCTCTGGGGCATCTGGCATTGGCCACTGTCGGTAGACAGGATACTGGGCTAGATGGACCTTTGGTCTGACCCGGTACGGCCGTTCTTATGTACAGAGTACCCTAGATCACAAAGGAAGGAGAGCACCTGGCATCTGTGGAGACCATCCCTAGAGCCTCTGGTGTTCAATGTTCAAAAGATGGTTGGCTTCATTGTGAGGGCTGAGAATGATCCTCACGGGCAGGAGGATCCCCAGCCGGCCTTGCAACAATCCCTGAAAGGCAGGAGGGAGTCACAGAAGTTGCAGGCCCACCAGTAGACCAGGATGTCCTGCCTTCCGGTTACCCTCCACTCCTCCAAAACAGCCCTCATGGCCCAGACGACGAGATGGAAGTCTCCCCAATGCTGGAGAGAGAGCTTCACCTTATGCTTGAAACCACAGGTGTCCACCAGAAAATGGTGAAGCTCATCCTGCAGCGCAGTGTGGGACAGGATTGCGGACCCATGATCATCATCTGGCTGGGCCCCCATTACGACCCCATGGCCCACGGAGATAGGCAAAGCGGGGGCAGACCACTAGCATGGCTACTGTACCTGTGGCTCTATGCAACTCTTCTTTGTCTCCAGAAAGGGATAGGGAGGTGGAGGGAAGAGAGTAGCCCCTAAAGGGTCAGGGAGGGGAGACCAAAAAAATGCCCTCTGAGGTTTGTTCAAGGACAGGGGAAATGACACGACCCCTAAGTGTCAGCAATACAGAAGATGGAGGGGAAAGAAATGAGCAACGTGGCAGGGGTAGGAGTGGGGCTGGGGCCAGGAACGGGATTAGGAGCAGGGGCAGAAGTCTGATCGGGAACCCCAGGAGTGAAACTGCTGAAGGAATGAGAGAGAGTCTCCTTGTTTCCTCTGCACCAAAAGTACAGGCACAACAACGGAGACCAGTGTTACATGAGCTGATCACATGCCTTTGCATGTTTCAGTGAGTCATAGCAGAGGCCATAAACTGTATTCTAGCCAGAATGTCCCCATGTAAGTCCATCAGGTGGGGATAAGTTTCTTCCATGGCACATGGTATTCATTGTTGGGCCATCCACTTGACTATTTCATTCAAATTGTGCTGGATACACTGAATGTAAACTACCTTGTGGGAGTTACCACAGGAGCAAACACATAGTCAATATTCACAACTGCAAAATCATATTCAGCAAACCATAACTTTTACATTGGCACCTCACATGACATATTTTTTACTACATTTGTTACAAATATATAACAGTGGTGAATATGGGGGTGCCAATGTGTTGCATTGGGGTACAGCTGGGAAAAAAGATGACTAAGGGGGGATGTGAGAGAGGTCTATAGAATCATGACTGCTGTTGAAAAATTTAATCAGGAAATGTTATTTACTCCCTGACATAACACAAGAACTAGGGGTCACCCAATCAAAGTATCAGAGGGGTAGCCGTGTTAGTCTGAATCTGTAAAAAGCAACAGAGGGTCTTGTAGCACCTTTAAGACTAACAGAAGTATTGGAGTATAAGCTTTCATGGGTGAATGCCCACTTCATCAGACGCAAGACTGATGAAGTGGGCATTCACCCATGAAAGCTTATGCTCCAATACTTCTGTTAGTCTTAAAGGTGCTACAGGACCCTCTGTTCCAATCAAAGTAATAGGCAGCAGGTTTAAAAAGAAACAAAAGGAAGTATTTCTTCACAGTCAAACTGTGGAACTCTCTGCCAGAGGACGTTGTGAAGAACAAAACTATGACCTGGTTCCAGTGAGAACTAGATAAGTTCATGTAGGATAGATCCATCAAGGGCTATTGGCTAGGATGGACAGGGATGTTGTCTCTAGCCTCTGTTTGCCAGAAGCTGGGAGTGAGCAACAGAGCATGAATTACATGATGATTGCCATGTTCTGTTCATTCCCTCTGAAGCACCTGGCACTGGGCACTGTCAGAAGACAGGATACTGGGATACATGGACAATTGGTTTTACCCAGTATGGCCTTCTGATCTTCTCATTTAGACCCCAGATGTATAGGACCCCTACTGTAACCCACTATACCCCACTCCCCTCCCAGAGCTGAGATAGATCCCAGGAGTCCTGATGGGGTCTCTCTCTCCAAAGAGTTAGTAACAAAGTAAGAATAAACATTAAAATATTGAAACTAACCAGTATCCCTTAAGAGACTTGCCACAAGATGTGGGAACATATTAGTATTAGTGATGATTGGGTCCAATATTTATTTAATATTCTTTCATATATATATGGGAAGTGGAAATGATCCAGCAACTGACAAGAGGAGGGGAAGAGAGGATCAAGTGACAGGGCAGGGCCTTGGGGAGAAGACACACAGCAGAGGCAGAGCCCTGACAGAACAGGTGGGGCAAGATCGCAGTTTCAGGAGTCCAGAGACCAGCAATTAGAAAAGTTTCAACCCAGTGTAGTGTACATAGACTGATTCCCCTATTTATCATGCTGACACAACACAGTAAGGACAGGGAAGGGTTTAATGTCCCTCTGACTGTCCTGTAAGTGACTAAGGAAGAGGGCCCATCACCTTGCACCAGCCATCTCTGCATGGACCTCGGTCTGAGAGCCAGAGCACAAGAAGAAAATATTTAGGTGTCTTTATGAGTAAAGAGCCGTAGCAGCCTTCCCCGGATTTGTTTGGTCCTCACCCCTTAGATGATGGGGTGTAGCAAGGGTGGCACCAGAAGGTACACATTGGCAATGAGAACGAGGAAATGGAGTGGCACATTATGGCCAAACCAGTGTGTGAGAGAGGAGAAGAAATCTGGGATGTACAAAGCTAAGATGGCACAAACATGAGAGATGCAGGTCCCAAAAGTTTTGAGCCGGGCATCCTTCATGGGGAGGCGGAAGATGGCCCTGAGGATCTGAGTATAGGACACAGCGATGAAAAGCACATCCATTCCGATCACAGAGAAAAGATCAAACAGGCCGTAGTAACTACTGATATGGATATCAGCACAGGCCAGGTTCACCACAGCTATGTGCTCACAGTAGGAGTGGGGGATGATGTTGGTTCTGCAATATGGCCAGCGCCTCGCCAGGAAGGGATAGGGTAATCTGAGTATGCCACTTTGCAGCACCACGGCCAGGTCTATCTTGGCCACAACAGAGTTTCTCAGGATGGTGGAATGTCTCAGAGGATCGCAGATGGCCATGTAGGAATCAAAAGCAATGGCAACGAGGATTCCAGACTCCATCGCTGAGAAGCAGTGAATGAAGTACATCTGGGTGAGGCAGGCACTGAAACTGATCTCCCTGGAATTGAACCAGAAGATGTTCAGCATTTTGGGTAGGGTGGATGTGGACATGACCAGGTCGGTGACGGCCAGCATGCAGACGAAATAGTACATGGGCCCAAGGAGGTTTGTTCCATCTTTACAATGAACAGGATGGTGAAGTTTCCCAAGACAGCTATGGTGTACACGGTGCAGAAGGGGATGGAGATCCAGACATGGGCTGCCTCCAAGCCAGGAATTCCAAGTAGGATGAAGGTGGAGGGGTTGGTGAAGTTGGTTGTGTTGGAATCTGACATAGAGTAGGGGAGAAGGTGTCCAACTCTGAAGCAGAATGGTGTCTCCTGCATGTACTGTATGTTCTCCTGACTTTCTGTGTGTGCCTAGGATGCATGAAAGGAGAGACAATATTAATATGAGACACTACATGCACTACTGGAGGCTGTTCTCATGAGTGAACCAGATTGATCGCTCTTCACACACTGAAAAATTACATTTTAATTATTCAGTGAAAACAACTATGAACAATTACCCTACTAAATCGAATTCCATATTTTCTGGGGCTCCCTGCGTTAATAATTCCTACAATTTGTGATGGGGAAACCTTAATAGGCACAGCTGAAAACACAAGTGTGGATACTGGTTATCCATCATTGTTCCTTAATGCAATGAGAGCCAGGCTAGTGAGTCCATACAGTAAGGTGTTCCCCATTCATCAAGTTGCTCGATACCTGACAGTGGAAATGGCCAAACTTTGGAAGACATGTGCCAGGAGAAACATCCCTACTAGAACATAGTTTAGAGAAAAGACCTGGGTGCTATTGATAAATAGCTCAAGAGAAATAGTTTCAGAGTAGCAGCCGTGTTAGTCTGTATCCGCAAAAAGAAGAACAGGAGGACTTGTGGCACCTTAGAGACTAACAAATTTATTAGAGCATAAGCTTTCGTGGACTACAGCCCACTTCTTCGGATGCATATAGAATGGAACATATATTGAGGAGATATATATACACACATACAGAGAGCATAAACAGGTGGGAGTTGTCTTACCACCTCTGAGAGGCCAATTAATTAAGAGAAAAAAAACTTTTGAAGTGATAATCAAGCTAGCCTAGTACAGACAGACAGTTAGATAACAAGTGTGAGAATACTAACAAGGGGAGACAGATTCAATGTCTGTAATGGCTCAGCCATTCCCAGTCCTTATTCAAACCGGAGTTGATTGTGTCTAGTTTGCATATCAATTCTAGCTCAGCAGTTTCTCGTTGGAGTCTGTTTTTGAAGTTTTTCTGTTGTAATATAGCCACCCGCAGGCCTGAGGAGAGGCCTAAAGCCAATAGATTGGAGGAGGGTCTGGTTCCCCCCTCGATCGCCTTAGCATGCTAATGACATGAAATTAGCGGATACCACCATGGATTTGGATAGTCTTGAAATGGCTCCTAGAAAGCCAGTAGCAACAAGCTGCACAGCAACAACAGCAATACACACAGCTGTTGCAACAGGTGACTAGCCATCAACAGGAGATGATGTGGGAGTTGGCTATTCAGCAACCAGTGCTCATCTAATAAATGGCAGCATTCCTCCAGCTAGGAGGGCCTTTGGTTATTTCTCTACTGGACCTCAACCCAGGATCTTTACCGCTTGTCCTCCCACAAAGACTCATGAAGATGGGGCCTGGAGATGTTCCCAATGCTTTTCTTCTGACATTTGAATGGGTGGCCACTGCTTCACAGTCTCCAGCAGGATACTGCGCCACCCTTTTAGCCCCCTACTTAATGGGGCCAGCCCAGGTAGCCTATCACCACCCTGATCAGCAGGATGCCCTGGACTATGAAAAGGTGAAGGTGGCCATATTAGACCAGACCTGTATGAGCCATGAGATGTACCACCAGAGATTTCATCAGGAATGTACCCTGCAGGGGTTAGTCAGTGAGCGGTGGCTCAATGTCTCCGGGACTACGCTTGGCAATAACTAGAGCCCAACAAGTGGTCTAATGCTTAGGTGGCAAAAATGGTAATTCTGGAACAGTTCACATGAATCCTCCCAACCAGGGGGACGGAGTGGTTGCGTAGACACCGCCTCACAACACTTACAGAAGCAGTAGGACTGACGAAAGATTACTTGGCAGCTGAGACTAAGGAACCCTGACTCCAAAAGATGGAGGAATTCCACTGGGAGGATTACAATGCCTGTTGGGAGTCCTGACTAAGCACTGACCCAAATCAGAAGCCAACTGCTGCCCGAGGTCTTACATGGTGGGACAAGACCCCTGTGACATTATCTAATTGATTTATGACCATATAGATCATTATTGCAACCACTGTCATATAGTTGCAACAAATCTTGTACAAGGGGGTCAAGTGAGATGTCTATGAAAAGTTTGTAAGTTGCTGGTTATGATTACGCTGGTTATGTTTGTATTCATGTACTATTTTGGTATTTGAAGTTATGATTATTGTCTGTGTACTTGTATTTCAATATGCTCGATTCCGAGTAGCACCAGTAAAGCATTTGCCTACCTTATTGAGAACTTAAGTGGCTCATCAAGAGACACTTTACCGACAGCGGACCTTGGGAGATGCCAATCCACATCTAATGAGCCTTCCTGGAAACGTTCAAAATGGAACCAGCTGGGAAGATCACCTTCAACAACTCTCTAAGGTCCTCCACACATTTCGGGAGGCAGGACTCACAGCAAATCCAACTAGACTATAGAGAAAGAGGCTTTAGTCCATTGAATGGGCCATAGACTCTCTACAATACTTCCTTTTAGGGAATACCTTTTGGCTGGTTACTGACCATGCACCATGGTATAGTGGCACACACACCTGCCACTACCAGGACCCTTGTGGCAGGGAAAACTCCACAGCAGCCCAACACTGTAGCATTTAATTTCAGAAAGGGGAACTTTCACACAAAAATGAGGAGGTTCGTGAAACAGAAATTAAAAGGTACAGTACCAGAAGTAAAACCCCTGCAAGCTGCGTGGAATCTTTTTAAAGACACCATAATAGAAGCTCAACTTAAATGTATACCCCAATTTAAAAAAAACATAATAAAATAACCAAAAAAGAGCCACACTGGTTAAACAACAAAGTTAAAGAAGCAGTGAGAGGCAAAAAGGCATCCTTTAAAAGTGGAAGATAAATCCTAATGAGGAAACTAGAAAAGAGCATAAACTCCAGCAAATGAAGTGTATAAATATAATTAGAAAGACCAAAAAAGAATTTGAAGAACAACTAGCCAAAGACTCCAAAAGTAATAGCAATTCTTTTAAAAATACATCAGAAGCAGAAAGCCTGCTAAACAACCAGTGGGGCCACTGGACAATCGAGATATTAAAGGAGTACTCAAAGACAATAAGGCCATTGCGGAGAAACTAAATGAATTCTTTGCATCGGTCTTTACAATTGAGGATGTGAGATTCCCAAACCTGAGTCATTCTTTTTGGGTGACAGATCTGAGGAACTGTCCCAAATTGAGGTGTCATTAGAGAAGGTTTTGGAACAAATTGATAAACTAAACAGTAATAAGTCTGCAGGACCTGATGGTATTCACCCAAGAGTTCGGAAGGAACTCAAATGTGAAATTGCAGGACTACTAACTGTCATCTGTAAATTATCATTTAAATCAGCTTCTGTACCAGATGACTGGAGGATAGCTAATGTGATGCCAATGTTTTAAAAGGGTTCCAGAGGTGACCCTGGAAATTACAGGCCCGTAAGCCTCACTTCAGTACCGGACAAATTGTTTGAAACTATCATAAAGAACAAAATTGTCAGACACATAGATGAATGTGCAGCGGCAGCCAAAAAGGTGAACAGAATGTTGGGACTCATCAAGAAAGAGATAGATAGTAAGATATATTGGAATTGGATAAGGTTCATAAAAGGGCAACAAAAATGATCAGGGGTATACAATGGCTTCCAAATTGGGAGAGATTAATAAGACTGGGACTTTTCAGCTTGGAAAAAAGGTGTTTGGGGGGAAGTATGATAGAGGTCTATAAAATCATGAGTGGTATAGAGAAAGTAAATAAGGAAGTGTTATTTACTCCTTCTCATAATACAAAAACAAGGGGCCACCAAAGAAAATTAATAGGTAGCAGGTTTAAAACAAACACAAGAAAGTATTTTTTCATGCAATGCACTGTCAACCTCTGGAACTCCTTGACAGAGGGTGTTGTGAACGCCAATACTATAATGGGGTTCAAAAGGGAGCTAGTTAGATTCATGGAGGATAGGTCCATCAATCGCTATTAGCCAGGATGGGCAGGAATGGTATCCCTAGCCTCTGTTTGCCAGAAGCTGGGACTGGGTGACAGGGCACGGATCACTTGATGATAACCTGTCTGCTCATTCCCTTTGGGGCACCTGCCATTGGCCACTGTCATAGAACAGGATACTGGGCTTGATGGACCTTCAGTCTGACTCAGTATGGCCATTCTTATGTTCTTATTTTCATAGAGAGCACATTCAAAAAGTTTGAGGAGGATACCAAGCTGGGAGGGGTTGCAAGTGCTTTGGATGACAGGAGTAAAATTGAAAATGATCAGAACAAAGTGGAGAAATGGTTTGAAGTAAATAGGATGAAGTTTAATAAAGACAAATACAAAGTGCTCCACATAGGAAGGAACAATCAGCTTCACACACACAAAATGGGAAATGACTGCCTAGGAAGGAGTACCGCAGAAAGGGATCTGGGGGGTCATAGTGAACCATAAGCTAAATATGAGTCAACAGTGTAACGCTGTTACAAAAAAAGTGAACATCATTCTGGGATGTGTTAGCATGAGTGTTGTAAGCAAGACATGAGATGTAATTCTTCTGCTCTGCTTTGGGCTGATTAGGCCTCAACTGGAGTATCATGTCCAGTTCTGGGTGCTACAATTCAAGAAAGATGTGGACAAACTGGAGAAAGTCTAGAGAAGAGTAATAAAAATGATTAAAGGTCTAGAAAATATAACCTATGAGGGAAGATTGAAAAAAATGGGTTTGTTTAGTTTGGAAAAAGAAGACTGAGAGGGGACATGATAACAGTTTTCAATACATAAGAGGCTGTCACAAGGAGAAGGGAGAAGAATTGTTCTTCTTAACCTCTGAGGATAGTACAAGAAGCAATGGGCTTAAATTGCAGCAAGGGCGGTTTAGGTTGGACCTTAGGAAAAACTTCTTAACTGTCAGGGTGGTTAAGCCCCGGAATAAATTGCCTAGAGGGTTGTGGAACTCCATAATTGGAGATTTTTAAGAGCAGGTTAGACAAACATCTGTCAGGGATGGTCTAGATAATCCTTATTCCTGCCATGAGTGCAGGGGACTGGACTAGATGACCTCTCGAGGTCCCTTCCAGTCCTATAATTCTGACTCTACGATTTTTGTGAAAAGCTTTTAGACATGTTAGGAGTAGTAAACCAGAAGCCCTTTCGGGATACTGCTTCTCTGCTCACAGCTGTAAAAAGCTCAAAGCTTGTCACAGCAGGGAAATGATAATTAACCTGGTCTGCTCTGTGGAAGGGGAAACTGAGGCACATCAGCTCATGGCATTGATAAATATCTGTATTGAGTTATCACCAGTTGGAAAAGCACAATGGTTACTAATGTGGCACAGACACAATGAGAGATTTCCTAGCAACCCAGAGAAATGACACTCATGGACTTCTGAGATCACTAGGCTGATCTACAAAGCGTTACAATGTACACAGAACTTGTGGGGTATTACAAAGCAATACCATGGCACTGCCATATTTAACATGGTGATATGATTATGATGTGTTTTATACAAAGTATATCATGTAAGGTATCAATGGAAATGTTATGATTTGCTGAATATGGTTACCCTGTTTGCATACATGTATCATTTTTGTACCTAAAGTTATGAACATTGACTCTGTCCCAGTATTTCAAATGTGTTTGCTCCCAAGTAACACTCAGACCGTAGTTTACATCCAGTCTAGCCAGCACATAGTGGATGAACCATTCAAGGTAATGGCCCATTAAGAAACATGATTGGCCTTAGAAGAAGCTAATCGACATCTGATGAACTTTCCTTGGAACATCCTAGCCAGGATATGAGTAATGTGCCTTGATATGAATTATCAAAGAATGCAAGGCCATGTGACCAGTTCAACTTGTGTTTGTACTTTTCTGCTAACTCTGCTGAAGGCTTTTGCTTGGAAAAATGAAGTTCCCTCCACATGGCAAAAGCTATGACAGGAGGAAGGGACATCATCACTTGGTCTCACTCCCTCCACAAGTCAACACCTTTAAACACCTTAGGAACAAGAACTGAACTGGGGATGTGGCCCGAGCCAGAAGGGATTTCAAGCCTGTGTATGGAAGATTGGTGAACTGTTTGTACCATGAGGGTGAGACACGGCTTGATGCAAACCCTGTCTAGTGTATAGAACTTAAAATGCAGTTTCATTTATTTATTAGGTAACCAACTTTGATCTTTCATCACTACGCTATTACTTATAATCACTTAAAAGCTATCATTCTGTATAATAAATCTGTTTTATATCTTTTCACCTAAAACAGTATGTTGTTAGCAATGTTTGTTCAAAATCTGTAAGGGAAGTCTGCTCAGGAACAGGGGCTGGTGCATTGTCCTCTTCACATTGAGGGAGAGGTGGACTAATTAACAAAGTCACATAGGTCAGGCTTTGACCAGGGCAAGATGGTACAGCTCTGGGGAACTATCCTGGGAAACTGGGAGGAACTGGCTGGAATCTCTCTATTATTGGTTAACGAGTGGCTAGTGAAAGTTTTCATGTAACTGTAGCTGGGTGTGTCTCTGTCTGGATTTTTGCAAGACCTGGGGAGGATTGTGGCTTCCCACAGCCTCACAATGTGAAGGGGTCACAGATTGGCATGCAAGAGGGCTCAGTGGTTGCACCCCGGGGAAGTCTGTCACACCCACCAATGAATAAGTCCTTCTAGACCATTTCCCACTTGTCATGCGATCAGTTACTGACAGAGAGACTGTGGTTATGGCAGGGAAGCCAGAACTCTTCAGTTCTGTTTGTCATCCTCTCTGTGACCTTGGCAAGTCACATGTCCCCTTGCCTCTATTTACCTATCTGTATATTGAGGAACTGTTCATGGTGACTTTCGTTTGCTAAGAGTTTAGAAGATCCTTAAATGAAAGTATAATGACAGTTACTAATGAAAATTACTGATCTCTGATCCCTTAGCCGGCAGAAAGTGTTAATGTCTCCCCTCAGTCATCTTTTCCATAACTGTCTATCTACTATATTCCCATCCAACCTGGAAATTTACAGGATATCAGACCATATGGAGACATAGACATTATCCCTGGTTTTCTTACTAATCAACTATAATTGTAAAATGTACAGAAATAAACAGAACAGCCAATAACTATAATTTTTTAAATATACACAAATACACAGAACAGCCAATTTCTCTCTAACTCAGCACAGAGCCCAAGAGTTCTCATCTCCCTTTGGGAAGGTCCCTTATTTACTGTTTACACAGAAGTGCAGACATGGAAAGAGAGAGATTCGCTAGAGTATCTCCAGTCTCTGGCCTGTTTACATTCAGATGCCGCTTCTCCCCTAGAGGCTGAGCGAATCCCCCCTGGGATTGCACAGAGACATATTATAAACAGTGCAGGTGCCTGTGACTTCTCTTCTTGTCTGATGCTGCTGCAGATGCTGGGTTGACAGAGGTGTGGGACACGGCTACCTGAGAGGGATTCCCAGGGAAGACACTTCCATCTCAGGATTCAAAGGTACCCATCTCTTTCTGAGGAGATCTCCAGCTCCACAAACCTAATGTAATGTGTGTATGGTGGGATAGAGTGTAAGTCTGTGGTCCTTTCTGCTCTGCACACCCATTAAACATCTCAAAGACCTTGGTATGTGTGATGAATTTTCTCCAGTATCACAGGCCAAAATATCACCTTTTGCTGCGGCTCCCCATCTGGTTGAAAGCCTCTGGTCCAACATGGCTGCATTTCAGTGGCAGAGGGGATCCTTCAGGATGACAGGTGTTAGTGGATGTATAACATAAGGTCAAATTCTGAGGCCGTGACCCGTAGTTTACTGAGGCAAAACTGCCCTTGGAGTAAGAACTGAGTAAACACCTCAGGATCCAGCTGTGTGTTAATATACAGACACTGTCACCACCTCCCCTTGCATCTCAGGGCTCTGGCTGTTAATGGGGGAGGGGAGCTGTTAGCTCACTTTTATCTGCTGGAAAGGACGGAGTTGCCAGGGCTCCTCACTGGAACAATGATAAGAATTTTTCAACATGGGCAAGACATCTTCTCTGCTAGCTTCATTCGAGAAGTCAGCTGAAATGTTATCTTTGAAACTTAAAAAAAATAATTCAGCCTGAAGCAGACACCCAGCTTGGGAAATTTCAGTCCAAATGCTTAATGTTTGGCAAACTTATGAGCAACTGAAAATGAGGTCTCCTAATTGAAGGTGTCAGAGAACCTTAAGTAAAGTTGGTTCCACCAGCACCACCTACAATGGCAATCCATTTGTGAGTCCTATTCGCCTAAGTTCTTTGTTCCAATAATGTCTGTGGCAAGGAGTTGCACAGGCCAAATATATATTATGTAAACAGTTTTCTTTGAACAATGTTATATGTTCAGACTGTCAATGTAATTGAAAGTTCCCTTATACTCCAATGCTAGAAGTCTAAATAATAAAATGGGTGAACCAGAGTGCTTCATATTAAATGAGGATATTGATATAATTGGCAATCAATGGGATACAGTAATACCAGGGAACAAAATATATTGGAAGGATAGAACAGGGCGTGCTGGTGGGGAAGTGACATTATATGTGAAAGAAATCCTAGAATCAAATGAAGTAAAAATCATAAATGTATCAAACAGTACCATAGAATCTCTATGGATGGAAATTCCATGCTCTAATAATAACAATATAGCGGTAGGGATATATTACCGACCACATGACCTGGATGGTGATAGTGAATGTGAAATGCTCAGGGATATTAGAGGTTATTGAAATAAAAATCTTAATTATAATAGGGGATTTCATTTATCCCCATATTGACTGGGTACATGTCACCTCAGAATGGGATGCAGTTGACACCTTAAATGAATGATTCTTGGAGAAGCTGGTCCTGGAACCCAACAGAGGAGAGGCAATTCCTGATTTAATACTAAATGGAGCACAAGATCTGGTCCAAGAGGTGAATATAGCTAGACCTCTTGGTGATAGTGGCAGGAAAAACACCACAGCAGCCCAACACTGTAGCATTTAATTTCAGAAAGGGGAACTACACAAAAATGAGGAGGTTAGTTAAACAGAAATTAAAGGATACAATGCCAAAAGAGAAAACTCTGCAAGTGTCATGGAAACTTTTTAAAGACACAATAATAGAGAATCTACATGAATGTATACCCCAAATTAAAAAGCATTGTAAGAGAACAAAAAAAAAAAGAACCACCGTGGCTAAACAACAAAGTAAAAGAAGAAGTGAAAGTTAAATCCTATTTAGGAAAATAGAAAGGAGCATAAACACTGGCAGATGAAGTGTAAAAATACAATTAGGAAGGCCAAAAAAGAATTTGAGGATCAGTTAGCCAAAGACTCAAAAAGTATTAGCAAATTTTTTTTTTAAGTACATTGGAAGCAGAAAGCCTGCTAAACAACCAGTGGGGCCACTGGACAATTGCGGTGCTAAAGGAGCACTCAGGGATGAAAAGGCCATTGCAGAGAAACTAAATGAATTCTTTGCATCAGTCTTCACAGCTGAGGATGTGAGGGAGATTCCCAAACCTAAGATATTCCTTTTTGGGTGACAGATCTGAGGAACTGTCCCAGATTGAGATATCATTAGAGGAGGTTTTAGAAGAAATTGATAAATTAAACAGCAATAAGTCACTAGGACCAGATGTTCTGTAAGAACTAAAATGTGAACTTGCAGAAGTATTAACTGTAGTCTGTAACCCATCATTTAAATCAGCTTCTGTACCAGATGACTGTAGGATAGGTAATTTGATGCCAATTTTTGAAAAGGGCTCCAGAGGTGATCCTGGCAATTACAGGCCTGTAAGCCTGATGTCAGTGGTGGGCAAACTGGTTGAAACTATAATAAAGAACAATATTATCAGACACATAGATGAACATAATTTGTTGAGGAAGAATCGACGTGGTTTTAGTAAAGGGAAATCATGCCTCACCAATCTGGTAGAATTCTTTGAGGAATGGAAAAAGGCAAATGGTGGTGTCCCCGAGGGATCTCTTCTGGGACCAGTCCTATTCAACATATTTATAAATTTTCTGGAAAAAGGGGTAAACAGTGAGGTGGCAAATTTTCAGATGATACAAAATTACTAAAGATAGTTAAGACCGAGGCAGACTGCAAAGAGCTACTAAACAATCTCTCAAAATTGGGTGACTGGGAATAAAATGGCAGATTAAATTTAATGTTGATAAATGCTTATAATACACAGTGGAAAGCATAATCCCAACTCTACATATAAAATGATAGGGTCTAAATTAGCTGTTACCACTCAAGGAAGAGAGCTTGGAGTCATTGTGGATAGTTCTCTGAAAACATCCACTCAATGTGCAGCAGCAGTCAAAAAAGCAAACAGAGTGCTGGGAATAAATTAAGAAAGGGGTAGATAATAGGACTGAAAATATCATCTTGCTCTATATAAATCCATGGTACGCCCACATCTTGAATACTGTTTGCAGATGTGTTCGCCCCATCTCAAAAAATATATATTGGAATTTGAAAAAGACAACAAAAATGATGAGGGATATGGAATGGCTTCTGTATGAGGAGAGATTAGTAAAACTGGGACCTTTCAGCTTAGAAAATAGACGGCTAAGGGGGGATATGATTGAGGTCCATAAAATAATGACTGGTGTAGAGAAAGTAGATAAGGAAGTGGTGTTTACTCCTTCTCATAACACAAGAACTAGGGGTCACCAAATGAAATTAATAAGCAGCAGGTTTAAAACAAATAAAATAAATTATTTCTTCACACAACACACAGTCAACCTGTGAAACTCCTTGCCAGAGGATGTTTTGAAGGCCAAGACCATAACAGGGTTGAAAAAAAAACTAGATAAATTCATGGAGGATAGATTCATCAACGGCTATTAGCCTTGATGGGCAAGGATGGTGTCCCTCGTCTCTGTTTGACAGAGGCTGGGAATGGGCGACAGGGGATGGATCACTTGATGATTACTTGTTCTGTTCATTCCTTCTGGGGCACCTGGCACTGGCCACTGTCAGAAGGCAGGATACAGGGCTAGATGGACCTTTGGTCTGACCCAGTGTGGCCATTTTTATGTTCTTATGTTCCCTTATTCATGTGTTGTGAGAAAGAGTAAATATAAATGCCTGATCTACATTCTTTATTAATAGATTCATAGGGTTTAAAGTCAAAAGGGACAATTAGATCATCCAGTCTGACCTTCTTTATAACACAGGCCTTTTAATTTCACCATCTTACCCTTGTATTAAACCCCTTGACTTGTGTTTGACTAAGGCCTGGTCTAAACTAGGATTTTACATCACAGAATCATAGCACCACAGGATGAGAACGGATCTCAAGGGTCAGCTAGTCTAATTCCCTGCCAAGATGCAGGATTTTTGTGTCTAGAGCATCCTAAAGAGATGAAAGAGCTTTCATTATTTTCCAAGGCACCTCTTCCATTGACCTGCTGTGCTTAAAGTTAGGAATTTTGACCTGAGAGTTAATCTAAATTTGCTCTGCTGTAGTTTGAACCCATTGCCACTTGTCATGTCCTCTCTTAATCTCCTTTTTTCCAAACTAAACATGACCAGTTCCTTTGGCCTTTGCTGGTATGACTTGCATTCCATCCTTTTGGTCATCTTTGTCACTCTCCTCTTGATCCTCTCCAGTTTCTCTACACCTTTCTATATAGCAGTGAACAAAATTGGACACAGTATTCCTTCTGAGGCCTAACCAGCACTATCACACTCCCATGACTTGCTCTCTCTGCCTCTGCTAATACAACAAACATTGCATTTGCCTTTTTTTGCAACAGCAGATACATCCACACCCCTGAGAAATGTAGCTATGTCCTCCTAACCCTGGAGTAGACAGCATCAATCTCGCTACCACCTCTAGGGGAGGTAGATTACCTACACTGATGGGAGAACCCCTGTCATCGGTGTAAGTGCTGTCTACACTGAAGTGTTATGGCAAGGCTGCTGTAGCTGTTTAAGTGGTTCTGGAGACATGGGTAGTTGGAGAATTTACCACTTCCCTTTGCAGTTTGTTCCAATTGTTAATCATTCTTAGTGCTAAACATTTGGCCCTCACTTCCAACTGGAATTTCTCTGCATTCAGATTCCAGCCATTAGACCTTGCTCTGCCTTTCTCTGCTAGATTACACAGACCATTTTGCACAATGTTTTTTCACCAATGCCTTGTAGTAATTTTCTATTTGCTTTCATCGTTGATGAAAATATTGATTAGCTTCAGCCCTAGAACTAATCCCTGCAGACCACCAATTGGAACACCTCTATTCGCTGGCAATAGCCTGTTGACACCTTCTTTCTGAGATCAGCCAGTTAGTTAGTTTTTAGTCCATTTAAAGTATGCTTTACTGATATTGTAGAGTGTTCATTTTTATCTGAATATTTTCCCCATGAAATGAAATGCCTCAGATAGCCTTGATCAACTAAACAAATATTCCCATTAAAGAATGAAATCGGGTTTGTTTGACAAGACCTGTTTACCATAACCCATGTTGTTGATTGACATTAATTATATTCCTAGACTTTTTTGTAATGAATCACATACCGGCTTCTCCACTGTTTCCTAACCATGTGAATTTAACTTTTCCTTTTTTAAAATAGTTTATTTTAACACAGAACTGTTAGGAATTTGCTTTGTTGTTTTATTCTGCTGCTGCCTGACTGTGTACCTCTGTGTCCAGATGAGATGTGTGACTGCTCTGTCACTTAGTAACTGCCTGATTGCGTACATCCGATTCTGAATCAGATGTATGGTTGATCAATCAGTTTCTAACTCTTGTGTTTGTAACTCTAAGGTTCTACTGCAAATATTGTTTAACCCCCTGCTTGACAGCTAATGGACTGGAAAGGTTTTCATCAGCTCATATGATATACTGCTTCTTTCCAAATGCAGAACAAAAGTATTTCTTGAAGGCATCCACTTTTTCTGTAATATTAACAAGATTCTTTTCTCAATCCAGGAATGGGCACAAACCTTTTCTAGGAATTCTTTTGGTCTTAATATTCTTAATAACCACCTTTCTGTTATCCTTATCCCTGCCAAGCATGGATTTTTCCCTGATGTCTTTAATGTCCTTTTTCAATTTTCATAACTTCTAAATTGTATTGCTGATTTTATATTTTTCCGTGTTCCCATTTGTTGTACATTTCTGTTTTCCCGCTAATGGCTGCCTTCACTTTTCACTGAACTGGGTTTTTCTCCTACGTTCTCTGCTTTCTTGATGGCGGAATTGTGATTTTTTCTGTATCTAATAATCTTTTCTTAAAGAACCTTTAATATTCATCCCCATTTTACTGTCTAAATATTTCCTTCCAATCAGTTTTGCTGTTACTTTGCCTCAGCTTTGAGAATTAGCCTTTTTGAAGCACTAAATACTTATAGTTATTACTGGTTGGGAACTGTTCTTCGTTTGTCAATTTGAATGTCATCAGTTCATTCTTCATTTTGCTCTCCTCTATCATATGCCCCATTCTTTGTCTTTTATCTAAACTCAACAGTCCCACTCTTTTCATTCTGTCCACATCTGGCAGCCTCCCCCATTCTCATAGCCTGTCTTTGAAACCCCCTTTCTATCTCTTATATCTTTTATAGGGACCGGGTGACCAAAACTGAGCACATGTCCACAGCATGTTATTCTGTATCCCATTCCTTAGGCATCCAATCTTTGTCTTTGTTTGGCCACTATTGAGACTGAGGAGGTGTTTCCATTGAGCTGCTATCAATATTTTCCCTGAGATGTGTTCTAGTTGGGATGTTTCTACCTGGCACATGTCTAAGCAAAAGGTCAGATTTTTTTCCACTTTGAGATTTTGAGCAAGCAGGTGAATGGGGAACTCCCTACAGCATGGATTCACTAGCTTGGCTTTCATTGAATTAAGGAACTATGACGGAAAACCAGTATCCACACACACATTTCCTCCTGGTGCCTATTAAGGTTTCCCACACCATGGGATGTAAGAATTATTTACCCATGGAGCACAATCAAGTATGGAATGGCATTATTAGAGTCAATTATTCAGAATTCATATATCCAAATAAAGAAAATGTCATTTTAGAGTGTGGGAAGAGTGACCAATTTGATTCACCTATGAGAACAGCTTCCAGTTGTGCATGTAGTGTCTCATAATGGCATTGTCTCTCCATCCAGGCATTTGTACTGTGACCATCACTCTAGACTCTTTGCACATACAGGAAGTCAAGGCAATTTACAGTACATGCAGGCGACACCGTTCTACCTCAAAGTTAGACACCATCTTTCCTACTCCATGTCAGATTCCAACACAACTGACTTCACCAACCCCTCCACCTTCATCCTGCTGGGCATCCCAGGCCTGGAGGCAGCCCATGTCTGGATCTCCATCCCCTTTTGTGTCATGTACACCATAGCCGTCTTGGGGAACTTCACCATCCTGTTCATCGTCAAGACAGAGCCGAGGCTGCATGAGCCCATGTACTACTTCCTCTGCATGCTGGCCGTCACTGACCTGGTTCTTTCTACAACCACCATGCCTAAAATGCTGAGCATCTTCTGGTTCAAATCCAGGGAGATAGATTTTAGTTTGTGCCTCACCCAGCTCTACGTCGTTCACTGCTTCATAGCGATGGAGTCTGGAATTGTCGTGGCCATGGCTTTGGATCGCTATGTGGCCATCTGTGATCCCCTGAAATATTCTACTATCCTGACAAACCACATGGTGGCCAAGATTGGTCTGGCTGTGGTGCTGCGTGGCAGCATTCTTGCACTCCCCTATCCCTTTCTGGCGAGGCGGTGGCCATACTGCAGAACCAACATCATCTCCCACACGTACTGCGAGCACATAGCCGTGGTGAAGCTGGCCTGCACAGACATACGCATCAGTAGTTACTACGGCCTGATTGTGGCATTCTTGGGGATTGGTCTGGATGTGTTTTTTATCGCTGTGTCCTATACACTGATTCTAAGGGCCATCTTCAGCCTCCCCACAAAGGACGCCCGGCTCAAGACTTTTGGGACCTGCAGCTCCCACTTCTGTGTCATTTTAGCGTTTTATATCCCAGCTCTCTTCTCCTTCCTCACACACCGGTTTGGCCACAATGTGCCCCCGCATTTTCACATTCTCATTGCCAACATGTACATTCTACTGCCCTCCATGCTAAACCCCATCATCTATGGGGTGAGGACCAAACAGATCCGAGAAAAGCTGCTCTGGCATATTACTCATATTGAATAAAGTTTTCTTCTGGTGGTCTGGCTCTCAGACCAAGCTCCGTGGAGATCTGGCTGGTGACATAGTGCTGTGCTCTCTTCCCTGAATCACTGACCGGAGACATTAAATTCTTTCTTTACCTCATAGTGCTGTATCAACCTGACAATCTGGGGAATCTATCTATGTACAACTCACAGGGTTGCCACATTTCTTATTGCTGGTAACTGGACACCTGAGGCTCCGCACTTTTCCCCACCTGTTCCCCCATGGCCCTGTCCCTGTCACTCAATCCTCTCCTCACTATCCCTATTACTTGCTGGATCATCTCCACACCCCTCCTTACCCCAGCTGCATCCTACATGTTCCGGGGCTGGAACGGGAGTTTCTGAAGCCTGAGGAGGAACCTTCCTGCTGGTAGAAGGCAGGCCCAGTTGAGCAGGGGCTGATGTGGGTTAATGACACAGTGTCTCCCCCCACTTTGCTGTAACTGGACACTGACAGATCCCCTTTTCGACTGGACATTCCAGCTAAAAAATCGGGGGGAGGGGTGGTTAGTGGTGTGGGACCCTAGCATCCTGGGGTGGAAGTGATGGGCTGGAGGGTTTAGAATTGATATTAGTGTAAGCAGAGTCGGGATGAGCTCTACCCTGACATCTGGTGGTGAATTATGGTGAGTGTGGAAAAGAACTCCAGGGGCTGAGCTTGTTTGCATAAAAAGAACAGGAGTACTTGTGGCACCTCAGAGACTAACAAATTTATTAGAGCATAAGCTTTCGTGGACTACAGCCCACTTCTTCAGATGCATATAGAGTGGAATAAATATTGAGGAGATATATATACACACATACAGAGAGCATAAACAGGTGGGAGTTGTCTTACCAACTCTGAGAGGCCAATTAAGTAAGAGAAAAAAACTTTTGAAGTGATAATCAAGTTAGCCCAGTACAGACAGTTCGATAAGAATTGTGAGAATACTTACAAGGGGAGATAGATTCAATGTTTGTAATGGCTCAGCCACTCCCAGTCCTTATTCAATCCGGAGTTGATTGTGTCTAGTTTGCATATCAATTGCAGCTCAGCAGTCTCTCGTTGGAGTCTGTTTTTGAAGTTTTTCTGTTGTAATATAGCCACCCGCAGGTCTGTCATTGAATGACCAGACAGGTTAAAGTGTCTCGCACTGGTTTTTGAGTATTATGATTCCTGATGTCAGATTTGTGTCCATTAATTCTTTTGCGGAGAAACTGTCCGGTTTGGCCAATGTACATGGCAGAGGGGCATTGCTGGCACATGATGGCATATATCACATTGGTAGATGTGCAGGTGAACGAGCCCCTGATGGTATGGCTCATGTGATTAGGTCCTATGATGATGTCACTTGAATAGATATGTGGACAGAGTTGGCATCGGGGTTTGTTACAAGGATAGGTTTCTGGGTCAGTGGTTTTGTTCAGTGATGTGTGGTTGCTGGTGAGTATTTGCTTTAGGTTGGGGGTTTGTCTGTAAGCGAGGACAGGTCTGTCTCCTAAGATCTGTGAGAGTAAAGGATCATCTTTCAGGATAGGTTGTAGATCTCTGATGATGCGCTGGAGAGGTTTTAGTTGGGGGCTGAAGGTGACAGCTAGTGGTGTTCTGTTATTTTCTTTGTTGGGCCTGTCTAGTAGGAGGTGACTTCTGGGTACTCGTCTGGCTCTGTCAATCTGTTTTTTTCACTTCAGCAGGTGGGTATTGTAGTTTTAAGAATGGTTGATAGAGATCTTGTAGGTGCTTGTCTCTATCTGAGGGACTGGAGCAAATGCGGTTATATCTTAGAGCTTGGCTGTAGACAATGGATCGTGTGGTGTGTCCTGGATGGAAGCTGGAGGCATGTAGGTAAGTGTAGCGGTCAGTAGGTTTCCGGTATAGGGTGGTATTGATGTGACCATCGCTTATTAGCACAGTAGTGTCCAGGAAATGGACCGCTTGTATGGATTGATCTAGGCTGAGGTTGATGGTGGGATGGAAATTATTGAAATCATGGTGAAATTCCTCAAGGGCTTCTTTTCCATGGGTCCAGATGATGAAGATGTCATCAATGTAGTGTAAGTAGAGTAAGGGCGTTAGGGGACGAGAGCTAAGGAAGCGTTGTTCTAAGTCAGCCATAAAAATGTTGGCATATTGTGGGGCCATGCGGGTACCCATAGCAGTGCCGCTGACTTGAAGGTATATATTGTTCCCAAATATGAAATAGTTGTGGGTGAATTTGCATAGGCACACCCACTCACCTGGCATGAAACAACAGCAACTGAAAGTGGTTACTTTGGCTGGTGTGGGATCCCCAGTTTTCTCTGTTATTGGGGCAGGAAGAATAAAGTTTTGTCACCCTGATTCTGTGAATCAAGGCCAGTGGAACTGTTGTATGACAGAAGGACTGAGTGAGTCCTTTACCATTACCTAAGTAGCACTTGCTTGACAAGGGGCATGGGTTACAACTCCCAGTGAATTGAGAGAGGATGGGGATAGGTATTTGTACCTGATGGGATGGGATGGGCCCCCTCTGAGGGTTTGAAGCACCAATTGCATGACCTTCTCTCTCCATGGTTGAATGTCAGAGCTAACTTTGATTCCATTAGGAGTCTAGTTACAGGCTGCTGAGCTGAATTCACTTTGGGCCAATGGTGCACTAGCACTGTTTGCGGGGATGGCTGGAGTGACTCACAGGTCAGGGAGTGGAGCAAGCAGTTTGTGGGATGGCAGGAAGTGGACTGGCTCGTGGTGAAGGCTGTGGCAGAACCCCATGGAGAGATAGCCAGCTGGCCTGGGATCATGTAAGGTGCCCCTTAACACCCTGTGTGTGCCCCTCCTTTTACTCTGAGGCTGCACTGACCAGGGACAGAGACTTTGGGTGGTTGCTGGACCCAATAGACTTTGGGGGTGTTGGACTTTGGGGACTCTGGGTGATTTTTGGGTTGCTGGATTCAAGAACCAAAGGGAAAGGACACAGCCCAATTTGCTGGGGTGGGGTTTTTGCTCATGGTTTGTGTTATGAATCCTGTTTGTGGTGTTTTTACAATTTAATACTGATGTCGTTTACCTCATGTTATTAAACATTTTCTGCTACACTCAGACTCCGTGCTTGCGAGAGGGGAAGTATTGCCTCTTAGAGGAACCCAGGGGGGTGGTATGTAATTGTCCCAGGTCACTGGGTGGGGGCTCGAGCCGGTTTTGCATTGCGTTATTGAAACGGAACCCCTAGATACAGAACCCGGCCCTTGTTGCTGCCTACTTAGATGGGCAGAAGGGTTACATTAGCGTGGGGCTGATAGGGGCGGGGGATCGGGGAATAGATCTTAGCATGTATGTGATGGGGGGTGGGACCTGTCTGGGAATGGATATTAGTGTGGGACTGATGGGGGAGGATCCGAGACTGTCTAGTGACATGGAGGACAAACCTCTCTCTCCCCTAGCTCCTGGGGAGTTGGGTGGGGGAAGTCCTTTTATCCCAACTTGAGAACAGTTTATTAATCATTTCACAGCATTTCTTATGATTTTCTATTACCGGTGTCTGTAGTCTGTTCAGTTAAAACTGAAACAGCCCCTTTATGTTGTTTTGCCTTCAATTTATCCTTTTGATTTTTTCCTACATTTGTGCATTCATATCACGTTCCAATTCCTGACAACTTTGAGTTAAAGCAACCATATGCTTGGCATCGGTTATATTCTGCATCAGAGCAGTTTGCAATTTTTTTTTTATTAATGGGGATATCCTATTTCCTAGAACTGGAAGGGACCTTGAAAGGTCATCAAGTCCAGCCCCCTGCCTTCACTAGCAGGACCAAGTACCTATTTTGCCCTAGATCCCTAAGTGGGCCCCTCAAGGATTGAACTCACAAGCCTGGGTTTAGCAAGCCAATGCTCAAACCACTGAGCTATCCCACCCTCCTTAATGTCGTCTCTTCTCTTCCCCTCCCCTCATTTTTCAATCTCATTTTCTCCAGCTCCTGTTGCAAAATTTCCTTCTCATGTTTCCAGATCTCATACTCCTCTGCAAACGTATTCACAGCCTGATACATAATCCAAACAGCAGCATTTGTCATTTATTCCTTTTTAGGAGTGGGAGTGTGTAACAGGGTGGTTACCCCGCTCCTGCAGAGGGGTTTAAAACAGCTCTGGCAGGGGGCTGGGGCAAAGGGAAAAGCTACTGGGCTGATTGGGGAAGTAGCCACAGCTGGGCCATGCCCTAATCAGGCCCCAGCTGCCCTGTATAAGAAGGCTGGGAGCCAGGAGCTCAGCAGTTTCTCTCTGCCTTCAGAGAGAGAAGGGCCTGGTTGCCGGAAGCTAGACACAGAGTACCTGGGTGGAGCAGGGCTGGGGAGCTCTAGCCTGGAAAGCCCCAGGCTGTGAGCTAGGAGAAGGCTAAGGGGTACTGGGGGTTGCAGAGGGCAGCCCAGGGCTAGGCCAAGGCAGCAAGTCCAAACCCCCCTTGCCAGTGATGAGTGGCCGATACTGCAATCTGCCCCAGGGAGCGGGGGCTACTTGGTGACTGGCAGTGGCCTAGTGCTGAGGCAAGGTGGGGATAGTGGGTGGGGTCCCCAGGGAGGGAGACCCAGATCTGTAGGGTATTGCCAGGGGGCAGCACCCAGAGCAAGGGGAGGGACACGGGGGCCAGTGCAGAGGGAAAGGCAGATCACTGGCCTGCAGAGGGTGATCCAGAGGCTGGTAAGCTAATTCCCTAGATGACCAGCAGGAAGTGCTGTAGGGGTGAGTCCAGACCTCTACAGAGTGTCACACGTCTATTATTTTAATAACATTGCATTCAACACCCTTCCCTGAAGAGGACAGGTACAGTGTTTGGCAGGCAGGGATCAGAGCCAAGATCTTCACATGACTGTCTAAGGAAACACCCCTCAACCTTTAGCAGGGGTTTGGGGCATCCCCTTCAGCCCTGGTATGGTGACCCCTCACTGTCTGCATTTGCAAACCCCAAGCTATAAATAATATAAGTCAGAACTGATTCAGAACAATATTTAAATTAGTTGGTCAGCACCAGTGATCCAGGATACCAAGCTCTTACGGGGCAACCAGTCCAGAAACAGTATCAGAGGGGTAGCTGTGTTAGTCTGCTGCATCTGACAAAGTGAGTATTCACCCATGAAAGCTTATGCTCCAATACGTCTGTTAGTCTATAAGGTGCCACAAGACTCTTTGTCGCTTTTTCCAGAAACAGTACGGATTCAGTTTAAAGACCTATTCACGTAGACATGTCAGTAAACCATCCTCTGCTGTGAAATATTAACTCTAGGGGGTGCTACTGCCCCTGAAATGGATCTTTAATGGCTCCCAGTGGAGAAGATTACTGTCCTACCAGTCAAAAAGTCCCCAAGAATTATCTGCAATACACAGCATTTTACTGAGAAGGAATTACGCAACTGGTAATGGGTTATATCAAGCACATAACTCCTAAGTTAGACAAAGCTATGCATTAAGAGCTATACATTTCTCTAAATGAGCCTCCTTTTCACAGAGATTCACAAGTACTTCCTGTGCTGGCCCCACGCAGTGCTGCTTGGCAAACAGAGAAGGTGGTTACCAATTTTATATGCGGCTTATTTTCTCTTCATCTGTTCTTCTCAGCCCTCTGGTCTCTCTTGGATTCCCTTGTGGCAAGACTTTGGCTGTGCTGAGACTCCTTTGGTTCACAGTCCTACTCAAGCCCATGGAGTCATGTTTAGCAGCATTGCAAACTTCTTCAAATGTCAAAATTAAGGAATCCCAACCAACCAGTAATGTAATTTGCTTAATTCTTATATTCTTTTCCCTCAAATGAGTCACATGTCTTAAAAGCATGCCCAGTGGCCATGTGGTTACAAATTTTTTCCTAATGAGTATTTTAGAAGTGGCAAGATGGTGTGGCACCATGTCAAGATCACACCACGTTTACTCACTCATCAATTATTCACTCTGGCTCTCCACATGACATTCTGCTGCAAGGTCATTATAACTAGTTAGTCTGTGCTCCATGCCGGAACTTTATACATGTGATATTTACTTTTGCATGCACCCATATTTACCGACAGTAGATTCAATATTGATCGGACATGCAGGTTTTGCTAGTTCTTCATCAGATTCACTTCTGCTTAAAGGGGACCTGCTCCCAGGATAGTCTGCAGCCATCCAGCCATGTTTAAGTCATGGCAGGTTATACTCACATCATGCATCCAGTATAGCCACACCAAATTGGCACCATTCCAACAGTAGCAAAGATGAACTTGCCAACCTTGTGAAATGATTGGGTGAAACCTCTGCAAAATATGGCACGGAATCAGTGCAGAGAAAACCAAGCTGATGACAAACAAATGTGACAGGATCAGCTCATATATCACTATCAGTGGACAAGAGCAAGAGACAGTGAAACAGTTCAAGTGTTTGGGAGCAATCATCACTGATGAATGATTAAAGGCAGAAATTCTGGCAAGAACTGCACAAACAAAAGCAGCAGTGGCAAAGCTAAAGCCAATTTGGAGGAACAAGAACATCTCCCTGGAGTCCAAATTGAAACAGCTGCATGCACTGGTCATCTCCATTTTTCTGTTCCTGTGCAAGACATGGACCCTTCCGACAGAACTTGAACGAAAAACAGCCCTCGTGGCCCACAGACCGATATGGAAGTCTCCCCAACGCGGGAGAGGGAACTTCACCTTGCACTTGAAAACACAGGTGTCCATCAAAAAATGGTGATGCTCATCCTGCAGCACAGTGGGGGACGGGGTCGTGGACCTATAACGATCCTCTGGCTGGGTCCCTGTTATGACCTCTGTGACCCACGGAGATGGGCAAACAAGGAGAAGACCACCGGTGCAGCGACTCTCCCGGTCACACCACGCAACCTGTCTCTATCTCTAGAAAGGGAAAAGAAGGTGGAGAGACGAGAGCAGCCCCTAAAGGGTCAGTGAAGGTAGACAAAAAAACACACCCTGAGGTTTGTCCAAGCACAGGGAAAATGAGACAACCCCAAGGGTGGCAGTAGTATGGAAGATGGAGGGAACAGAAATGCGTAGGGCCCTACCAATCTCATGGCCAAGAAAAAAGTGTCATGGACTGTCAAGGCTGCTTCCCCACTCTGAACTTTAGGGTACAAATGTGGGGGCCTGCATGAAAACTTCTAAGCTTAAGTACCAGCTTAAATCTGGTCCGCTGCCACCATCCCAAAGCTAATTCCCTTCCCTGGGTAGCCTTGAGAGACTCTTCACCAATGCCCTGGTGAATACAGATCCAACCCCCTTGGATCTAAAAACAAGGAAAAATCAATCAGATTCTTAAAAAGAAGGCTTTTAATTAAAGAAAAAGGTAAAAATCCTCTCTGTAAAATCAGGATGGAAAATAACTTTACAGGATAATCAAACTTAAAGAGCTCAGAGGACCCCCCTCTAGCCTTAGGTTCAAAGTACAGCAAACAGAGATAAACACTCTAGTAAAAGGTACATTTACAAGTTGAGAAAACAAAGATAAACTAAAACGCCTTCCCTGGCTGTTTACTTACAAGTTTGAAATATGAGAGACTTGTTCAGAAAGATTTCGAGAACGTGGATTGATGTCTGGTCCCTCTCAGTCCCCAGAGCGAACAACTTCCCAAACAAAGAGCACAAACAAAAACCTTCCCCACCCCAAGATTTGAAAGTATCTTGTCCCCTTATTGGTCCTTTGGGTCAGGTATCAGCCAGGTTACCTGAGCTTCTTAACCCTTTACAGGGAAAAGGATTTTGGAGTCTCTGGCCAGGAGGGATTTTATAATACTGTACACAGGACAGCTGTTACCCTTCCCTTTATAGTTATGACATGAAATCAGCTGTCCCCCAGGAAATCTGATCTCCTGTGCTGCTGGGAGCCTTAGGTGCCTAGCTGCTATTCTGTTGGTTGTGGGGAGCGACAGGAGTTGTCCTTCCCCTGCATGGCCGCTCTTGGTGGGGAGATCAGACCCACCTTTAGCAGCAGCACAGAAATGAGGATCGTACATGCTCAATTGTCCGGGGCGGCTCTATGTTTTTTGCTGCCCCAAGCACGGCAGTCAGGAGGTTACGCGGATTCGGCGGCGTTTCTGCAGATCATCTGTCGGACCCGCCGCCGAATTCCCGCCAAAGCCGCAGGACTGTCAGACCCCTCCTGCAGACATGCCCTCTCAGCGCCCGACAAGCCGCGCCCCACGGCTTGCCGCCCCAGGCACATGCTTGCTGCACTGGTGCCTGGAGCCGCCCCTGCCCAGGAGCTGAGCTCAAAGTTTCTGTTCCTTCCCCTCGCCACCCCCTGCAACTCCTGCCACAGAACCAGGCACTGAGCTCTGGGCTTCCTCCTTCAGTGGCTCCGTCCAGGTTGGGGGTTTTCATTCCTCTGGGCTTCTCTGCCCATCTCCTTTGCTCCCACCGCAGCTCCTGCCTCTGCTCTGTGGCTGTGGTTATGGCCCAGGCAGCCTGAGCTGACGGCTTCTTCTGCAGGTCCAGCCGGGGCAGCCTGGGCTCTTCCCCTCCCCCGGCCGCTCATACTGGGGCTGGAGGCTTGAACTCCTGCCAGCTGAAGCTGAGGCAGCCTAGGCTCGGGCCTTCTGTCCCCTTCTGCTGAGCTGATCCACATGAATCAGATGAGGACTGCCATGTTCTGTTCATTCCCTCTGAAGCCCCTGGCACTGGGCACTGTCAGAAGACAGGCTACTGGGCTACATGGACCATTGGTTTTACCCAGTATGGTCATTCTGATCTGCTTATTTAGACCCCAGATGTATCTGCCTTTGCTGTAATACACTATACCCCATTCCTCTCCGAGAGCTGAGATAGATCCCAGGAGTCCTGATGTGGTCTCTCTCTCCACAGCGTTCATAATGAAGTAAGAATAAACATTAAAATTTTAACACTAACCAATGCCCCTTAAGTGAATTGTCACAAGATGTGAGCATATATTGGTTTTAGAGATGACTGGGTTGCAGCTGACAAGGGGAGGGGACTACAGGAGCAAGTGACAGGGGCATGGCCTTGGGGAGAAAACACACAGCAGGGTTGAGGCTTGACAGAAGAGGTGAGGCAAGATTGCAATTTCAGGGATCCAGCTACCAGCAATTAGAAAGGTGGCAACCCAGTACAGTGTACACAGACTGACTCCCCAGTTCATCACATTGACACAGCACAGTAAGGACAGGAAAGGGTTTAATGTCTCTCTGTCTGTCCAGTAAGTGATTCAGGGAAGAGGCCTGAGCACCATGGACCAGCCAGCTCTGCACAGAGCTCAATCTGAGAGCCAGAGCACAAGGAGAAAACATTTATGTCTTTTTATGAGTAAAGAGCTGCAGCAGCCTATCCCGGATCTGTTTGGTCCTCAACCCATAAATGATGGGGTGTAGCATGGGGGGCACCACCAGGTACAAACTGTCAAAGAGAACGAGGAAGTGCAGTGGCACATTGTGGCCAAACCGGTATGTGAGAGAGGTGCTGAAATCTGGGACGTACAAAGCTGAGATGGCACAAAGATGAGAGATGCAGGTCCCAAAAGTTTTGAGCCGGGCATCCTTTGTGGGGAGGCGGAAGATGGCCCGGAGGATCAGAGTATAGGACACGGCGATAAAAAACACATCCATTCCAGTCACAGAGAAAAGATCAAACAGGCCATAGTAACTACTGATGCTGATGTCAGCACAGGCCAGGTTCACCACAGCTATATGCCCACAATAGGAGTGGGGGATGATGTTGGTTCTGCAATATGGCCACCGCCTCGCCAGGAAGGGATAGGGTAATGTGAATATGCAATTTCGCAGCATCACGGCCAGGCCTATCTTGGCCACAACAGAGTTTTTCAAGGTCGTGGAATATCTCAGAGGATTGCAGATGGCCATGTAACGATCAAAAGCCATGGCCACGAGGATTCCAGACTCCATCGCTATGAAGGAGTGAAAAAAATACATCTGGGTGAGACAGGCACTGAAACTGATCTCTCTGGAATTGAACCAGAAGATGCTCAGCATTTTGGGTACAGTGGATGTGGACATAACCAGGTCAGTGACGGCCAGCATGCAGAGGAAATAGAACATGGGCTCATGGAGGCTCGGCTCCCTCTTCACGATGAACAGGATAGTGAAGTTCCCCAACAAAGCTATGGCGTACATAGCACAGAAGGGAATGGAGATCCAGATGTGGGCTGCCTCCAGGCCAGGAATGCCAAGTAGGATGAAGGTGGAGGGATTGGTGAAGTCAGTTGTGTTGTAATCTGACATGGTGTAGTGGAGAAGGTGTCCTACATTGAGGCATAAGGGTGTCTCCTGCGTGTACCGTATGTTCCCCTGATTTTCTGTGTGTTTCCAGGGTCTCGGGTGATGGTCGCAGTTGAAATGCCTGAATGGAGAGAGAACGTTAATATGAGACAGTACATTCACTAATGGAGGCTGTTCTCATGGTAGAAGCAGATCGATCACTCTTCGCACACTGAAAAATGACATTTTCATTATTCAGAGACAATAACTATGAACAACGACCCTACTAAATCCAATTCCTTATTTTGTGTTTCTCCCTGCACCAATAAATCCTACACTTTGTGGTGGAGGAACCTTAAGAGGCAACGGCAGGAAACAGCAGGGTGGATACTGGTTATCCATCATTGTTCCTTAATACAATGTGAGCCAGGATAGGGAATCCATATTGTAGGGTGTTCTTGATTCATCCAGTTGCTCGAAATCTGAGAATGGAAAAAAACAGACTTTTGACAAGACATATGCTGGGAGAAAACTCCCAACTAGAACATACCTCAGGGAAAAGACCTGGGAGCCATTGATAGCAGATCAAGAGAAACACCTGCTCATTTGCAGTAATGGACAAAACAAAAGCAATGTTCAGATCCCTAAGATAGGGGATGGAGAATAACATGTTCGTGATATGTGTTCACTTTTGGTCAACCAGTCTCCATTAAGGATATAACATATATAAACGGAGTTTTCAAGATAGGCTTTGAGAATGCGGCAGGCTGCCATATGCAGACAGATAGAAAAGTCTGGGACTCTTTAATTAGTTTGCACAAGAGACAAAGAAGGGAGCAGATGATATAGGAGAGGAAAATAAAAGTGAAACTGATTTACATGCAAATGGACAGTTCCCAACCAATACTATCTATAGATACTTAGTGCTCCAAGAGGACTCATTCCCCAAAGCTGAGGAAAATTCTCAGCAAAACTGATTGGGAGGAAAAAGTTAGACAGAAAAATATGAATGAAAATTGGTAATTTTTTTATAACAGTTTATTAGCAGAAAAATCATGATTCCACCGTCAACAAAGTGAACAACTCGGGTAAAAACCCAGTTCAGTGGCAAAGTGAAGGCAGCAGTTGAAGGGAGGGGGAAGCAATATGTAACAAAGAGGAAAAAGGGAAAATAGATAGCCAAGAATAGAAATCGGAAGTTATGAAAATTGATAAGGGATGTTAAGACGCCAGGGAAAACTCCATGTTTGGCAGGGCTATGGATCACAAAAAGGAGGTTATTAAGTATATTAACAACCAGAGAAATCCTAGAAAAGTTTTATGTCAATTCCTGTGTTAAATGTAGAGTATTAAAAAATAAAAGGAACTTTTTTTTTTATAAAAGAATTGACAAAGTTAAGAAATAATGGAAAAGCTGGTATGGGATTAGTTAAAAAAAAACAGTCTAGAAATGTAATTAATGCCAGTCACCAACAAGGTTTAAGCAAAACAGATCTTGTGAAATAAACCTCATTTCATCCTAATATGAGAGTGCACATTGGTTGATCGAGGGTACACATTTGGTGATCTAGGGAACCACGCAGATATAACAAACCTTGATTTCTCAGAGGCATTTGATTTAATAAGGGAAATATTGAGTTAAAAAAATTAACATCCTACAATATCAGTAGAGAACAATTAAAATAGACTGAAAACTGGCTAACTGATGGATCTCAGAAAGCTTTAGTCAATAGGCCTTCGTGAGTAAATGGGGCTGTTTGTAGTGGAGTTCTGCACAGATCAGATCTAGGCCCGATGCTATTCAGTATTTTCATTAATTATATGGAAGGACATAGAAAATCACTGCAGATAAAATTTGTGGATGACCCAAAGATGGGCAGATTGTTTGCAATGATGAGACCACAGCAGGCATACTGATTGATATGGAACATTTGGAAAGTGGGGCCATGCAAATAATATGTTTTAAAACAGTCAAATGCAAAATAATCCTCTCAGAACAGGGAATGCAGTCCCAAACCAGAGACTACAGCACTGTATTATGGAATGCAAGGACCCTGAAAAGGATTTCATCCAGTTCTGGGGTCCACATTTGATAATAATGGGCTCTGTAATCAACCAGAGAAAGGCTAAGAGAGACCGAAGGGCTGGAAGCTGAAGCCAGGCAAATTCCATCTAGAAATAAGGGCTAAATATTTAGCATGTAGGGTGATTAACCATTGGGACACAATGAGTAGGGAAGTGTTTGATTCTCCAATTCCCTGTTAGGAGATCCAGACTGGATGTTTTTTCTTGAAAATCTGCTTGAAGGGTTGTTTACACTTAAAAAGCTACTAGAAGAGAGGCTGTTCTAGACTTGATTTTGACACATAAGGAGGAATTGGTTGAGAATTTGAAAGTAGAAGGCAACTTGAGGGAAAGTAATCATGAAATGATAGAGTTCATGATTCTAAGGAATGGTTGGAGGGAAAACAGCAAAATAAAGACTATTGATTTCAAGAAGGCAGATTTTATCAAACTCAGAGAGTTGGTAGGTAAGATCTCATGGGAAGCAAGTCTAAGGTGAAAAACAATAGAAGACTGCTGCCTGTTTTTCAAAGAGACATTATTAAGGGGAGAAGAGCAAGCTATCCCACTGCATAGGAAAGATGGTATGTATGGCAAGAGACCACACTGGCTTAACCAGGAGATCTTCAATGATCTAAACAAACAAACAAACAAAAAATAAAGGATCCTACAAGAAGTGGAAAAATGGTCAAATTACAACGGAGGAATATAAACAAATATATTGGGCACAAAATGAGATTAAACTAGCTAGAGATATAAAGGGTAAGAAGAAAACATTCTACAAATACATTAGAAGAAAGGAGAAGACCAGGGACAGGGTACATCCATTACTAAATGAAGGGGGAAAAACAATAAAAAAAAATGTGGAAATGGCAGAGGTGTTTCATGACTTCTTTCTTTTGGTTTTCACCAAGAAGGTTGGTGGTGTTTGAACACCTAACATAGAGAATACCAGAGAAAATGGGGTAGGTTCAGATGCTAAAATGGGGAAAGAACAAGTTAAAAGTTCCTCGGACAAGTTAGATGTCTTCAAGTCCCAAGGGCCTGACAAAATGCATCCTAGAATACTCTGAAGGAACTGATTGAGGACCTATATGAGCCATTAGCTATTTTGAAAAGTCATGGAAGTCAGGGGAGCTTCTGGAAGACTGGAAAAGAGCACATATCGTGCCTATCTATAAAAAGGGAAATAAGGGCAACCCGAGCAATTATAGACAAGTCAGCTTAACTTCTGTACCAGGTAAGATAATGGAGCAAATACCTAAGGAATTAATTTGCAAACATCTAGAAGATAATAAATTGATAAGTGATAGTCAGCATGGATTTGTCAAGAACAAATCCTGTCAAAACAACCTGATAGCTTTCTTTGACAGGGTAACAAGCCTTGTGGATAGGAGGGAAGCATTAGAGGTAGTATATGTAGACTTTAGTGAGGCTTTTGATACAGTCTCGCATGACTTTCTCATTAAGAAACTAGGTAAATATAATCAAGATGGAGCTACTATAAGGTGGGTGCAAAACTGGTTCAAAAACTGATCCCAGAGTGTAGTTATCAATGGTTCACAGTGAAGCTGGAAGAGCTTAACCTGTGGGGTTCCTCAGGGATTTGTTCTGGGTCTGACATTCTTTTCAATGTCTTCATGAATGATTTAGATGATGGCATAGAGAGTACACTTATTAAGTTTGCAGATGATACCAGATTGGGAGGGGTTGCAAGTCCTTTGGAGAATAGGATAAACATTCAAAATGATCTGGAAAAACTGGAGAAAAGGATGACTAGGTGTCTTGAAAATATGACCTATGAGGGAAGCCTGAAAGAACTAGGTTTGTTTAGTCTGAAAAAGAGAAGACTGTGAGGGGACATGATAACAATTTTCAAATAGCTAAAAGGTTGTTACAAGGAGGGAGAAAAATTATTCTCCTTAACCTCTGATGATAGGTCAAGAAGCAATGGACTTAAATTACAGCAAGGGTGGTTTATTTTGGACATTAGGAAAAACTTCCTAACTTTTTCCGTGGTTATGCAATGGAATAAATTGCCTAGGGAGGTTGTGGAATCTCCATCATTGGAGATTTTTAAGAGCAGGTTAGACAAACACCTGTCAGAGATGGTCTAGATAATACTTAGCCCTGCCATGAGTTCAGGGGACTAGACTTGCTGACCATTTGAGGTCCCTTCCAGTTCTGTGATTCTATGATATAGCTACATCTGTATGGGGTGTGGATTTTTTTGCTTTTTCAAAACAGGGAAATGCAATGTTAGGTTATATTAGCAGAAGTATAACATGCAAGTCATGGTACGTGTGAATAGGCATCAATCTTAGAGGATTAAGACAAAACAAATCCTGCATCTTGTCAGGGGGATAGACTAGCTGACCTTTGCGTTCCCTTATAACTCTATGGCTCTACCATTCTATGATTGTAAATTCCTAGTGTAGACAATGCCTTAGTCACACACAAGTCTTTCAGCTCAATACAGATGTAACTGAGTGAAATTTAATGGGCCTGTGTTTTACAGGAGGACAGACTGGATGTTCAAATGGTCCCTTCTGACCTTAAACCCTATGGATCTATTGATAAAGAAAGTAAATCAGGCATTTATATTTCATGTGTCTCATAACATGAACAAGGGAACATTTAGTTAAACTGAAAGTCTGAACATATAGCATTGAGAAAAGAAAATTGCAAACATAATCCCTATTTGGCCTGTAGAACTCCTTACTACTGATATTATTAGAGCGAAAAGTTTAGCTGAATGGGCTTCACAAATAGATTGGCCATTGTAGGTGGTGCTGGTGGCAGCCCCTGTAGTTAAGGCTGTCTGACACCTTCCATTAGAAAACCTCATTTTCAGTTGCTTATGAATTTGACAGATTTCAGGCGTTTGGATTGAAATTTCCCATGCTGGGTGTCTGCTTCAAGCAGAATTGGTTTTTTTTGTTTGTTTGTTTGTTTTTTTTGAAAGTTTCAGGCATAAAAGTTCAGCTGACTTCTCGAATGAAGCTAGGAGAAAGTATGTGTTACCCACGTTGAAAAATTCTTATTATTGTTCTAGTGAGGAGCCCTAACACCTCCAAGCTTCAGCCCCTGTCCTCCTGCCCCATTAACAGACGGAGTCCTGAAACGCAAGAGGAGGGGGTGAAAGTATCTGTCCATTAACACGCAGCTGACTCCTAACCTCTGTAGTCAGTCCTTGCTCTAAGGGGAGTTTTGCCTCACTGGGACCTGAGCAAATTACGGGCCACTGATTCAGAATGTAGCCTTCTATTGTACTTCATCCTGAAGGATCCCCTCTGCCACTGAAATGCAGCCACCTCAGGGTGGTAGTCCATCAGGCAGGAAGAGCAGGGCTGCACAAAAAAAGAGTGACATTCTTTAGCAAACTCATCACCTATGGCAAGGGCCCTGGGATGTGTCATGGTTGTGCAGAGCGGAAAGGACCACAGACTTACTCTATCCCATCACACCCACGTTGCACAGGGTTTGTTGATCAGGGTTTGTAGAGCAGGTGAGCTCCTCAGCAAGAGATGGGTACCTGTGAATTCTGAGATGGAAGTGTCTTCCCTGGGAATCCCCCTCAGGTAGCCGTGTCCCACTCCTCTCTCACCCCAGCATCTTCAGCAACATCCCATGCCGAGAGCCGACCCAGGGGTGTGCACCATTTATAATATAGCTCTGTGTAAACCCAGTGGGGTTCGCTCAACCTCTAGAGGAGAGGAGAGCATCTGAATGTAAACAGGCTACAGAGAAGCATGTCTCTGCTTCTGTGCTAATTATCCAGCTTTAGGAATAAACAGTAATTAAGGAACCTTCCCAAAGGGAGAAGAGAACTCCTGGGCTCTGTGCTGAGTCAGAGGAGAATTGGCTGTTTTGTGTATTTGTGTATATTTATAAATTATAATTGATTAGAAAGAAAATAAAGGATAGTTGCCCAGATGGATAGATAGATAGGAGACAGACAGAGCTGGAAAAAGATGACTGAGGGGAGACATGAGAACTTTCTGCAGTTGTTATGGGATGAGAGATCAGTAAATCTCATGTGCACAGGTAAACTCCTTCCCCTGATCCAACTCACCACTAACCTGTCTATGCATCCAAGGATCACAGCAGCCCTTTTGGCTACAGCATCACACTGGGAGCACACAATGACTTTCTTGTGCACAGTGATCACTTAATCCATTTCAGTGTCCCTGCGTTCCATATTACAGTGCCCTGGTCTGTGAGTAGGGCCTGCATTCCCTGTTCCAAAAGGATAATTTTGCATTTGACTTTCTTAAAACATTTTGTTTGCATGGGCCCTGCTCACCAAATGTTCCAGATCAAACGTTACACCTGCCCTGAATATTGTAGAGTGTTCATTTTATTATCCAAATGTTTTCCCCTACTAAATCAAATGCCTCAGAGAAATCAGTTTTACTGCATTTGTGCAGTTCCCTTGATGAACTGAACGTGTACTCTCATTAAAGGATTAAAGGTTTTTTTGACAAAACCTGTTTTCCATAATCCAAGTTGTTGACTGGCATTAATTATATTCCTAGACTTTTTAAAAACTAATCCCATACCAGCTTTTCCATTGTTTCCTAACCTTGTCAGATCTTTATTTTTAAACTTTCCCTTAAAAAAAAAAACTTTACATTTAACACAGAACTGTCCTGTATCTGCCTTTTCTTTTTGGTTTGCTCTGCTGCTGCCTCATTGCGCACTTCTGGTTCCGAATGAGATGTGTGGTCATTGGTTAGTTCATACCTCTGGTATTCATAACTCTAATCTTCTATAAGAGATGCTCTTTAACACCCTCCTAGATAGCTAATGGCCTGGAAAGTATTTCATTATCTCATGTGATATGAGTATCTCCTACGGCTTCTTTCCAAATGCAGAAAAAAATTTCTTGAACATATTTACCTTTTCTGCAACATTAACAATTTTCCTTTCTCTGTCTAGTAACTGGCCTAAAGCTTTTCAATGATTTATTTTTATCTTAGTATACTTAATAACCTCTTTTTTCTTAAACTTAGTCATGCTAAACATGGATTTTTCCCTGATGTCTTTACAGACGCTTATCAGTTTTAATAAATTCCAATTTGTATTACTTACTGTCTATTTTCCCTCCCCCCCCATGTGTAATATATCCCTTTCCCCCCCACCAATTGCTACCTTCCCATCACCACCTCCTTGACTGTGGAATCGTGGCTTTTTAGCTATCTAATAAACTCCTCTTAAATAACTCCCAGTTTTCATTCACACTTTTCTTTCTGAATTTCTTCCCATCAGTTTTGCTGAGAATTTTCCTCAGCTTCGGGGAATTACCCCTTTTGAAGAACTAAATATCTACAGATATTACTGCTTGGGAACTGTTCTTTGATTGTCCATTTGAATGTAATCAGTTCAATTCTTTATTTTTCTCTCCTCTATCATATGCCCCCTTCTTTGTCTTTTCTCTAAACTAAACACTTTTCAGTCTGTCCGCATGTGGCAGCCTCCCCCATTCCCATAGCTTGTTTCAGAAATCCCCTTTCTATCTGCTATATCCTTCATAGAGACTGAGAGACCAAAACTGAGCACATATCCAGAGCAGGTTATTCTCCAGCCTATTCCTTGGGCATCCAAACATTGTCCCTGTTTGGCTAGTGCTGAACAGCAGGTGTTTCTGTGGAGCTGCTATCAACAATGTTTTTTCCCTAACATGTGTCCTCGTTGGGATATTTCCCCCTGGCACATGACTTGGCAAAGGTTTCATTTTTACCACTCTCATATTTTGAGCAACCAGGTAAACGTGGAACTCCATACAGCATGGACACTCTTGCCTGGGTTTCATTGGGTTAAGGAATAATGATTGATAAACTGTACCAATACATATATTTCCCGTTGGTACCCATGAAGGTTTCCCACACCATGACATGTAGGAATTATTAACCAATGGAGCACCATTAAATATGGAATTGGCATTAGTAGGTTCAGTTGTTCATAATTTACTTCTCTGAATGATGTAAATCTCATTTTTCAGTGTGTGAAGAACGACCAATCTGCTTCACCCCTGAGAATAGCCTCCAGTAGTGCATGTAGTGTGTCATATTAACATTGTCTCTCCATCCAGGCATTTGTACTGTGACCATCACCCTAGACTCTGGGTACATACAGGAAATCAGGGGAATGTACAGTACATGTAAAACACACCATTCTATTCAGAGTTGGACACCTTCTCCCCTACTCCATGTCAGATTCCAACACATCCGACTTCACCAACCCCTCCCCCTTCATTCTGCTAGGCATTCCTGGACTGGAGGTGGCCTGTGTCTGGATCTCCGTCTCCTTCTGCACCTTGTACACCATAGACATCTTGGGGAACTTCACCATCCTGTTCATTATGAAGAGGGAACAAAGCCTCCATGGGCCCATATACTATTTTCTCTGCATGCTGGTCCTATGAGGTTAATGATATTAATTTGGATAGTATGGGTTATAGGCTCACCAATTAATCTGAGCAGAATATAATAAGGTTCTTGCCCGAATCAGGCTACACATAATTTACAATGGACCCTTGGGGTATGACAGGAAGCTCACGCTGAGGCAAATATAACCTTCAAGACTTTTATGTAGATACATGAAGTAATAATTAAATGGTGAGATAATTAGAGTTACAAAGTTACAATTTTATTGCTGCTATTTAAAAGATACATATGGTGTTATATACTACAAATCCTAGGTTAATATACTCACTCCCTTCCTTGATAACCTGGAGGTAAGAGACACAGGACCAGCCTCGCCTCTGATATTCCAAGAGAGTTCTGGTTCCTCAATTCTTGAGTGAGAGGTGCAGAGCTTAGAAGAAGCTAGGGCTAAGAGCTATCTAAGCTAACTTAGAGTTTTACTTAACAAACTGAGGGAAACCAAGCTTAGCCTACTCTCCTTGGAACTTAGAAAGTTTTAAGAAGAACAAGTACAGGCTTTCCCTTTAACAAGGTGAGTTGCCTCTCTTATAGGGCACGGGTGCCTGAGCCCTCCTTCTATGCCCAAACTTCATTTCCTCACCCACAAAATTCCAGGGTCCATAGGCCGGTATGTTTGTACATATTGATGACATATACGTACATATTAATGACACCCTGCTTCAAGCATCCTTTATCTATCTATGTTTAAGGTCACAGACATATATAGACCTTAGGCTTTAGCTCATCACCACCTATTTAGATGAAAGGTCCTGAACATGTGTATGTTGACTTTATTATCTGAGTTAAAGGTCCCAGACATATGTAAGCCAACTTTTCTATCTGGGTGAAAGGTCCCAGACATAGATATGCTAACTTTGCCTTAGCTCAACATACAGGATATGGCCTGTAGGTGCCTTGCGTTACAACCAAACTATTTTAATATAAACCTATAAACCTATTACAATAAAACAAACACTTAAACTATAAGAAAACATATGTAGGCAAGCAAGTAGGCTAGTCCTATAGGCTACACTGTACATATCTACCCTGCCCAAAATTCTGCGCATCTTCTGGTTCAATTCCAGAGAAATAGATTTCAGTGCCTGCCTCACCCACCTGTACTTCATTCACTGCTTCTCAGGGATGGAGTCTGGGATCTGCATGGCCATGGCTTTGATTTGCTGTATGGCCATCTGTGATCCCTTTAGACATTGCACCACCCTGACAAAGCCTGTGGTGGCTAAGATCAGCCTGGCCATGGTGCTGCACGGTGGCATGCTCATGCTGCCCTATTCCTTCCTGGCAAGGCAGTGGCCATATTGCAGAACCAACATCATCCCCCACTCACACTGCAAGCACATAGCACTGAGATCCACATCAGTAGTTACTATGGCCTCTTTGTGGCATTTTTTTCACAAGTCTGGCAATGTGTCCTATACCCAGAACCTCAAGACCATCTTCAGCCTCCCCACAAAAGACTTTTGGTACCTGAGGCTCCCAGCTCTTTGTCATTTTAGCCTCTTACATCTCAGCTCTCTTCTCCTTCCTCATGCACTGTTTTTGCCATAATGTGCCCCCCCATGTCCACATTCTCATTGCCAGCGTATACCTCCTGGTGCCCCCCCCCCCCATGCAAAATACCATCATCTATGGAGTCAAGTATCAGAGGGGTAGCCGTGTTAGTCTGAATCTGTAAAAAGCAACAGAGGGTCCTGTGGCACCTTTAAGACTAACAGAAGTATTGGGAGCATAAGCTTTCGTGGGTAAGAACCTCACTTCTTCAGAGGCAAGTCTCACCCATGAAAGCTTATGCTCCCAATACTTCTGTTAGTCTTAAAGGTGCTACAGGACCCTCTGTTGTTTTTTACATCTATGGAGTGAGGACCAAATAGATCTGGTTCAGGCTGCTCGGGCTCTTTACTCATAAAGGGACCTAAAGTTTTCTCCTGGTGCTCTGGCTGCCAGACTGAGCTCCATGCAGCGTTGGCTAGTGACATGGTGCTGGGCCCTCTTCCCTGAATCACTTGCTGGACAGTCAAGAAGAGATCAAATCATTCCTGACCCTATTGTGCTGGGTCAGCATTTCAGACTGGGGAATTCATCTCTGTGCAACACATAGTTTTGCCACTTTTCTGATAGCTGGTAACTGGACCCTTCATGCCCCACCCCCTTCTCCACCTCTTCCCCCTAGCCCTCACTCCTGCTCTGCCTCTTCCTGTCACAGCCCTGTCCCTTTTGCTCACTCCTCCCCTCCCCTTCCCTGTCACTCTCTGGACCATCTCTGTGACACTCTGCACCAAAGCACCCCACATTTACCATGTTGACATAATTATGGTATGTTTGCTACAAATTATTCCTTGTGAGGTATCATTCGCAAAGACTTGATCTGCTGAACATTAATGCCTCATTGGGATGTCTGTGCTTCATTGTATGAGAAATTATGTACTCTTGCTATGTGAACGTTACTCAAATCTGTTGTGAGGCTGGAAACACCCACAACCAGTCTTTCAGGTACAACAATGAACAGTGTTAATTGCTGACATCAACACCCATCCAGGGAAGAATACACTAACAGAAGAAATCTGTATAAGCAAGCCACCTCAGAGGGAGCACAGAGACAATGGAGAATGTTTGGCCACTGGAGGTGGACCCCCCACATCACATACATACATAGACTTTTCAGCAAGCTGGAAGAAACTATATCATCACTCGTCTTCACTCCCCCACATCTCAACTCCTGAAAGAAACTCTGGAAGACAAAGGACTTTGAATGTGGGAGGGGCATCTATTCTGTAAAGCAGATGCAGCTTGTGTCTCAAGAATCTGTAAACCTACTTGTATCATCAGGATGAGATATTGCTGATTCAAATCCAATCTAGTTTGTGTAAGACTTAGATTCTGAATTTGTTTCATTTCCTAGGTAACCTGCTTTAATCTGTTTGCTATCACTTAACATCTATCCTTCTGTAGTTAATAAACATGTTTTATGTTTTATCTTAACCAGTGGGTTTTTGAGTGAAGTGTTAGGAAATCGTTAACAAAGGCTGGTACATATCTTCCCTACATCGAGGGGGGAACAGATTGTTTAATGAGTGTTCACCGTACAGATCCCTGTGCAAGGCAAGACAGTATAATTCTGGGTTTATACTTCAGTAGGGGTGCAAGCCTGGGGAGCTGAGAAATAGGCTAGGGCCTCCATCGTTGGGCCATAAATGCCGTAGGTAAAGCCCTCAGATAAGTTAGTTGGGTGTGTAGCATCTCCTGCTGTCACATTAGGTAATAACAGGATGTGGAGGGGCTGGCTGTGTGTCACCAGCAGAGCAAGGGGAAAGGCCAGCCCATCTGAATAGTTAGGCAGCACAGTGGTTCCAACAGCTTCCAGGCTTCACACTGGGGGTACATCCCATCACATTATCCACCCCCCTACCAGCTGGGCTACCTCTGCTCCAGGGCTGGGATGGGAGCTGCTGAAGCCTGACAAGGAGCCTCTCTGTGGGTAGAACACTCTTCCGTTTAATGACCCGATGCCTCCCTCTGCCCTGCAGTAACGAGACACAGCCATATCCCATAAAGCAACTGAACTTTGGGCTTCTTTCCAGACAGCCAAATCAAATATGATGAGGATTACGGAAAATCTTGTTCAGCATAAAAAAAGTTCTACCAATCACAAAGGATCAGACACATTACCTCCCTCCCAGGTCAATGAATATTTAAGATCTTACCCAAATACACACTTACAGACAATTCTTATTAAGTAAACTAAGATTTATTTAAAAAGAAAGAGTATTGGTTAAAAGATCATTATACATACAGACATGAATGGAGTTCTTATGTCAGTTTCATGGTAGAGATGGTGAGCTTTAGAGTTGCAAATAGTCCTTTCAAAATTAATTCATGGGTTGAAGTCCAATGTCCAGTATCAGGGTGATCCAGAATGGAACTGGAGACCTCAAACTTGTGGCTTGAGCTTCCTCTGGTGAAGCTTAAGCAGATTTGAGAGAACAGGATCAGGGACCAAGCACTGGTAGGCTAGGAATCTGAAGAATAGTTGCTTTGAAGTAGAATTACCTGTTTCCTATGTATACACAGGAAACTAGTTCCATTCATCAGCATAAGGTAATTATCCATTAAGTGGTTTATAGGCAGTTTACTAGAAACTTGAAAGAGAAGTATAGACAATGAAATTATTACACCCAAGTTTCATTTAAATGTTAATATTTCATTTTGATCTTTGAATCAACCAATATAGCAACAGACATGGTTAACATCTAACAAGATATAAGTAAACATAATTAGTATTACCTCTAATTCTCTAACAATACAGGTTTGCGTTTCAAAGCTCTAGTCCTTTTACCATGGCTATATTAGCTACTTATAAGGAATAGCCCTAATTACCATTTATATACGTTTCTAATATATCTTTTAAGGTTGAATTTGGATCAGTTAGCCTGCTAGTTGCATAACCCATTCTGAACCTGTGTCACATCTATCAACTCACCTTTGATAGTATGAACTATCAATTGCTTTTTGTCTTTAGACTTTTCCTGTACTCTTCGCTCATACAGCTTGTGCTAAGAGACCAGAGGCCAAGGTGTAGGCATCTGTCTATAAATAGGCTGGTCATTAATGACTCTAAGCACATAATGAGATCTTACTCAAACAGAAGAAAGGAGTAATTACATTCAAGATAAAATCAGTTTTCTGCAGCACCTGCAGAGAGGTGGGTGTGGAAGGAATGGCTCCTCTTCAGAAAGGGGTACCAAGAGAGGGGGTGTTGGTCCAGATCTTTAAAAACACAGACTGGACAAGTCAGAAGAAGCTGGGGCACCAGCGTCTCAGAGGAGACTCTTTGGTTTCAGGGCTATGGCTGCAGCACAGAGACAGACTCCAACTGGGGAGAAGCCAGGAGCTGCACGAGGTGGCCCCTGAAAATCCTATGGGGTTGTTACCAAAGAATGCTCCAAATAGGTCAATACACTAAGGCAGGGAATGTTGTGCAGGTATAATACTGTATTCCCTAGATCTGGGTATCTTTTGCATTGTCTAGTGTAGAGGAATTGTTTTAGCAACCACTTTCAAGGCCTCAGCCTGACTGCTTTAATGGTCCCGTGCCCTGAAAGAGAGAAACTGGGAGAAGGGACACCCAAGGGGCAGTTCTGGGAAGGGTGTGCTAAAGCAATTGGAGAGTCTGGAGGGCTGGGTTAGAAACTTGTCTCAGGGGCTTGGCATGCAGGTCTCTGAACCCAGATGGAGACTCTTGAATGCAATCTGCATCCTGAGAGTGGGCCTAGAAACCTAGAGCCAGAAGCAAGGCCTGAACTTGGCTCTGACTCAGGAAAGCTTAAAAGCACACATGGGTCCACCAAGCACAGCTGCCTGGCAGGTATCAATCCTTGGGAGTTTGCGTGGTGCTGTGAGAGCAAACCTGGATCTGGTACACAGATTACGGGGACTGCGAATGGAAGGGGAGTGGGGCTGGTTGATCCCAAGCCTTTGGGGAGGTATCCACTAAATGTTCTCTTCATGCGAATGTGGCCCACTGTCCTCTGCCCTTAGTGTTTACCTGAGTGCTCCAGTTCCTGAATTGATCCAGCCGGGTTCCCTGAAAGAAATGTTTCCTGAATCAGACAGTGCCGGCTTGGGGTCAGGGAGGGATTTTTTCTCTCCATTGGAAAATGCTCCCCAGAATGCAAAAGGCAGGAAATCCCTGTTCTAGAGGATTTCATCTCATTGCTCTCTCCCTCTCTGCATTTTTGTCCATCTCTCCCTTTCCTTTGTAATTCTTCCCACACACACACCTCCCTCTCTCTCTGCCACTTCTAATGTGCATCCCACTTTAGGTGCTGGTTACAAACGCTGAAGGCGCTGTTATTCCATAGAATCATAGAATATCTGGGTTGGAAGGGACCTCAGGAGGTCATCTAGTCCAACCCCCTGCTCAAAGCAGAACCAATTTCTAACTAAATCATCCCAGCCAGGGCTTTGTCAAGCCAGGCCTTAAAAACCTCCAAGGAAGGAGATTCCACCACCTCCCTAGGTAATGCATTCCAGTGCTTCACCACCCTCCTAGTGAAATAGTGTTTCCTCATATCCAATCTAGGACCCTCCCACTGCAACTTGAGACCATTGCTCCTTGTTCTGTCATCTGCCACCACTGAGAACAGCCGAGCTCCATCCTCTTTGGAACCCCCCTTCAGGTAGTTGAAAGCAGCTATCAAATCCCCCCTCATTCTTCTCTTCTGGAGACTAAACAATCCCAGTTCCCTCAGCCTCTCCTCATAAGTCATGTGCTCCAGACTCCTAATCATTTTTGTTGCCCTCTGCTGGACTCTTTCCAATTTTTCCACATCCTTCTTGTAGTGTGGGGCCCAAAACTGGACACAGTACTCCAGATGAGGCCTCACCAATGTCGAATAAAGGGGAACGATCACGTTCCTCGATCTGCTGGCAATGCCCCTACTTATACAGCCCAAAATGCCGTTAGCCTTCTTGGCAACAAGAGCACACTGTTGACTCATATCCAGCTTCTCGTCCACTGTGACCCCTAGGTCCTTTTCTGCAGAACTGCTACCTAGCCATTCGGTCCCTAGTCTGTAGCAGTGAATGGGATTCTTCCGTCCTAAGTGCAGGTCTCTGCACTTGTCCTTGTTGAACCTCATCAGGTTTTTTTTGGCCCAATCCTCTAATTTCTCTACGTCCCACTGTATCCGATCCCTACCCTCTAGTGTATCTACTACGCCTCCCAGTTTAGTGTCATCTGCAAACTTGCTGAGAGTGCAGTCCACACCATCCTCCAGATCATTAATAAAGATATTAAACAAAACCGGCCCCAGGACCGACCCTTGCGGCGCTCCACTTGAAAGCGGCTGCCAACTAGACATGGAGCGATTGATCACTACCCGTTGAGCCCGACGATCTAGCCAGCTTTCTATCCACCTTACAGTCCATTCATCCAGCCCATACTTCTTTAACTTGGCGGCAAGAATACTATGTGAGACTGTATCAAATGCTCCCTAACCTTCAGTGGTAATTGCAGGTGTAGCACTGTGAATTGCTGCATCTGAGAGCTGATTTGGCTGAGCATGAAGCAGTGCACATTAGTCTTTGTATTATTCTAGATAAAACGAATTCCCTGCCTATTACCATCAAGCAACCTGCTGAGTGTAAACTGCCACCAGCTCTGTATTAACCTGTCTGGAGGGGTTGCTGGGCAGGGGCAGCTTCATAGACTGGGCTGGAGGCTGCTCAAAAGATGTGGTCACTCGTAGAGCAGAAGCTGTTGCCCTGTTCCCTTCCGCAGCCTGTGTGGGGATGTCATGGCAGCAGGCTTGCTAAAAAGCAATAAATCTATAGAACAATAGGTACCCCACTCAAGTTTATGGGAGCAAATGGGGTTGGGATGAGGAAGGCTGAGGAACTCCAGGCTGTTATTTTCAATACTCATGGTCTCTAGTAGCTGCTCCATATGACGGGGCAGCACAAGATCAGGATGGAGGATATTTGAAGCTGAAGCCAGCAACTGTCCCCATGAGCAGTGTGTAGGTTTTGTCAGCTTTCTTACTGGGGACACATTATTAGAGTGAAAGACCAGCAAATTCTGAATTGGGCACACCAAGGAAGTCTACTCCATTGCCAGTGATCACATGGGCAACAAAAGTTTTAATAGCATGAGAAGGCTGCCACTGTGCAAATATACAGTGCTCGGTTTGCCAGGAGGCTACATTCCTTTGGGATTTGCCATGAAGACGATGATGATGACTCATAGGATAAATGGCCCCCCAGATACTGTGGCAAAAAGTCCGTTGATCCAGTAATGTGTGTGAGGCTGATGTCTAACAAACAGAAAGCACAGTTGATACTTGATGAAGAAGGAAAGCAAGAGGGACATTTTCAGTGGGTCACATATTTTGTGTGTGATGGTGTGACAGGGCACACTCGCCCCGCACTGGATGGGGAAGGGTTAACCCTACATTGTGGGCTGAGGAAGTTATTGATATGGGCAGAATATTTCTCAGTACAAGTGAGAATTCGGATTCAATTTGTCTGATACTCAGCAGCTTATTTGAGAAAGAATTACACAAGCAGTATAAGGTTATAAAACGTATGGCTTCATAGTGAGCCTCAATTCCCCAAGCATAAACCCTCAGTAGCTATGTTGGCCTTAAACAGTATCCCGATTGGCAGGGCCGGCTCTAGGATTTTTGCCGCCCAAAGCAAAAACAATTTTGGCTGCCCCCCCCCGGTTCTTTAATTACCCCCCCGGCCCCGCCTCAACTCCGCCCCTTCCCCAAATCCCCAGCCCTGCCTCCTCCCCCCAGGCTCTCAAGCCTAGGAGGGAGGGAGGGAGGGAGGGGGAGAAGCGGTGCCTGCTCCGCGGCCACTCGGAGTCTCCCCCCCCCCAGGTTTGAGAGCCTGGGAGGGAGGGGAAGACTCTGAGTGGCCGCGGCGCGGGTGCCGCTTCTCCCCCTCCCTCCCAGGCTCTCAAGCTTGGGACAGAGGGGGAGCAGCGGCACGCGAAACAGCCGCTCGGGATCTCCCCCTCCCTCCCAGGTTTGAGAGCCTGGGAGGGAGGGGGAGACCCTGAGCCGCCGCGGTGCACAAAACAGCTGATTCGCGCGCCGTGGCAACAGCAGTGGAGGTGAGCTAGGGCGGCCGGGGCACATTTTTAGGGGCGGCATTCTGGCGCCGGCCATGCCGCCCCTAAAAATGTGCCGCCCCAAGCACCAGCTTATTTTGCTGCTGCCTAGAGCCGGCCCTGCTGATTGGCAAAGAAAATGGTTATAACTACCAATTATAAATGAAGACTTTCTCTTCTCTTCTCTTCTCTTCTCTTCTCTTCTCTTCTCTTCTCGTCTCAGTCACCAGGTCTATCAAAGATCCCCCAAGGCAAGGCCTTAACTGCATAGAGACCCTCTGGTTTAAAGTCCTACAAAGATCCCATGGAGCAGAATCTTGCCTACTCTGTCTTACAGGACTGCAGGCCTCTTCAGATGTTAATTAAGGAATCCTTCACAACATTAACATATTTTGCTTAACATTTGGAACTTTTTTCTTTCAAAGGAGTCACATATCCCATAAACATGCCCTATGGGTTTTTCATTACTAATTTTCTCCTAATTAATATTTTGGAAGGGGGTTGGAGAGGAGGTATTTGTTACAGGACATTCCATATGCTTTATGAAAATATATTTATGAATATGAACATGAAAAAACTGGAATATGCTTCATGTTAATTGTCCCTTGTATGGTATCATTATAAAGCTTATAATCTGCTGAATGTGTTCATCCTATTTGTATATATGTATTATTTCCTATGTCTGAAGTTAGAAACATAAGGTATAAACTTGTATAACTTATGTAATTATGAAAAGCTAAGAAACTTGATGACTTTTAAGCAAGAAACCAGAAGCTGTAAATGGCTTTGCTTTCATGTAACCTTCCTGTGGATGTGTGGGCCAGCCCATGCAGTATGGAGATGGGGATCTTGCAGAGATATGTGACAAGGTCACCTGGTACTGGAGCAGGGTGGCGTATGGGCGTTCATCAGTGGGATCTTTAATTTGGGCCGGGCAGCATCCGGCCCCTATTCGTTTTTTGACCTAACATAGTCATCCCAATTTTTCCAGCCTAGCTGTTCGGCTATATTTTGCTGCTCTTGGTCTGACATTTTACGCAGGGCTTTTTTGGGGATTCCTTTGTTAAGAAGGAAGCCAAATCGTGCCCATTCAGCTTTAGTTTGCTCAGGATATTTTGGGGGATTAAACTGACTCTTTGGAGGCTCTTTTGGTGGCGAATCAACTGGGAGGACAACAGGCGGGGGGGCAGTGACAACTTAATTTTACTACTTCAAATAACGTTAAGATGGATCTGCGAACAGCCGCATGCAAGTGCAGCATGGCACCGGTGTCAGCTCCAGGGGCAGCTTCTAATGCTAAATCAACTGCCTCTGCTGAGACAGGAATTTGGGTGGGATCAGTAACATGTATAAAGGGTGTGGCCACCAATTGCTGTTGAACAGTTAAATTAAGTGGGTTTTGTAGTGGATCCCACAGGGCTATGGAAGCTCCTGCGATTGCCCATTTAAATCGTGTGGAGTAACTAAGGTTCCCGGGGGGATATACAATCCTTTAAAACTGCCTTGCATTGCTAAAACGGCAGCTGCCGGGGTGGTAAGTGGCCAAATGCGATTATTTAATAAAGCATGACCCGGGAAGCCTCGTGCCCAATTGGCCGTTTTGGCTAAGATGCCAGCCTCCTCACGGTCCACCAATTCTGCTCCGTGTTCTAAGGCTAGCCGCCCGACCCAAACTATTGGTGCCTCATTGGCTTTTCGTTGTGTTTCCTTTAAAAACTCTTCAAGTTCGGCCTTAGTACATGTTCGCAGTTCAGTAATCTGCATGGTGTTGCCTGTTTGTAGCAGAAGCTTTGCCTATTGCGATAACTAAAACTAAAATAGATGCACAGTTTCAGATTCAGTAAATTCTGGGGCTGTTGGCAGAGCTGGATACACAGGAGTTTTAGGAGCTTCATATGGGGGTGGCAAAATTTTCTGAGAGGGACTTGGGGAGGGGGAGGTAGTGATGGGCTCTACCTTTTCTGTCTTCTCCTCATTATCATCTTTAGGAGAGCCTGGGGCTGCCTGTTTAGCTGCAAACATTGTGCCCCCGTGGAGGACAGAGCACAGATCAAGGGCCTTACATATCATGCTAAACAGGACGGTGGAAACATCCTCAGATTTATATTCATCGGGTCGCAATTTTTTGGTTTTCTTAATTAAATCTAATTCTTTTATCATCTGGCATAATAATTTGTGTGCCGGATCAGCAGGTATTACCCGAGGTGGGGGAATCAATTTGGAAACGGTACCTCCGGATTTTCTAACAATGTGGCTACACTCTCTCCAAAGCTGAGAGGGATCTGCAGCACCGAGGTTCTCCACAGTCTCCATGCACTGAGGCTGTAGGGAACAATCGGCTGGCTGACACCTAAAGCTCGGGTGGCACCGAAGGAGGCATCCCGTATCTGCCAGGGTTAATGGTACAGTATGGCCTTTTAGAGTTTTACCCGAGCCAAGGGAACAGATCCATTTTATTTTTGGATCAGTCGAATTTTGGCTAGTAAAAAGGTGAAACTGCAAATGTTGGAACTGTTCAGTTTCATCATCTGCGCGGTCTGCAGCGTGCCACGGGCATGGCCCAACTCCCTTGCATCCTGTTCGTGACGCCATGTGGATTGCCACGGGCACGCAGGGGTGAAAGAAAATGCAGGCCTGTTATTTACCAGGCTGCACATGGCAATAGACTATATTGGTAAGGGATGCAAGGAGAGTATGGGTCACGATGCAAACTGCAGACACACACACAAATTAATCAATTTAAAGTTTTATTGGGGATAATTACAAGGGGTAAGGGAGCAGCGTTTTATTAGCTAATATAGTTAATGAAACTTAAAACACACAATGACTAAAATATCTACTAACAATATTTATAAACAAAGATGCAGCATTTAGTAATAACTGATACTTACAAATACAAACCAACGCATAACGACCGGCAAACGTAGACACTCTGTTTGAAACACGTGAGCTGAGAGAGAGGCTTCGAGGTGATCAGGCTCGGTTACGGGTGTACACAGGATACACAGGATTCGTTTTTCTTTCTCCTCTCTCTGCCTGCACATGGCAGGCAGGCCCATAAAGTACCAACTATGACATCATAGAAGTATCATAGGGGACGGGGCCCAAAACCTGTTTGTGTTCGTTTCTGATTGGCACAAGCAAAGTTTACACCAAGTAGGGGAGCAGGTGCCTCAAAGTCTGGCTTCGCCCCCAAAAGGTGAGGAAATGCACATTGCTTTAGAATGCGTGCAACACTGAATGACAAAAGAAGAGGCCAGGACAATACCAGTATGGGCAAGTTTTACAGGATGCAGACAGAAACTCATCTCAACAACAGCCAGCCAGTGAATTTTCACATCAATTTCCTGATGCTAAGATAACCTGCTCCCAGAATCCTCTAGCAAATTCAGACATGTCAAGCTATACCAATATCTGTCTAACCACATTCATTTGTAACAACTCTGGTAATTCATAATAATTCAGCATCATCCCAACAGAAGCCATGCCCCCTATTCTCTACTTGGCATGCTCCAAATGCACTAGGATAAAAGGGAGCAGCTCAGCTCATTTTGGGGCTGACCACCAGGGTGGAAGGACATATGCCACTGGCTCCTGCCAAGGCTCAACCGAAGCCTGAGACCCAGGGAACCAGAGACACATTAACCAACCAGATGCCAAGGCACCCATAGAGGTCTCACAGAGTCCGGACTTGCCAGGAACAGTGCAAACTGGAGAGCATGGAGACAACCAAGATGCCCAGACCACAGCAGCAGGAACTACAGTAGGAACTAAAGCAGGAAGCAGCCCAGGGGAATTAGATAGTGGCCTCATAAGAGAACCGGACTTTTGAGTCAGTGATTAAGTCAGAACTCCCCCACTGACTTACCGGCATACACTCCAGTCACTACCTGGGCCCTGGGCTGGGGTCCAAAGCAGAAGGAGGGCTGAGACCCCTCTACCGGGGCTGCCAACCCTGTTTTTTCACATGGTGGCCCCCTTCCTGACCTCAGCCGCTGTGCCACAAAGCCTTACCGCCCTGCTAAAGGGGGCAAATTTACTGACTTTGGCCACTAAGCCATACTGCCCCGCTAATAGGGGAAACCTATGGACTTTGGTCGCTAGGCCTTATAGCTGTGCTGACAGGGGAGAATTTACTGACTGTGGCCACTAGGCCTTATTCCCCTGCTGACTGGGTCCAAATTACCGATGGTAGCCACTGGGCCCTACAGCTCTGCTTACAGGGGTGAATTTACAGACTGTAGCCATGGGGCCTTAGTGCCTGTTCACTGTTGCAAATCTATTGCCTGTGGCCATTGGGCCACACTACCCAGGCATTAAGGGCAAGTACAATGACTTTGGCCATTAGGCCTTATTACCCTGCTAATAAGGGTGAGGATATTGACTTGGGCTTGGGAGAAGACTCAGACATGGGTTACGTATGCCCCAACCCCTATATCCTAAGAGAGATGGAAAACTCTTACCCTGCACTGGACGGGGTTTTCCCCAACCGTGTCACACGTGATGGAGAATGTGGGCAGTGGCCCAGGCCTGAGGAGAAGCCTAAAGCCAATAGATTGGAGGAGGGTCTGGTTCCCCCCTCGATCACATTAGCATGCTAATGACATGAAATTAGCGGATACCACCAAGGATTTGGATAGTCTTGAAATGGCTCCTAGAAAGCCAGTAGCAACAAGCTGCACAGCAACAACAGCAATACACACAGCTGTTGCAACAGGTGACTAGCCATCAACAGGAGATGATGCGGGAGTTGGCTACTCAGCAGCCAGTGCTCGTCTAATAAATGGCAGAATTCCTCCAGCTAGGAGGGCCTTTGGTTATTTCTCTACTGGACCTCAACCCGGGATCTTTACCGCTTGTCCTCCCACAAAGATTCGTGAATATGGGGCCTGGAGATGTTCCCGATGCCTTTCTTCTGACATTTGAATGGGTGGCCACTGCTTCACAGTCTCCAGCAGGATACTGTGCCACCCTTTTAGCCCCCTACTTAATGGGGCCAGCCCAGGTAGCCTGTCACCACCCTGATCAGCAGGATGCCCTGGACTATGAAAAGGTGAAGGTGGCCATATTAGACCAGACCTGTATGAGCCATGAGATGTACCACCAGAGATTTCATCAGGAATGTACCCTGCAGGGGTTAGTCAGTGAGCGGTGGCTCAATGTCTCCGGGACTACGCTTGGCAATAACTAGAGCCCAACAAGTGGTCTAATGCTTAGGTGGCAGAAATGGTAATTCTGGAACAGTTCACGTGAATCCTCCCAGCGAGGAGGAAGGAGTGGTTGCGTAGACACCGCCCCACAATGCTCACAGAAGCAGTAGGACTGAGGAAAGATTACTTGGCAGCTGAGACTATGGAACCCTGACTCCAGAAGAAGGAGGAACTCCACTGGGAGGATTATAAGAAGCTTATGCTCTAATAAATTTGTTAGTCTCTAAGGTGCCACAAGTACTCCTGTTCTTAATGCCTGTTGGGAGTCCCGACTAAGAGCACTGACCCAAATCAGTTGCATGTGTCTGATGAAGTGGGTATTCACCCATGAAAGCTTATGCTCCAATATATCTGTTAGTCTTTAAGGTGCCACAGGACTCTTTGTTGCTTTCTAAGGATGAGGTGATCAATTTCAGTGACTGTGTCAAAGGTGTCCATGACAGGCCAAAGAGAGCTGGTGTAGTTGCTCTCAGTAAAATTAAAGATGCAGCCCAAAGTAGGAAAAGGTCTTATGATCACAAGTCCAGTGGGGCTCTCATAAGATGTGGTAACCATGTACCAGTTCGTAACCATACATGTCGGGTCATAATAAAATACAGGAGAAGTGGGAGTCAAATCCCCACATTATAGTCACTCACAATAATCCCGAACTGTCAATTTATACTATCCAGCCTGAATGGGGAGGACCTAAGAGAGTAGTACATGGGGACCAGCTAGTCCAACCAGGTCTTGTAGGAGTCATAGAACAGCATGTCCGGAGGAGACTGAAACCAATGGGGAAAATGCTAACCCGGTGAAAATAGACAGATCCCTCAAATTGTTCTGGTGTTACCTGGGGACAAGGAAGTTTGGAACAAGGACTAATAACCCCCAAACTGTTTGGGTGATTCCAGGGAGACTTTTGCAAGCCAGCAGTTTATTCCATCACTGCTATGATCGTGATCTACAAACACTGAAAAATCAGGTAGATGTATCTGATCTATTAACCATTTATATCTCTTCTTCTTTTCTTTTATTACTACACCTTTAGTTTTTAGTTACTAACAGGTTGGCAGCAGCGTGATCCTTGGGTAAGATCTGAATTGTATATTAACCTGCCTATGTGGCTGAGCTCTTGAGATCAGAAGGAATGAAACTGGTTTTCCCTGACCCTCATCAAGGAGTCCAGTGTCCGGGTGGTGATCCACAGGCAGTAATGCCTCAGGAGACTGCAATCTTTGCTTCCAGTTAACCAGTGTGGTGAGCAGAAGTTCTTCAACAAAAAACTTCAAAACCAGACTCCAACGTGAAGCTGCAGAACTGGAATTAATTTGCAAACTGGACACCATCAAATTAGGCTTGAATAAAGACTGGGAGTGGTTGGATCATTACAAAACTTAAACTTAATTTCCCCAATACTAATTTCCCCCTACTGTTACTCACACCTTCTTGTCAACTGTCGGAAATGGGCCACTCTCATTACCACTTCAAAAGTTATTTCTCCTCCCTTGGTATCCTGCTGTTAATTGAATTGTCTTGTTAGACTGACCTCGCACTTTGTAAGACAACCCCCATCCTTTCATGTATTTATACCTGCTCCTGTATTTTCCACTCCATGCATCTGATGAAGTGGGTTCTAGCCCACAAAAGTTTATGCCCAAATAAATGGGTTAGTCTCTAATGTGCCATGAGGACTCCTCGTTGTTTTTGCTGATAAAGACTAACACGGCAACCACTCTGAAAGTTTACGTTTGCTGAGAAATAGGGCAGAATCATCCCAGGCTGGTGGTTATTCTATCATTAGACTATACCAAGCCAGTAACAGTTTGTCCAGTATTTGGCAATCACAGTGGTGTCCCACTAAAGCACATTGATACATGGATACTACTGACAAGTTCTTCACAAACGATTGTTCACTACTCCCAGGAGGTATAGGAAAACTAATGCAGCTGGAAGGGCTTAGTCACTCTCAGACCTGGCTCGTGTGATCCGTTCAGAAGCACAGAGGCCTTGTGATCTCTCTCCATTGGTTTCGCTGGTGAGAGGATCTCCCCTGACTTCAGTAGGGCTGCAGCCACTTACACCAGCTGAGGATTTGGCCCAAGCCATTTAACTAGCATCAGCAGAGACCAGTGAGCTGTGTGACAAAGTTCCTCCTCTATCTTGGTGGGTCCTGCACTTATTAGCAGATTTTCTTGCCTCAGAGATTCACCATGGGATTGGGGAACAGCCCAGAGATCTTTCCCTCCGGAAGAACCCACAGTCCAGGTCAATTGGGAGGTTTGGGGGGAACCCGGGCCCGTCCTCTACTCTGGGTTCCAGCCCAGGGCCCTGTGGACTGCAGCTCTCTATAGTGCCTCCTATAACAGCTGCATGACAGCTACAACTCCCTGGGCTACTTCCCCATGGCCTCCTCCAAACACCTTCCTTATTCTCACCACAGGACCTTCCTCCTGGTGTCTGATAATGCTTGTGCTCCTCAGTCCTCCAGCAGCACACCCTGTCACTCTCAGCTCCTTGCACCTCTTGCTCCCAGCTCCTCACACTTGCACCACAAACTAAAGTGAGCTCCTTTTAAAACCCAGGTGCCCTGATTAGCCTGCCTTAATTGATTCTAGCAGCTTCTTCTTAATTGGCTCCAGGTGTCCTAATTAGCCTGCCTGCCTTAACTGGTTCTAGCAGGTTCCTGATTACTCTAGTGCAGCCCCTTCCCTGGTCACTCAGGGAACAGAAAACTACTCATCCAGTGACCTGTATATTTGCCCTCTACCAGACTCCTGTACCACACTGGTCTGGGTCTGTCACAGCTGGGAGCAAAGAGTCCCAGCTCTGCCACAGATTTGAAGCAAAAACAATGAGGAGTCCTTGTGGCACCTTAGAAACTAACAAATTTATTTGGGCATAAGCTTTTGTGGGCTAGAACCCACTTCATCAGATGCATGGCATGGAAAATACAGTAGCAGGTATATATACATAGTACATGAAAAGATGGGAGTTGCCTTACCAAGTGGGGGGTCAGTCTGAAAAGACAATTCAATTAACAATAGAATACCAAAGGAGATAAAATCACTTTTGTAGTGGTAATCACGGTGGCCTATTTCAAACAGTTGACAAGAAGGTGTGAGTAACAGTAGAGGGAAATTAGTATGGGGAAATTATTTTTTGTAAAGACCCATCCACTCCCAGTCTTTATTCAGGCCTAATTTGATGGTGTCCAGTTTGCAAATTAATTCCAGTTCTGCAGTTTCACGTTGGGATCTGTTTTTGAAGTTTTGTTGTTGTTGAAGAATTGCCACTTTTAAGTCTGTTATTGAATGACCAGGGAGATTGAAGTGTTCTCCTACTGGTTTCTGAACGTTATAATTCCTGATGTCAGATATGTGTCCATTTATTCTTTTGCATAGAGACTGTCCGGTTTGGCTAATGTACATGGCAAAGGGGCATTGCTGGCACACAATGGCATATATCACATTGGTAGGTGAACGAGCCCCTGATGGTGCGGCTGATGTGGTTAGGTTCTATGATGGTGGCCCTTGAATAGATATGCGGACAGAGTTGGCACAGGGGGTTTGTTGCAAGGTTTGGTTCATGGGTTAGTGTTTTTGTTGTGTGGTGTGTAGTTGCTGGTGAGTATTTGCTTCAGGTTGGGTGGATTTCTGTAAGTGAGGACTGTCCTGTCTCCCAGTGTCTGCAAGAGTGAGGGATCATCCTTCAGGATAGATTGTAGATCCTTGATGATGCACTGGAGAGGTTTTAGTTGGGAGCTGTAGGTCACAGATTTGAAGGGTGATATGGGGCACAGCCTCTCCAGGTATTAAATGGAGATGTTTATTTAATATTTCTAGTGTGCTGCTACAGAAAGCGTAATGCAGAGCTCAAGTTAGACTCAGCTCCACTGTTCAGCTTCAGCCCCTGGGCAATGGGTGCCCTGTAGTTCCAGATAAGGTGCTGTGCACATGTGTAAAAACCCGGCTAATGGCAGATGTGCTGTTTATCTTCCTCCCTGTGAGCTACCGAAGCCACTCCAGCCTCTGCCCGGCATCTCGCCTTACCAGCTAATGCAGAGACTTATCCTTCTGCCTTGGTGGAAGAGGAGGAGCAGGGAGCGGGGCCTCAGGAGTTATTGTGAATAGTCCTTGAAAACATCCATTCAATGTGCAGTGCCAGTCAAAAAAGTGAACAGACTGTTGGGAATCATTAGGAATGGAATAGATAATAAGACAGAAAATCTCATATTGGCACTATATAAATCATGCCCACATATTGAATACTGCATGCAGATGTTGTTACACGATCACAAAAAATATACTTTGGATTTGGAAATGGTATAGTGGAAGGAAACAGAAATGATTATGAGCATGGAATACCATCCATATGAGGAAAGATTTAAAAGACTGGGAGTTTTCAGCTTGGAAAAGAGAAGTCTAATGGGGGATGTGTGAGGTGTCTATAGAATCATGAATGGTGTGGAAAAATTGAATATAGAAGTGTTATTTACTCCTTCACATAACACAAGAACTAGGGGGTCACTCAATTAATCTAATAGGCAGCAGATTTAAAAGGAAGTATTTCTTCACAGTCAACCTGCGGAACTATTTGCCAGGAGATTTTGTGAAGGCCAAAATAACAACAGGGTTCCAATAGGAACTAGGTAAATTCATGATGGATAGGTGCATCAATGGCTATTAGCCAGGATGGGCAGGAATGGTGTCCCTAGCCTCTGTTTGCCAGAAGCTGGGAATGGGTGACAGGGGATGGATCACTTGATGATGACCTGTTCTGTTCATTCCCTCTGGGGCACCTGGCTTTGTCCATGGTCAGAAGATAGGATACTGGGCTAGATGGACCATTGGTCTAACCCAGTATGGTCATTCTGAGGTTCTTATATAGACTCCAGATGTATCTGCTCCCTACTGTAACCTAGTAGACCCCACTTGCCTGCCAGAACTGAGAAAAAAACCCATGAGACCTGATACCATCTCTCTCTCTCCACAGACTTAGTAACAAAGTTTGAATATACATTTACATTTTAACCTAACCAGGATCCCTTAAGTGACTTGCCACAAGATGTCAGAACATATTAGTAGGTCTAATATTTATTTGTTTATTTTCATTTACATATGAATTAGATACAGTGCCCCTTCAGCTAATTGCTAAGCTATCAGCTGAAAAAACTATAATTGTAAAGAGCCTTGATAGCCCCTGGAATCATACTTAATGTTGCAACCCCTATCAACATTTGAAATGGTTCCCTTGCAGCTGGGGGTACAGGAAGGGAGGTGGTAATTATCAAGATAGTGATGGGAGAGGGGAAGAGAGTATCAAGCAACAGGAGCAGGGCATTGGGTGGAAGAGGCAGAGCAGGAGTAGAGCCTTGGCAGAAGAGGTGGGTCAAGAGGTTGGGTTTTGGGGGTCCAATTATAAGCAATTTGAGAGGTGGCAAAACAGTGAGTTTCACACAGACTGATTCCCCAGTTTGTCACACTGGCACTTCAAAGTAAAGGTCAGGAAAGGGTTCAATGTCTCTCAGACTATCCAATAAGTGGCTCAGGAAAGAGGGCTCAACACCAAGTCACCAGCCAGCTCTGCACAGAGCTCGGTCTGAGAGCCAGAGCACCAGTAGAAAACTTTAGGCCCCTTTATGACTAAAGAGCCAGAGAAGCCTGTCCCGGATCTGTTTGGTCCTCACCCCATAGATGATGGGGTTCAGCATGGGAGGCACCAGGAGGTACACATTGGCCATGAGAACATGGAAATGCAGGGCCACATTGTGGCCAAACCGATGTGTGAGGAAGGAGAAGAGAGATGGGATGTAAGAGGCTGAAATGACACACAGGTGGGAGCTGCATGTCTGAAAAGTCTTGCGCCGGGCGTCCTTTGTTGGGAGGCTGAATATGGCCCTAAGGATCTGCATATAGGACACAGCAATAAAAAACAAATCCAGACTAGCCACGAAGAATACCACAAAGAGGCCATAGTAACTACTGATGCGGAAGTCGGTGCAGCCCAGTTTCACCACAGCCATGTGCTCGCAGTATGAGTGGTCGATGATGTTGGTTTTGCAATATGGCCACCGACTTGCCAGGAAGGGATGAGGCAGCATGAGAATGCCACCGCGCAACAACACAGTGAGGCCGATCTTGGCCACTACGGGGTTTGTCAGGATGGTGGAATGTCTCAGGGGATCACAGATGGCCACGTAGCGATCAAAAGCCATGGCCACAAAGATCCCAGACTCCACTGCTGTAAAGCAGTGAATAAAGTACATCTGGGTGAAGCAGGTACTGAAATCGATCTCCCTGGAATTGAACCAGAAGATGCTCAGCATTTTGGGCAGAATGGACGTGCACAGGATGAGGTCAGTGACGGCCAGCATGCAAAGGAAATAGTACATGGGCCCACGGAGGCTCGGCTCCCTCTTCACAATGAAAAGGATGGAAAAGTTCCCCAAGATGGCTATGATGTACATGGTGCAGAAGGGGATGGAGATCCAGACATGGGCCACCTCCAGGCCAGGAATGCCCAGCAGGATGAAGGTGGAGGGGTTGGTGAATTCGGTTGTGTTGGAATCAGACATGGAGTAGGGGAGAAGGTGTCCAACTTTGAGGCAGAACATGTGTCTTGCAGTTACTGTACATTCCTCTGACTTCCTCTGTTTGCATGGAGTTTGGGGTGATAGTCGCATTATAAATGCCTGGATGGAGAGACAATGTTAATATGAGACACTATGTGCACTACTGGAGGCTGTTCTCATGAATGAAGCAGATTTGTCACTCTTCACACACTCTAAATGACATTTTCATTATTCATATATACAAATCACGAACAACTGACACTACTAATGCTAATTCCACATTTTATGGTGTTTCATGCTGTGACAATGCGGTTCTTGCGGAACCCAACTGAGAGTGCCAACTCAGGACAAATTGCTCAAATAGGGCAGTTACAGCCCAAGGCTGGGGTTTTTTCCACCTCTAAGGCAAACCAAACCAGCCAGACTAGGAGGCCTTCGGTCTCACCCCACTGGCTAACCACAAGTCTCACCAGCAATCTCCTTAGACACTCCAGTTTCCCAGTACTCCCACCAGTGCCACTCGTTATGGGGACAAATGGTTATGAAAACCAATACCCCAGTAAAAGAAAAAAGGTTCTCCTGATCCCAAAGGACCAAGCCCCAGACCCAGGTCAATATACAAATCAGGTATTACCCACAAATCACGCTGCTGCCAATCCTTTAGAATCTAAAATCTAAAGGTTTATTCGTAAAAGGAAAAAGATAGGGATGAGAGTTAGGATTGGTTAAATGGAATCAATTACATACAGGAATGGCTAAGTTCTTGGTTCAGGCTTGCAGCAGCGATGGAATAAACTGCAGGTTCAAATCAAGTCTCTGGAATACATCCCCCGCTGGGATGGGTCCTCAGTCCTTTGTTCAAAGCTTCAGCTTGTAGCAAAGTTCCTCCAGAGGTATGAAGCAGGATTGAAGACAAGATGGAGATGAGGCATCAGCCTTATATAGTCTTTCTCAGGTGTACGAACACCTCTTTGTTCTTACTGTGGAAAATTACAGCAAAATGGAGTCTGGAGTCACATGGGCCAGTCCCTGCATACTTTGCTGAGTTACAAGGCTTATCTGCCTTCTCTCAATGGGTCCATTGTATAGCTGATGGTCCTTAATGGGCCATCAAGCAGGCTAGGCAGAGCTAATCTCAGCTTGTCTGGGATGTCACCCAGAGCATACCATAAGTTTGCCATACAGACAGTATAGAGCCAATATTCATAACTTCAACTACAAAACTGATACACACATATAGACAGCATAATCATAACCAGTAAACCATAACCTTGTCCTAGACACCCCATTTGACCCCCTTTATACAAGATTTGGGTGCCACTACAGGACCTTGGTTGCAACAATGATCTATCCGGTCCCAGTTTATGTCAATAACGTCACACATGCATCAGTCATTCCTACACAATAGACACCAGAAGGAAACACGAGTGTGGATACTGGTTATCCCATATTATTCCTTAAGACAATGAAATCCAGACTAGAGGAAACACCTGCTCATTCACAACAGTGGCCAAAACGAAGGCAAGTTTGGTTGTCTAAGGAATTGGACTGCTCTGGATATGCTCTATTTTGGTCACCGAGTCTCTATAAAGGATATAGCAGATGGAAAGGGGACTTCCGAGACAGGCTATTTGAATGCAGAAAGCTGCCATATACAGACAGACTGAAGAATCTCGGCCTATTTAGTTTAGAGAAGAGACAGTGAAGGGGGCATATGACAGAGTAGAGCAAAATAACAGAATGGAACTGATGACATTCAGATGGAGAAACAGAAAACAGTTCCCAACCAGTAATATCTATAGACACTTAATGCTTCAAAAGGGCTAATTCCCCGAAGCTGAGGCAAATTATCAGCAAAATGATTGGGAGGTTAAATTTAGACAGAAAAATGAGAATGAAAATTATTTAACAAGAGTTTATTTGATAGCTAAAAAACCCAATTCCAGAGTCAAGAAAGTGGACCACTTTTGCTAAAAACCCAATTGTGTGGCCAACTGAAGGCAGCCATTAGATGGGAAAAAGTGTATATAAGAAAGAAGGAAAAGGAGAAACATATGACAAGTAATACAAATCAGAAGATATGAAAACTGATAAGGAATTTTGAAGACATCTGGGAAAAATCTATGCTTCACAGGCCTAAGGAGCACAAAAAGAAAGTTAGTAATTATATTAAGAACAAAAGAAATCCTAGAAAAGGTTTGGGCCAATTCCAAGAGGGAGAAAGGAAACACGTTAATGTTGCAGGAAAAGTAGATGTATTCAAGAAATAGGTTTTTCTGCATTAGCAAAGAAGCGGTATGAGGTACTCATATCACATGAGGTGATGAAATACTTTCCAGTCCATCAGAAGTCAAGGAAGATGTTAAGCACCATCTACAGTAGAACTTAGATTTACAAATACCAGAGTTACGAAGTGAGTGATCCACCACACGTCTCATTCGGAACCAGAAATATGTAATTAGGCAAAAAGTAGAGACTCCTCCCACCTTAAAAAGGAGGCAAATACAGGGCAGGTCTCTGTTAAATGTAAAGTATTTAAAAATAAATTGAAAGTTCATAATAAAATATTTGACAAGATTGGGAAACAGTGGAAAAAGCTGGTATGGGATTAGTTTTAAAAAAAGTCTAGGAATATAATTAATGCCAGTAAACAACATGGTTTATGCAAAACAGATCTTATCAAATAAACCCAATTTCATCCTTGAATGAGAGTACAGGTTTGGCTAATCAAGAGAACTGTGGAGATGCAAAAAACACATAAAAAGAGACTGACAACTGCTTTCTGAGATCTGTCTGTGAGCCAGTTTTTAATGGGTCATTGTTAGTGAATGGGGCTGTTTCTAATGGGGTTCCGCTGGGATCAGTTTCTAGGCTGGATGCTATCCAAATTTTTCATAAATTATCTGGAAGCAAATAGAAAATTACTGCAGATAAAATTTGCGACCAACCCAAGGATTGGCAGAGTGGTTACAATAAGGAGACCAGGACAGGAACACCGATTGATCTGGAGCATTTGGTGATCTGGGCCCCGCCAAACAAAATGTTTAAATATACTCAAATGCAAAGTTATCACCTAGGAACAGGTAATACTGGCCCAACCCACAGGCTAGATCACTGCATTATGGAACACAAGGACCCTTAAAAGGACTTACGAATTACTGTGGACAGCCAAGTCATCATGAGCTCCCAGTTTGATGCTGTGGATAAAAGGGCTGATGCGGTCCTTGGATGCATAAACAGGAGAATGGCACTGGTGTAACCAGCTGCATTCAGTTCTGGGCTCCACATTTCAGAAAGGAGACATAAAAATGATTTGAGACTGCCGAAAGTGTCAGGCAGTAAGAGATATAAAAAGCTTCATCTATTTCATTTATCAAAAAAATGAAGGGGAAACTTTCATGGGGAGAAATCTGTGGGTAATAATGGGTTCTGTAATCTAGTGGAGAAAGGACGAGCAAGACCCAATGGCTGGAAGCTGAAGCCAGAGAAATTCCAGCTGGAAATCAGGGCCAAATATTTAGCACTGAGGGAGATTAACCATGTACCAAATTGCGAAGGGAAGTGGTTCTCCATCTCCTCATGTCTGCAGATCGAGACTGGATGCTTTTTTGGAAGATCTGCTTGAGGGCTTGTCTGCACTTAAAACACTACAGCAGAGTTGCTGTAGTGCTTCAGTGTAGACACTACTTTCACCAATGGCAGGGGTTCTCCCGTCAGTGTAGGTAATCCACCTCCCCAAGAAGGGGTAGGTAGGTTGATGGAAGAATTCTCTCAACCTCATGCTGTCTACACCAGGGTTAACTTGGTATCGCTACATCTCTAATGGGTGTGGATTTTTAGGTTGCATTAACAGCATCAGAGCATGCAACTCACGGGAGAACCTGAAAAGGATCCAGAAACTAGAAACAAAATAATCCATGGGATGGAATAAAAGTCATACAAGCAAAGTCTGAAGGAACTAGGTATGTACAATTTGGAAACAAGGACACTGAGTGGGGACATGAGATCAGTCTTCAAATATTTGAAGGGTTGCCATAAAACAGGTGGAGAAAAGTTATTCTCTACTGCCACATAATTCAAAACAAGAGGCAATGGGTTGAAACTTCAGCAGAACAGATTTAGATGAAATCTCAGGATAAATTCCTAACTGTAAGAACAGGAGGACAATGGAACAGATGCTTCGGTCCTTCACTGGAGGTTTTCCAAAGGAGGCTGGATAATAATCCATCTGGATGATTTAGGTGCAATAAATCCTACATCTTACAGGGGTTGAATTGTCCCTTCTCAGCCTCTGACTCAACGGCTCTATAATATGAAAAGGAGGTAGACATTTATATTTAGTGTGTCTCACAACACATGAACAAGGGAACCTTCAATTACATTTAATACTGATAAAAGAAAACTGTTTACATAAACCATATTTGGTCTTTGGAACTTTGCCACTGTCATTAAAGCAAAAAAACATAGCTGAATGGGATTTAAAAAAAGACTGGCCATTATAGGCTGTCTGACATCGTCAACTCATTTTCAGATGTTTATAATAACTTTGCCAAACTTTAAAATTCCCATGCTGGGTGTCTGCTTTGGGCTGAATTGATTTTTGAAAGTTTCAGGCATAACAGTTCAGCCAACTTCTTGAAGGAAGCTAGGAGACAAGATGTCTTGCCCATGATGAAAAAATCTTATATTTTTTACAATTCTTATAATTGCAGTGAGGAGCCCTAGCATATCGCTGCTTTCTAGCAAATAAAAGTTAGGTAATAGCCTCCATCCCCTCTCCCCCCAGAGTTAACAGCCAGAGCCCTGAATTGCAAGAGGAGGAGGTGACAGTTCTTAGCTGGCTGCTAAGGTCTTTACTCAGTTCTTACTCCAAGGGGAGTTTGAACTCAGTGTGGCCTTGTATTGTACATCTCCAAAAACCTTTCATCCTGAAGCAACTGCTGTGTCACTGAAATACAACCACCTTCGGGCTTGAGGCTATCAGCTAGGGTGGGGGGGGGGGACACACAGAAAAGAGGGACACTTTAGATAGTGATACGGGAGCAAACTCATCCCCTGTGGCAAGGGCCCTGGGATGTTTAATGGCTGGACAGAGTGGAACAGACCACAGACATACTGTTTATCCCATCACACCCATGGTGTACTGTGTTTGTTGAGCAGGTGAGCTCCTCTGTAAGAGATGGGTACCTGTGAATTATGAGATGGAAGCGTCTTCCCTGGGAATCCCCCTCAGGTATCTGTGTCTCACACCTCTCTCACCCCAGCATCTTCAGTAACTTCCCACACTGAGAGATAACACAGGGGTGTGAACAGTTTATATTCGAGCTCTGTGTAATCCCAGGGGGGTTTGCTCAGCCTCGAATGGATAAACAAGCATCTGGATGCAAACAGGCTGGAGACAAAAGTGTCTGGGCTTTTGTTCTATTTATGCAGCTTTAGGAGTAAGCAGTAATTAAGGGACCTTCCCAAAGGGAGATGAGAACTCTTGGGCTCTGTGCTGAGTCAGAGAGAAATTGGCTGTTTTGTGTATTTGTGTATATTTAAAAATTGTAGTTAATTAGGAAGAAAACTCGGGATAATGTCTAGGTCTCCATAGGATCTGATACCTTGTAAATGCCCAGGATGGCAGGGTTGATAGAAGTCAGAGAGGTCTGGAGAGAGATGACCAAGGGGAGACATTAACACTTTCTCCAGGTACACAGGGCTTTTGCTAAGGGATCAGAGATCAGTATTTCTCATCAGTAACTATCATCTTACTTTGCAGCACCTTTCATTGAAGGAGTTTCAAAACACCTAGCAAAGGACAGTCACAATGAACATATCCCTGTAATACAGGTAGGTGAACTGAGTATTTAGGCAAGGTCATACAGAGAATGACAGACAGACTCCAGGAGTCCTGACTTCCCTGCTGTAACTTAGACCATGACAAGAAGGAAATGGACTCAAAATCTAGTAGGACCTGTTCCTTGGGTGGGTGTGATGGACTTCCCCAGGGCACAACCTGGAACTGGGATACCACTGAGCCCTCAGGCATACCAATATGGACCCGCTCTCACAATCTGAGTCTGTGGGAAGCTGCAGTCCTCTCCAGGTCATACACTTACACATCCATACACATACAGGGACACACCCAGCTGCAGTTACATGAATGCTTTTACTAGCCAACAATAGAGAGGCACCAGCCAGTTCCCCCACAGCTTCCCAGCCTAGGATCCCGGAGCTGTATAGTCTTGCCCTGGTCAGAAGACTGACCAGTGTAAGTTTATTAATCAGTCCATCTCTCCCTCCGTTTGGAGAGGGGTATGCACCAATGACTGCTCATGAGCATAATCGCCTTTTCCATTTCAAAGAACACACTGTTATAGGTAAAAAAAGAGAATAGATTCATTAAGTGTGGAAAGATAGATATTAGGAGATTATAAGGAATAGTGTACAGATTAAGGTTGTTGATTAATTGCAGTTAACATGTGAATACGTAAAAGAAATTAACTGTGATTAATCATATTTTAATTGCATTGTTAAAAATAGAATTTATTACATATTTCGGAATGTTTTCCTACATTTGCAACACAGAATATAAAGAGTACAGTGCTCACTTTTTATTATTAATTTTTAATTAAAATATTTGCACTGTAAAATGATAAACAAAAGAAACAGTATTTTTCAAATCACCTCATGCAAGTATTGTAATGCAATCTCTCTGTCATGCAAGTACAACTTAAATATGTTTTTGTTACATAACTGCAATCAAAAACAAAACAATGTAAAACTTTAGAGCCTACAAGTCCAATCAGTCCTACTTCTTCTTCAGCCACGCGCTAAGACAAAGAAGTTTATTTACCTTTTTGGAAATAATGCTTCCTGCTTCTTAATTACAATGCCAAGTATGCTAAACATTCATATCCCCCTTCATGCTTCGGCCACCATTCCTGAGGACATCCTTCCATGCTGATGATGTTCGTTAAAAAAAAAAAGTGTTATTTAAATTTGTGACTCAACTCCTTGGGGGAGAATTGTATGGCTCTTGCTCCATGGTTTTGCCTGCATTGTGCCATATATTTCATGTTATGGCAGTCTCTGATGATGACCCAGCACATGTTGATCATTTTAACAACACTTTCACAGCAGATTTGATAAAACGCAACGAAGGTGTCAGGGTTTTGCTTTGGGGCAGAAACTGTAACACCTCCCCCTTTCATTTACTTAGGAGTGTTGGGCACACTGCCCCCACCTTAGTCAGTGACTAAGTCTCTCTCTAGATTTTTAACCATACAACTCTAAAGTATTGGAAGCATTGTAGTGTTATCCACCGGTGTTCTTAAAAAGTTCTGTGTGCCTTTTAACAGCTTAGTGATCTCAAAAGTCATTAAGTGTGCCTGCTCTGGGTGGCTAGAAAAACCTCTCTTTGTACCTGTGCAGCATTGTTAACCATTGTGCTTTCCAGCTGGTGATAGCGCAATACAGATGTGATGGGTTGGAACCCCTGGGGTGCCAACTGAGGTGCTGAGATACTACTGAGTCACCTATTCTGCCAGCCTTGCCCCCCCTTAAACACTGTCTTGCTGAGCCAGGTACTAAGGCCTCCTCTAGCAAAGCCCATACCGGCAGGGCTATCCCCAGCTGCATATACAGACATGGAGATCAGCTCTGGGAAGACTTGGCTTAAGGGACTTGCCTCAGCACCCAGATGTTCACCCCCCTTCTGGGGTACAAACCCATTGATATGAAGTTTGCCTCCTTCCTCCATGTGAAGTAAGGTTGCACAGCCTCTCACTCCACCCCCAGTTAGAAATCAGATAGACTGGGTTATATTATAGACCAGAAGTAAGTTTCTGAACTAGGAAAAGGTGTATTTTAGGTGGTCAAAGAGGTAGCAAACAGAATACAGCAGATTACGAAGAAAATAATTCAAAGCACTCAATCTGCTGGAGACCGGGAGCATTGAAAACATGAGCATGGAGTTCCTTAGTCTTCTTCAGCCCCCTGCCATATCACTCTCCTCCGCTAAAGATGGGCTTCCCGTTGTTCTATAGATCTGCAGCTTTGTAGCAAGTCTGATGCCACGGCATCCCCACAAGCGCTGCAGAAGGGAACAAAGGAGCATCTGCTACTGTACAAGTACCCACATGTTTCGAGCAGCCTCCAGCCCTGTCTATGAAGCTGCCACCTGCCCAGCAATCCCTCCAGACAGGTTAGACCCAATGTGGTTGTAGTTTGCAGCTGCAGGCTGCTTGATGGTAATGGCCAGGGAATTTGTTTTACCTGGATTAATAAGCAGAGTAATGCGCCCTGCTTCTCGCCCAGGCAGATCAGCTCTCAGAGGCAGCAATTCACAGCTCTACTCCTGCAATTGCCACTGAAATTGATGGAATAACAGCCTCTTGAGCATTTGTAACTGGCACCTTAGTTTGGATGCACATTAGAAGTAGCAGAGAGAGGGAGGCATGTATGTGGGGGGGGGGTAAGTTACAAAGGAAATAGAGAGATGGACCCAAATGCATGGAATGAGGAGAGACGGGACAAAAACCACTGGAATAGGGACTCTCTGGGACCAACACCTCCTCTCTCTCTCTTTTCCCTCTTCTGGGGAGGTTCCTGCCCATTACCACGAGGAGCATAAACAAAGGGTAAAGGAAAAACCCAAAGACATAAGGCTATAGAAGGTTCATATAATCAGACATGAGTTAATTAGTGTGACGTAGGGTTAGAAAGGGTTATGCAACTGGCAGGCTAATTGACCCAAATGTAACCTTTAATAGCCAACATAGTCATGGTAAATGGACAAGAGCTTTGAAATGTTTACATGGTTAACATTTTTACAAGATATAATAAACACATACCATTAGTATTACCTCTAATTTTCCAACAACACATCATGTAAACAGATGGTCACTGGCTGTTAGTATGCCCTTTTGATCTTTGAATCAACAGATACAGCAACTTTTTAATTAAATTTGGGTGTTATAATTTCATTCTCTATACTTCTCTTTGAAATTCGTTATAAACAGCCTGTGAACTTCTTAATGCATAATTAATTTATGCTGATGTCGGGAAGATATGCACCCGCCTTGGTTAAAAGAACTAAGATTCCCAAACACTTCACTCAAACACACACTGGTTAAGATAAAATATAAAACAGGTTTATTAACTACAGAAGGATAGACTTCAAGTGATAATAAACAGATGAAAGCAGGTTACCTAGAAGATCAAACAATATCACAATTGTTGGACTTTGGACTTGAATCAGCAATGTCTACCCTGACTGATGATACAAGCAACTTCACAGACCCTTGAGGCAGATGCAGCATCTGCTTTGCAGACTGGGTTCCCCTTCCCTGTTCAAAGTCCTCTGTTTTCCAGAGCTTCTTTCAGGTGTTCAATTGTGGGGGAGCGAAGACATGTGTTGATGTCACTCCCCATCTTTTAGTTTCCTCCAGCTTGCTGGAAAGTCTGTGCATGTGACGTGAGGGGTCCACCCCCATTGGCCAAACATTCTTCATTTTCTCCATGCTCCCTCTGAGGAGGCTTCCTTATACAGAGTTCCTGCTTTAGTGGTTTCTTCCCTGGATGGGTATTGACGACAGCAATTAACACTGTCTCGTTACTCTAATGTCATCCCTGAAAGGCTGCTTTTAGCTATTTCCAGGCTCATATCATACTTCAGTAACTCACACATTGCTATCATTATATGTGACGTTATGAAATCTTGCTATGAGCTATTAATATTTAGCATATCAAGACTGTTAGAATGATACATTACAAGGCATACTATGTACAAAACGTATCATAATGCCATCACCATGGTAATTATGGGGTGCTTTAGGGTGCAGAGTGTCACACCTCCCCACTTAGTTTATTGCAGGAGTGTTAGTCACTGACTAATGTGGATGCAGTAGGCCTGAGGTTCTCTTTCAGTTTTGACCAAACAACTCCCAAGTGTTGCCAAACATTGTAGTGTTATCCACAGGTGCTCTTTAAGGTTGTATGCTCCTTTTCCTGGGTTGCTAGAAAATATTTCTTTGCATTGAATTGCTAACTTAATGCAGATATTAGTGTCTCTTAGAGTGTAGGTATCCTGGCACTTGGCTATTAATGTCATGAGGTGGTGTGCCTCAGTTTCCCCTTGCACACAACAGACCATATTTGTTATGTTTTTTCTGCTGTGAGAAGCTCTAAGCCACTTTACAGGCATTAGCTGACAAGCAGCATCATTATAAAGCTTCCTAGATACTACTCCTAGCACATTCAAAAGCTTTCCCCCCAAATCATACATACTAAATCTCTTTTTAAGATTTACCACCATAATCAAATAGGTTTCCCATTACCAACAAACTTTGTATCATAAGATTTAACAAAATCAAATATTTTATCACAGATAGATGTTTCCAAGTATCTTTATCATACACGCCTAGACAGTCTGGTGTGTTCATACCCATTGTGTCTTTCAACTCCTCCCTGAACCTTCACATGTGTTCAGTTACTGGGTTTTATTACGTTTCAGAGTATTTTCCAGTGTCCCTTTCAGTAAGAGTTTTCAGTTAAAGTACATCTTCGGAGTTCTGCTGAGGTAAGGATATGAGGGGACCTTACATGTCAGCTAGACCTCTGTGGAGCTGTGTTACAAACTCAGGGTTATGCCCATGCAAAAAATCCACCCCGCCCTCTTGAGGTTACTCTGTGTTCCCCACCTCCAGCACTGGGGCATTCCCCACCTCCTTTTCCTTCAGGGGTGTGATCTGTGCTCTCTGGGCTAACTGAGGCATTTTCCCCCTTTTAAACAGCTCCCCCTTCTCTGCTTGTTGTATCTTACCAGACCAGGACCTTCCCTCCATTTCTTTTTTGTCTGATGGTTCATTTGCATTTTCACAAACAACTCTCTCTTTAGTAGGATTTCTATCCTGCCTTAAAGAGACAGCGTTAGGTTTCACAAACCCATCAGGAACAAACTCCTGAATAATCAGGACCTGGATTGAGGTGCCCTCCGTCACCCCATCTCTATCCCTGAGAGGTCAGTTGTGTGGCTGCTTCCCTCCAGAAGGTCAGTTACACAGGTCCCTCTCAAAGCCTGAGCCATGGGCTGGATGCTGTGAAGCACTAGCCATTCCATCCTGGGCATCGTCCCCCACATGTGATCCGTAAGGAGACATTCCTGTACTCCCAATATTTTTTGCCCAATTTCCTTTTCTGAGCCCCTTCTAGGACACACACCTCTGTGCTCTCTAGAGTGGGACCTATCCCCTGTTCAGCCCTGAAGGGCTCACAGCTAACAGCCTGGACAGTTCTTTCACTGGCCGGCACTAAACCCTCTCATTTTCTTAGTTGTTTTTTGTCTGCAGCTACAGTGCAGGAGCTGGTCTCAACCACCCCCACACCTGCAAAGGAAACCTCACCCACCTCAGTTGTTTCTAAGATTTTCTCACCCTTATTTGGGCTCCCCTCTAGGAAACATCTTCCTACACACCCTAGAGTGGGCTCTATCCCTTGCTTATCCTTAATCTGCTAGCAGCAAACAACATGGGCTGCTTTCTCACTGGCAGGCATCATCCCCCCTCCCTTCCTGAGGTGGGGTTGCCTCCAGCTGCAGTGTTAAAAGGAATCCTCACCCAACTTCCTCAGTGGTCTCTATGATTCCATCACCCTTCTCTGGGCTCCCCTCCGGGACACACCTCCCCTTGCTCCCCAGAGTGGGGCTTGTCCTTGTTTAGCAGCAACCTGTAGGCAGCGAGGAACCTGGACAGTTTTCTCACTAACAAGCAACACACTGTCATCCCCCGTCTGGAGGAGACACTACCCTCAGTTAGTGGACAGGAGCTGGTCTCAACCACACCAACCCCTGCAGCATGAAGTTTCTTACTGTTTTAGAAGAGTCAAAAAGACTTACTCCCATTCCGTCAGCAGTTTCTGGGACTTTACCCTTTCCCTCTGCGACCTCAAGTGCAGTACTTTGCATTTGTCCTTATTGAAATTCATCCTATTTACTTCAGATCATTTCTCCAGTTTGTCCAGATCATTTTGAATTTTCATCCTATCCACCGAAGCCCTTGCAACCCCTTCCAGTTTGGTATCATCCACAAACTTTATAAGTGTAGTCCCTATGCCATGATCTAAATAATTGATGAAGATATTGAAAAGAACCGGACCCAGACCGGATCCTTGCAGTACCTCACTCGTTATGTCCTTCCAGCCTGACTGTGAACCTTTGATAACTACTCTCTGGGTACAGTTTTCCAACCAGTTATGCACCCACCTTATAATAGCTCCATCTAGGTTGTATTTTCCTAGTTTCTTAATGAGAAGGTCATGCGAGACTGTATCAAAAGCCTTACTAAAGTCAAGTTATACCACAACTACCGCTTACCCCCTCTCCATAAGGCTACTTACCCCTGTCAAAAAAAGCTATCAGGTTGGTTTGACATGATTTGTTCTTGACAAATCCATGCTGACTAACACTTATCACCTTATTGTCTTCTAGATGTTTGCAAATTGATTCCTTAATTATTTGCTCTATTATCTTACTTAGTTCAGAATTTAATCTCACTGGTCTGTAATGGACTGGGTTTCCCTTATTATAGATAGGTACTATATGTGGTGTTTTCCAGTCTTCTGGAATCTCCATTTTCCACGACTTTTCAAAGATAATAGCTAATGGCTCAGATATCACCTCAGACAGCTCCTTGACTATTCTAGGATGCATTTATCAGGCCCTGGTGATTGAAGACATCTAACTTGTCCAAGTAGTTTTAACTTGTTCTTTCCCTATTTTAGCATCAGAATCTACCCCATTTTCACTTGCATTCTCTATGGCAACCTTCTTGGTGAAAACCGAAACAAAGAAGTCATTAAGCATGTCTGTCATTTCCACATTTTCTGTTATTCATAGAATCATAGAATATCAGGATTGCAAGGGACTTCAGGAGGTCATCTAGTCCAACCCCCTGCTCAAAGCAGGACCAATTCCCAACTAAATCATCCCAGCCAGGGCTTTGTCAAGCCAGGCCTTAAAAACCTCCAAGGAAGGAGACTCCACCACCTCCCTAGGTAACGCATTCCAGTGCTTCACCAGCCTCCTAATAAAATAGTGTTTCCTAATATCCAACCTAGACCTCCCCCACTGCAACTTGAGACCATTGCTCCTTGTTCTGTTATCTGCCACCACTGAGAACAGCCGAGCTCCATCCTCTTTGGAACCCCCCTTCAGGTAGTTGAAAGCAGCTATCAAATCCCCCCTCATTCTTCTCTTCTGGAGACTAAACAATCCCAGTTCCCTCAGCCTCTCCTCATAAGTCATGTGCTCCAGACCCCTAATCATTTTTGTTGAGCTCCACTGGACTCTTTCCAATTTTTCCACATCCTTCTTATGGTGTGGGGCCCAAAACTGGACACAGTACTCCAGATGAGGCCTCACCAATGTCGAATAAAGGGGAACGATCATGTTCCTCGATCTGCTTACTATGCCCCTACTTATATAGCCCTAAATGCCGTTAACCTTCTTGGCAACAAGAGCACACTGTTGACTCATATCCAGCTTCTCGTCCACTGTGACCCCTAGGTCCTTTTCTGCAGAACTGCTACCTAGCCATTCGGTCCCTAGTCTGTAGCAGTGCATAGGATTTTTCCGTCCTAAGTGCAGGACTCTGCACTTGTCTTTGTTGAACCTCAGCAGGTTTTTTTTGTCCCAACCCTCTAATTTGTCTAGGTCCCTCTGTATCCGATCCCTACCCTCTAGTGTATCTACCACGCCTCCTAGTTTAGTGTCATCTGCAAACTTGCTGAGAGTGCAGTCCACACCATCCTCCAGATCATTAATAAAGATATTAAACAAAACCGGCCCCAGGACCGACCCTTGGGGCACTCCGCTTGAAACCGGCAGCCAACTAGACATGGAGCCATTGATCACTACCCATTGAGCCCGACGATCTAGCCAGCTTTCTATCCACCTTACAGTCCATTCATCCAGCCCATGCTTCTTTAACTTGGCGGCAAGAATACTGTGGGAGACCATATCAAAAGCTTTGCTAAAGTCAAGGAATAACACATCCACTGCTTTCCCCTCATCCACAGACCCCGTTATCGCCTCATAGAAGGCAATCAGGTGGGTCAGGCATGACTTGCCCTTGGTGAATCCATGCTGACTGTTCCTGATCACTTTCCTCTCCTCTAAGTGCTTCAGAATTGATTCCTTGAGGACCTGCTTCATGATTTTTCCAGGAACTGAGGTGAGGTTGACTGACCTGTAGTTCCCCGGATGCTCCTTCTTCCCTTTTTTAGAGATGGGCACTACATTAGCCTTTTTCCAGTCATCTGGGACCTCCCCCGATCGCCAGGAGTTTTCAAAGATAATGGCCAATGGTCTGCAATCACATCTACTTCTGCCCCCAGCTTAGTGTCATCTGTGAACTTGCTGAGGGTGCAATTCATCCCATCATCCAGATCATTAATGAAGATGTTGAACAAAACCGGCCCCAGGACCGACCCTTGGGGCACTCCACTTGATACCAGCTGCCTACTAGACATGTATTCATTAATCACTACTCGTTGAGCCCGATGATCTAGCCAGCTTTCTATCCACCTTATATTCCATTCATCCAATCCATATTTTTTTAACTTGCCTGAAAGAATACTGTGGGAGACCATATCAAAAGCATTGCTAAAGTCAAGATATATCACATCAACCACTTTCTCCATATCCACAGAGCCAGATAGATCAACAACAGTGAAATCATTGCTGAATTTACCCAGACCAGAGGATTGAGGGTAATGTTATGAGGGTTTAATTATTTAAAGAAACACATTTGGAATTTCACCATATCACTAAACCCTTGTGGCATTTATTGAAAAAGAAAGTAGAATGGGCATTTGGCCTGAACAGGAAAAAACTTTCTGTGATTTAAAACAGGCTTTTGTACAAGCCCCAGCACTGAAATTCCCTGGTATAAACAAGCCGTTTGTGATGTAAGTTATCGGCAGCCCAAGGTTTCCCCTTTCCCCTCTTCCTTGTGTTGTTAAAATGAGCAATACATGCTGGGTCATCATCAGAGACTACCATAACATGAAATACATGACAGAATGCAGGCAAAACTATGGAGCAGGAGACATATAATTCTCCTGCAAGGAGATGAGTCAGAGATTTAAATAACACTATTTTTATAACGAGCATCATCAGCATGGAAGCGTGTCCTCAGGAATGGTGGAGGAAGCGTGAAAGGGAATATGAATGTTTAGCATACCTGGCATGTAAATACCTTGCAATGGCAGCTACAAAAGTGCCATGTGAATGCCTGTTCTCACTTTCAGGTGACATTGTAAATATGAAGCAGGCAACATTTTCCCTCCAAAATGGAAACAAACTTGTTAGTCTTAGTGATTGGTTGAACAAGAAGTAGGACTGAGTGGGCTTGGAGGCTCAAAAGTTTTACATTGTTCTGTTTTTCATTGCAGTTATGTAACAAAAATATATATTTGTAAATTGCATTTGCATGATAGAAAGATTACATTACAATACTTGCATGAGGTGAATTGAAAAATACTGTTTCTTTTGTTTATCATTTTTACAGTGCAAATATTTTAAACTGTACACTGTATTCTCTGTTGCAAATGTAGGAAAACATTCAGAAACATTTAATAAATTTAACAATGCAATTAAAAATCTGATTAATAATAGTTATTTTTTCACTTAATCATGTGAGATAACTGCGATTGATCGAAAACTCTAATCTGTACACTATTCATTATAATCACCTAAAATCTACCTTTCCATACTTAATTAATCTATTTTTTTTTTTACCTATGACAGTCTGTTCTTTGAAATGGAAAAGGGAATTATGCTCATGCTCATTATCCTCTCCACACAGAGGGGGGGATGGACTGAGTAATAATCTTACTCCAGTCAGGCTTCTGACCAGGGCAAAACCATACAGCTCTGGGGTCCTACGCTGGGAAGCTGTGGGGAAAGTGGCTGGAGCCTCTCTATTGTTGGTTCATGAGTGGCTACTGAAAGCATTCATGTAACTGCAGATGGGTGTGTCCCAGTCTGTGTACAGCTGTGTAAATGTATGACCTGGAGAGGACTGCAGCTTCCCACAGACTCAGCTTGTGAGAGCGAGTCAATATTGGTATGCCAGAGGGCTCAGTGGTACCCCAGTTCCAGGTTGTGCCCTGGGGAAGTCCGTCACACCCACCCAAGGAACAGGCCCTACTAGACTGAGTCCATTTCCTTCTTGTCATGCTCCAAGTTATTGACAGACGGTGGTTACAGCGGGGAAGTCAGGACTCCTGGAGTCTCTGTCATTCTCTGTTCGACCTTGCCTAAGTCATGCATCCCTGTGTCTCAATTCACCTATCTGTATTATGGAGATATATTCATAGTTACTTTCCTTTGCTACGTGTTTTGAAACTCCCTTGATGAAAGCTGCTGCAAAGTAAGATGATAGAGAGAGATGACTGAGAGGAGACATTAACACTTTCTGCAGGCACACAGAGCTTTTGCTAATGGATCAGAAATCAATAATTCTCCTCAGTAACTATCTACCCAGCCATCCTGGGCATTTGGAGATTTAGGCATTATCCCTAGTTTTCTTCCTAATCAACTATAACATTTTAAATATACACAAATACACAGAACAGCCAATTTCTCTCTAACTCAGTGGAGAGCCCAAGAGTTCTCATCTCCCTTTGGGAAAGTCCCTTAATTACTGTTTACTCCTAAAGCTGGATAAATAGAACAGAAGCACAGACAGCCTTGTCTCCTGCCTGTTTGCATCCAGATGCTCGCTTACCCAGTAGAGGCTGAACAAACCTCTGCACTGAGCTATATTATAAATGGTACACACCCTCATGTCGGCTCTCAACATGGGAAGATGCTGAAGATGCTGGGGTGAGAGAGGTCTGGGACACGGCTATCTGAGAGGATTCCCAGGGAAGGCACTCCCATCTATCTCTTGCTGAGGAGCTCAGCTGCTCGACAAACACAGTGCACGGTAGGCGTGATGGGATAGACAGTACGTCTGTGGCCCTTTCCACTCTGCCCAGCCTTTAAACATCCTAGGGCCCTTGCCACAAGGGATGAGTTTTCTCTGATATCATTAGCCAAAGTGTCCCTCTTTTCTGTGTATCTCCACCCACCCTAGCTGATGGCCTCCAGCCTCAAGGTGGCTGCATTTCAGTGGAACAGTGATTGCTTCAGGATGAAAAGCTGTATAATACAAGGCCACATTCTGAGGCCATGGCCTGTAGTTTCCTCAGGCCCCACTGAGTTCAAACTCCCCTTGGAGTAAGAACTGAGTAAAGAACTCAGGCGTCAGCTGTGTGTTAATGCACAGACACTGTCCTTTCCTCCTCTTGCAGTTGAGGGCTCTGGCTGTTAACGCCGGGGCGGGAGGGCTGTTACCTTACTTTTATCTGATGGAAAGCAGGGATGTGCTAGGGCTTCTCACTGGAATTATAAACATTATTAAAACTATAAGAATTTTTCATCATGGGCAAGACATCTTACCTCCTAGCTTCATTCAAGAAGTCGACTGAACTGTTATGATGGAAACAGTTCATCCCATAGCAGACACCCATCATGGGAATTTTCAGTCCAAACTCTTAAAGTATAGAAAAGTTATTACAAGCATCTGAAAATGAGGTCTTCTAATTGACATTTTCAGATAGCCTTAACTTAAGGTGGTGCCATCAGCACCACTGATAATGGGCAGACTATTTGTGAATCCCATTCAGCTACGTTTTTTGCTTCAATGGCCATAGCAAGGAGTTCACAGACCAAATATGGTTTATTTAACAATTTTCTTTTATCAGTATTAAATGTAATTGAAGGTTCCCTTGTTCATGTGTTGTGAGACACACTAAATATAAATGGCTGATCTACTTTCTTTATCAATGGATTCATAGTGTTTAAGGCCAAAAGGGACCATTAGATCATCCAATCTGACCTTGTGTATAACACAGGCTATTACACTTCACACACTTACCCCTGTATTGAGTTCCTCAACTTGTGTTTGACAAAGGCTTGGTCTACACTCAGATTTCACATTATAGAACTGTAGAGCCAGAAGTTGAGAAGGGACAACAATGGTCAGGTATTCTAACATCTGTAAAATGCAGGATTTGTTGCACCTACACCATCCAGACAGATTACTTTCCAGCCTTCTTTGGAAAACCTCCATTGAAGGAGTGAGGCATCTGTTCCATTATCCTCCTGTTCTTACAGATAGGCGATTCCTGAAACCCTGAGATTTCATCTAAATCTGTTCTGCTGGAGTTTGAACCCATTGTCTCTTGTCCTGCACTACGTGACAGGAGAGAACAACTTTTCTTCATCTGTTTTATGGCAACCCATCAAATATTTCAAGACTGATCTCATGTCTCCGCTTAATCTCCTTATTTCCAAATTGTACATACCCAGTTCCTTCAGCCTTTGCTTGTATGGCATGTATTCCATCCCATGGATCATTTTGTCTCTAGCTTCTGGATCCTTTCCAGGTTCTCTGCATACTTCCTATACATTGGTGACCCAAACTGGACACAGTACTGCAGCTGAAGCATAACCAGCTCCGAGTAGAGGAACACTATCACCTCCCATGAGTTGCATGCTCTGCTGCTGTTAATGCAACCTAAAATTGCATTTTCTTTTTGTGCCAGAGCGAAAAAACCAACACCCCTGTGAGATATAGCTATATCAATGTAACCCTGGTGTAAACAGAATGAGGTCAAGAGAGGAATTCTTCCATCAACCTACCTACCACTTCTCAGGGAGGTGGATTACCTATGCGGATGGGAGAACCCCTGCTGTTAGTAAAATTAGTGTCTACACTGAAGCACTAGTGCAGACAAGCCCTCAAGCAGATCTTCCAGAAAAGCATCCAGTCTGGATCTATAGCCATGAGGAGATGGAGAACCATTTCCCTTTGGAGTTTGTTCCAATGGATAACCACCCTCGGTGCTAAACATTTGGCCCTGATTTCCAGCTTGAATTTCTCTGGCTCCAGCTTCCAGCCATTCAGTCTTGCTCATCCTTTCCCCACTAGATTACAGAGCCCATTATTACCCACGGTTTTTTGATAAATGATGTTTTTTTAAGTCTCCTTCGTAAGTCACAAATCATTTTTATGGCTCCTTTCGCCACTCTCTCCAATTTTTCAAAATCCTTTCTGAAATGTGAACCGCAGAACTGGATGCAGTTGGTTACACCAATGCTACTCTCCTGTTTATGCATCCAAGGTCACATCAGCCCTTTTGGCAACAGCATCAAACTGGGAGCTCACCATGAGTTGGTTGTCCACACTAACCTGTAAATCCTTTTAAGGGTCCCTAAGTTCCATAATGCAGTGACCTAGTCTGTGGGTCAGGCCTGTATTCCCTGTTCATAGATGATAAATGTTCATGTCTGCCCTGGCCTCCTTATTGTAACCACTCTGCCAATCTTTGGGTTGGTCACAAATTTTATCTGCAGTAATTTTCTATTTGCTTCTAGATCATTTATGAAAATATTGAATAGCATCGGGCCTAGAACTGATCCCTGCAGAACCCCACTAGAAACAGCCCCATTAGCAAACAATGGCCCATTGAGAACTGCTTTCTGAGATCTGTCTGTTAGCCAATTTTTAGTCTATTTTTATGTGTGCTCTACTGATATTGTACAGTGTTTATTTTTTATTTGAATATATTCCCCTACTAAATCTAATGTCTCAGAGAAATCGAAATCTATTGCATCTGCTCAGTTCCCCAGGTCAGCCGAACAGGTACTCTCAATAAAATGATTACATTGGTTTTATTTAACAAGACCTGGTTTCCATAAAGCCTATTTTTGACTGGCATTAATTATATTCATAGACTTTTTTTTAAACTAATCCCATACCAGCTTTTCCATTGTTTCTTTTTTTAAACATTCCCTTGATTTTTTAATATTTTACATTTCACAGAGTAATGTCCTGTATGTGACTTTTCTTGTTTTGTTTTTGTGTTTGCTTTGGTTCTGCTGGCACCTGATTGTGTATTGCTGGCTCCAAATGAGATGTGTGGTTGATCGGTGAGTTCCTAACCCTGGTGTTTGTAATTCTAAGGGTCTACTTAGGGTAACGGTCATAGTCATAGAATCTCAGGGTTGGAAGGGACCTCAGGAGGTCATCTAGTCCAACCCCCTGCTCAAAGCATGCTGTTTAACATCCTCCTTGACACCTAATTTACTGGAAAGTATTTCATCCTAATCTGATATGAGTATATCATACTGCTTCTTTCTAAATGCAGAACAAAACTATCCCTTGAACACTGTCACGTTGCACTCTATATGTTTCTGGAAATATGCTGATGAGGTTAAATATGACATAATTAGAATAGGCTTTATGCTAGATATGCCAGTGGCTACTGGTTTGTTATTTTCTGTTTGTTTATTTTGGGTGAGGGAAATAAGCACAAGAAAGAAGGAAAATGACTACCAGTGAGGCAGCTACAAAACTAGAGCTGGCCAGACTGGAAGTGGAAGAAAAGGCAAAAGACCGCAAGTTTCAAATGTGGCAGGCAGAAATGAGGCTCAAAGAAGCAGCTGCAGCCAGGGAAAAAAATTGCTCATGAAAGAGCCATGGAAACCCAAAGGCGAGCCCTGGAGTTAAAAGACAGAGAAATACAGACCCAAATTGAGACCATGAACTGACTGTAATGGAGTGGAATAGAGAAAACCCTCCAGCAGCTGGCTCCACTTCCCCAAAAATCCATAAATGGGAGCAGTTATGTCCGCAGTATGATGAATCCAGTGATATTGCTGAATATTTCATCATCTTTGAGAGACTGCACCCTCCATGCGATTCCTGAAGATCAAAAAATGACCACTGTAGTGGCAAAATTGACTGGGAGAGTTCTGGACATATTCAATAAGATGCCTATTGGTGATGCTTCAAACTATAGTAGATTTAAGGAACTGGTTTTGAAACAGTTTCAGATTACACCTGAAACCTACAGGGTTAAATTCAGGAGTCTTAAGAGGGGATCTGGATTGAGTAATGGGGCTTATGCAAATGAAATGATAAATTTGTATAGACAAGTGGGTGAGGGGGAAAGGCAATTAGAAGATTGACAGAATGGTGTAATTTGGTTACTCAGGAACGGTTCCCAAATATGTGCAGTGATGATGGCAATTAAAGATAAACCACTGGCAGAGGGGTGCAGGGTTGGTGGAAAGCAGAGTCACTGTTTTACCCCTGGGGGAAAGGAGGCTGGGCGTTCACCTCCTCATTCCCCTGTTACTCATCCCGAATCTCCTGTACAAGCAGAGGAGCCTAGAAGGTGCTCTCTTTGTAAGTCCACTGAGCATCTGACGAATAATTGTCCTGGGCTGAGTGGGAACAGGCAGCAGGTAACATGAAGCTGCTGTTTCTCAGAACACAGGGGTATCCCAGGCTAATGTCTCTTTCCACACATGATTTGTAAAGGTTGCTTCTCCCCAACCAAGCAGTGAGAATATGCATGCTGTTAAACTTAATATCAAAGTACTCCAAGGATGGAGAGACTCTGGTGCAGAAATTTCTGTGGTCAGGAGGGACCTGATCCAGGAGAAGGATTTGTTATCAGGGAAAATGGCAGAATTAGAATTGGTGGGAGGTTACCAAGTCCTTGCATGTTTAGTTAAGGTACACATGGAAACTGGTGATTTGCAGGCTGAACTGACTGTTGTGGTAGTGGCACACAGTTTTGCACCGTTTCTACTGGGGAATGATTTCTTTGATGTGGCAGAATCTGTCCCAGGATTTGTTAGCAGCAAAAAGGGATCTTGGGCTGAAAGTCCCAGAGGGGAGGTTAAAGTCACAAGTGCTGCTGGGGGAATAGGAGAGTCACTCTTTAATTTCTCTGTAGCAGTGAAGATGCAGCTTGGGGGCAGGGATGGTTGTAACTACTTCCTGTAGCCCCAGGGCTCAAGGCAAGTCCCTACGGGAAGGGCAGGATAGAGCCAGCTACTGTCCTGTGATCATCTCCCCGGGGGAGGAGCATGGTCCACCTTGTAACAGGGAGGCCTTCCCTGATGATGACTGCCAGGAAGTTTCAGGTCAGCAAGGGACAGGTCCTGCCTTGGGGTGCACAGAGACATGTATCCCAAAGATGGAAGCTGATGACCACTGCGGTGGGAACAGACCCCAAGGGCTCTGTAACTGGAAGCAAGCCCAACCTGAGTGAAAGGGGCGGGATTTGGATGGCCAGTGAAGGTTCTGTCATAGCTGGTCGCTGTGAGCCCACAGCTGAATCAAGGTCAACCTCCCTTTTGGGGGACACAGGAGTGTCTGCCTCAGAGGGGAACCCAGAGAGGGAAGTCCAGACGGAAGGTGGGAGGGGCAGAGAGTCTGCCCACCATTCATAGGGAGGCTTTTCCCCAGGAGGAGGGTGAAAAATCTGCATCTGAAATGCCAGACCCCACTCCAGTGGATCAGGATTTAAGGGAAAACTGGGGGTCAGATCTCCTGGAGGGAGCGCCCCCCCCCCAGCTGCCCTTTTGGGAACAGAGAGTGGGGTGAACAAGGGGATCCTACCAATCCAAAGCACCCCATTAAATAATGTTGTTCCTGCTACCCTTGTGGGAGATCACACTGTCTCTTCAAGGCTGGAAGAAGGAAAACTTTGCATTTGGGAAGCTTCACCAGGGGCTGGGGCCCAACACAAAGATTCCAGAGGGAGGGGCCAAGGGCAGCCATGGTTGTAGTTCACCCTTTCCTTGCCAAAGCCTCAAACACATGCCTGAATTGAGAGCCTTCAGCAAAGAGGCTGAAGACTCTGTATCTGAGCACCTACCATGGTACACAAAGGGGTTGGGAAATACAGTGAACACTGGGCAAGCCAGGCTGGGTGATCAAAGTCTGTCCGTCACAAGTTGGCTGTTAATCTTGTGCTTCTTGGTACTTTATCTAGGGGTCAAGACAAAGTTGTTAATACTAATGGTTAACCCTTTTAAAGATACACCTCTTCCCCAATATAACACGACCCGATATAACACGAATTCTGATATAACACGGTAAAGCAGTGCTCCGGGGGAAGTGGGGGGGGCGCACTCCGGCGGATCAAAGCAAGTTCGATATAATGCAGTTTCACCTATACCGCAGTAAGATTTTTTGGCTCTATATGTTTATGGAAATATGCTTATGAGTGTAAATCTGACATAACTGGAATAGGCTTTATGCTAGATACGCCATGTAACATAACTTTGCAAAGGTTATGATCTACTGAATATATTCCTCCTATTTGTATGCATGTATCGTTTTTATATCTGAAGTTATAAGTGTGGGCTCTATGCTTGTATTTAAGTGTTTGCGGTAGGAAACACATAAGAAAGGTTTGGCCAACGTGTTATGAAGGTATTATTCAAGTCATTGGGAGTACTTAACTAACAATGGACTTTGGGAGACACCAATCCACATCTCAGCTTTCCTGGGAATGTTCAGACTACCATGTAAACAATGGCATCGGCCTGCAAAAAGCTGAATCAATCATGGACATGTGACTTGCCCAGATGGCTACAAACTCCATTTTGTTGCTGTGACTTTGCACAGAAGAACAAAGGGGTTTCCACCCACAAGAGAGAGAATATAAAAGGCCCTGGAAACCTCTCCATTTTGTCTTCAGATGGCTCGAGAGATGGCCTCTCCACCCCAAAGAGATGCCTGAAAGAAACTGGAACAAAGGACAGTAACTATGGGGGTATGAATGATTGCTGGACCCAGGCCATAAACTACAATGTTGGTCTGAAAAGGATTGGGCCTAGTCTAGGAAGGAGTCCAGTCTGTGCAAGAAGATTATTGGAACATCTCTGAGGGTGAGATTTCATCTGTACTCACTTTCCTAGTGTATTAGGCTTAGACTTGCGTGTAACTTACTTTGTTCTGTCTGTTATTACTTGAAACCACTTAAATCCTCAGAGGTAGTCTCAGTACGTCAGGTGACAGTCCCAAAGGGGCTTCTCTGACCGAACCCATCACAAACGCATCTCCTTTTACTGCAACATTAACAAGTTCTCTTTCTCCCTCTTGGAATTGGCCCAAAACTTTTCTAGAATTTCTTTTGTTCTTAATATACTTACTAGCTTCCTTTTTATGATCCTTAGGCCTGAGAAGCGTCCATTTTTCACAGATGTCTTTAACTTCCCTTTTCAGTTTTCATATTTTCTGATTTGTATTACTTGTCATATGTTTCTCCTTTTCCCTCTTTCTTATATATGCTTTTCCTATCTAATGGCTGCCTTCAGTTGGCCACACAATTGGGTTTTTAGCAAAAATGATCCACTTTCTTGTCTCTGGAATTATTAAACAAACTCTTCTTAAATAACTACTAATTTTTCCTCCCAATCATTTTGCTGATAATTTGCCTCAGCTTTGGGGAATTAGCCCCTTTGAAGCACTATGTGTCTATAGATATTACTGGTTGGGAACTGGTCTCTGTTTCTCAACTTGAATGTAATCAGTTCCATTCTGTTATTTTGTTCTCCTTTATCATACTTCATTGTCTCTTCTCTAAACTAAATAGGCCCAGACTCTACAGTCTATATGCATATGGCTTCTTCCCCTATTCTCATAGACTGTCTCAGAAACCCCCTCTCCGTCTGCTATATCCATTATAGAGACTGGGTGGCCAAACTGAGCGCATGTCCAGAGCAGGTTATTCTCCATCCCATTACTTAGGCAACCAAACATTGCCTTTGCTTTGGCCACGCTGTGAATGAGCAGCTGTTTCCATGGAGCTGCTATCAATTATGCCCAGCCCTTTTCCCTAAGGTGTGTTCTATTTGGGATGTTTCCCCCTAGCCAATGTCCTGGCAGAGTTTTCTTTTTTTTCCTACTGTCAGATTTTGAGCAACTGGGTGAATGGGGAACTCCTTTCAGTATGGACTCTCTAGTCTGGGTTTCATTGTATTAAGGAATAATAAGGGATAACCAGTATCCACACTCCTGTTTCCTGCTGGTGCCTTTCAAGGTTTTCCACACCATGATGTGTAGGAATTATTGATGCACGAAGCATCATAAAATGTGGAATTGGCATTAGTGGTGACAGTTGTTCATGATTTGTTTATCTGAATAATTAAAACTTCACTTTTCAGTGTACGCAGAGTAAGCGATTGGCTTCACCCAAGGGAACAGCTTCCAGTAGTGCATGCAGCGTCTCATATTAACATTTTGTCTCTCCATCCAGGCATGAATAATGCGACCATCATGCCAGACTCTGTGCACATAGAGGAACTCAGGGCAACGTGTGGTGCATTCGTGAGACAACTTTCTGCCTCAGAGTTGGACAATTCTCCCGTATTCCATGTCAGATTCCAACACAACTGACTACACCAACCCCTCCACCTTCATCCTGCTGGGCATACCTGGCTTAGAGGCAGCCCATGTCTGGATCTCCATCCCCTTCTGCACCATGTACACCATAGCCATCTTGGGGAACTTCACCATCCTGTTCATCGTAAAGATAGAGCCAAGCCTCCATGGGCCCATGTACTATTTTCTCTGCATGCTGGCTGTCACCGACCTGGTCCTGTCTACATCTATCCTCCCGAAAATGCTGGCAATCTTCTGGTTCAATTCCAGGGAGATAAATTTCAGTGCCTGTCTCACCCAGATGTACTTCATTCACTGCTTTACAGTGGTGGAATCTGGGATCTTTGTCGCCATGGCTTTTGATCGCTACGTGGCCATCTGTGATCCCCTGAGACATTCCACCATCCTGACAAACCGTGTCATAGCCAAGATCAGCATAGTTGTGGTGCTGCGCGGGGCAATACTCATAGTCCCTAAACCCTTCCTGGCAAGGCAATTGCCATATTGCAGAACCAACATCATCGTGCACTCATACTGCGAACACATGGCTGTGGTGAAACTGGCCTGTGCTGACATCCGCATCAGTAGTTACTATGGCCTCTTTGTGGCATTCAATGTGGCCAGTCTGGATTTGTTTTTTATCACTATGTCCTATATTCAGATCCTCAGGGCCATATTCAGGCTACCAACAAAGGACGCCCGGCTCAAGACTTTTCGGACATGCAGCTCCCACCTTTGTGTCATTTCAGCCTCTTACATCCCATCTCTCTTCTCCTTCCTCACACACCGGTTTGGCCAGAATGTGGCCCTGCATTTCCATGTTCTCATGGCCAACGTGTATCTCCTGGTGCCTCCCATGCTGAACCCCATCATCTATGGGGTGAGGACCAAACAGATCCGGAACAGTCTGCTCCGGCTATTTACTCCTCCTCTTCCACCAAGGCAGAAGGATAAACCCCAGCATTAGCTGGGAAGGTGAGATGCTGGGCAGAGGCCGGGGTGGCTTCGGTATCTCACAGGGAGGGAGACAAACAGTGCAGCTTCTATTAATTCGATATTTACACACGTACACAGCACCTCATTGCCCAGGGGCTGAATTTGAACAGTGAAGCTGAGTCTTACATACGCTCTGCATGATGCTTTTTGTCACTATATCTGGAGTACTGTGTCCAGTTTTGGGCCCCACACTGCAAGAAGGATGTGGAAAAATTGGAAAGAGTCCAGCGGAGGGCAACAAAAATGATTAGGGGGCTGGAGCACATGACTTATGAGGAGAGGCTGAGGGAACTGGGATTGTTTAGTCTGCAGAAGAGAAGAATGAGGGGAGATTTGATAGCTGCTTTCAAATACTTGAAAGGGGGTTCCAAAGAGGATGGATCTAGACTGTTCTCAGTGGTGGCAGATGACAGAACAAGGAGCAATGGTCTCAAGTTGCAGTGGGGGAGGTTTAGGTTGGATATTAGGAAAAACTTTTTCACTAGGAGGGTGGTGAAGCACTGGAATGGGTTACCTAGGGAGGTGGTGGAATCTCCTTCCTTAGAGGTTTTAAAGGTCAGGCTTGACAAACTCCTGGCTGGGATGATTTAGTTGGGGATTGGTCGTGCTTTGAGCAGGGGGTTGGGCTAGATGACCTCCTGAGGTCCCTTCCAACCCTGATATTCTATGATCTAGAAGCTCTTTACCTACGCTGCTAGGTAACATTATCACTGTGTCATGGAGGGACTGAGCCAAGCAGCAGTAAAGTGATTTGCCCAGGGCAACACAATGAGTCAATGGCAGAGGTGAGAATGGGGACTGGAAGTCTTGACCCCTCCAGCACCATTGCTATAGCCATGAACTGACATTTCTCCGCTCAGTTGTATTAGATGCAGTGAGGCTATTTTTGTGTTGTGATCAGTGGAGTTGCCGTCCTCCATAAACAGGAGGAATTTATTAAAGAAACAGTTACAAAGTACAGCCACACAGCTCAGTCTTCAGCTTTGTCTTTCTTGTTTGCCAGGGACCAAACACTGCCTAGAACTGTACACAGTGATAGAGGCCCAAGAATGTGCTTCCAGCAACCAAATCAATGCAAGGTTTGACTTGTAGGCCCTGATTAGGGCCTTTTAGTAGCAGCATATTACACATAATAAAAAATAATCTCCATTTAATGCATGGAGAGGCTGTGCCCAACGTCACCCTATGAATCCATGGCGGAGCTGGCACTCTTCACTCCCAGCTTACTGGTCTCTGCTGATACTTTCTCTCTAGTTAAATGGCTTGGGCCAAATCCTCAGCTGGTGTAAATGGGTGCAGCCCCACTGAGATCAGGGGAAGTCCCCTGAAATAGATAAACCAATGGAGTGACAGCACCAGGTCTCTTTGCTCCTGTGTGGACTGTACAAGCCAGGTCTGAGAGAGACTAAACCCTTCCTGCTGCCTCAGTTTCCGGATCTTTTAAAGGGGGATATCTACTGGGAGTTTATGAAGAACTTGTCACTGGTATCCATGTGTCACCATGCTTCAGTGGAACACAGCTGAGGATGACAAATTTGGGACAAATTGCTGAGAAATAGGGCAGACTCACCCCCGTTAGATTGTACCAAGCCAGTAAAAAACTTAAACTTCGGTGTCATCACACTGCTTAACTGGAAGCAAAAAAAGTGACATCTCATTAGGCACATAGCCCCCGGATCACCATCCGGACACGGGACTCCAGGACGAGTGGACAGTGAAAACAAATTTCACCACATATAGGACCTTTCTCATCTCAAGAGCTCAGCCACATAGCCAGGCCAGTATATAATTCAGATCTTACCCAAGGATCACGCTGCTGCCAATCCATTAGTAACTAAAACCAAAAGTTAATAAAAAAAGAAAAGCAGAAGAGATTTAAATGGCAAATGAATTTTAAAAATAAAACAAGGAAGGACAAAAAAGAATTTGAAGAACAGTTAGTAAAAGACTCAAAAAGTAATTACAAAATTTCTTTCAGTTCATCAGAAGCAGGAAGCCTGCTAAACAATCAGTGGGGCCACTGGACGATCGAGTTCCTGAAGGAGCACTCAAAGACAATAAGGTCATTGCAGAGAAACTAAATTAATTCTTTGCATTGGTCTTCATGGCTGATGATGCGAGGGAGATTCCCAAACCTGAGCCATTCTTTTTAGGTGACAGATCTGAGGAACTGCCCCAGATTGAGGTATCATTAGAGGAGGTTTTGGAACAAATTGATAAATTAAATAGCAATAAGTCACCAGGACGAGATGGTATTCACGCAAGAGTTCTGAAGAAACTCAAATGTGAAATTGCAGAACTACTAACTGTAGTCAGTAACCTATCATTTAAGTCAGCTTCTGTACCAGATGAGTGGAGGATATTTAATGTTGATAAATGCAAAGTAATACACATTGGAAAGCAGAATCCCAACTATACATATAAAATGATGGGGTCTAAATTAGCTGTTACCATTCAAGAAAGAGATCTTGGAGTCATTGTAGTTAATTTTCTAAAAACATCCATTCAGTGTTCAGTGGCAGTTAAAAAAGCGAACAGAATGCTGGGAATAATTAAGAAAGAGATAGATAATAAGACAGAAATTATCATATTGCCTCTATATAAATCTATGGTACAACCACATCTTGAATACCGTGTGCAGATGTGGTCGCCCCATCTCAAAAAAGATATATTGGAATTGGAAGAGGTTCACAAAAAGGGAAACAAAAATAATTAGGAGTATGGAACGGCTTCCATATCAGAAGAGATTAATAAGATTGTGACTTTTCAGCTTGGAAAAGAGATGGCTAAGGGGAGATATGATTGAGGTCTATAAAATCATGACTGATGTAGAGAAAGTAGATAAAGAAGTGTTGTTTACTACTTCTCATAACACAAGAACTAGGGGTCACCGAATGAAATTAATAGGAAGCAGGTTTAAAACAAATAAAAGGAGGTATTACTTCACACAGCACACAGTCAACCTGTGGAACTCCTTGCCAGAGGATGTTGTGAAGGCCAAGACCATAACAGGGTTCAAAAAAGAGCTAGTTAAATTCATGGATGATAGATCCATCAATGGCTGTTAGCCAGGATGGGCAGGGATTGTGTCCCTTGCCTCTGTTTGCCAGAAGCTGGGAATGGGTGAAAGGGGATGGATCACTTGATGATTACCTGTTCTGATCATTCCCTCTGGAGCACTGGGCACTGTTGGAAGACAGGATACTAGGATAGATGGACCTTTGGTCAGACCCAGTATGGCTGTTCTGATGTTCTTATGGTTAATATATCAGATACATCCAAGCGATTTTTTCAGTTAGCCGTGATGGAATAAACTGCTAGCTTCCAAAAGTTTCTCTGGAGTCATCCAAACAGCTTGGGAGTCATCAGTCCTCCTGAGGTCTCTTCTTTGAGAGCTTCCTTGATAGAAATCCAGACCAGAGAAATGAAGTAGGAAATGAAGACAAAGTGGGGATGTCTCAGGGGTCATTTCATATCCTCTGCCCTGTGCATGGAATTTTACTGTCCCAAACAAAGCCCACAGCCCAGGTGCCTGGTAAATTACTGGCCCAAGAGAGAGTCCAGGGTCACATGAGCATATCACATGTCCTTACATGCTTTTTTACAGAGGTGTGTTTCTTCTACGTCCCATCGTAAGAGCTAAGTTTTCTTGATGGGCAACCGACACAACTATCTGGCCTTATCCATTTGAGTAGTGTTACCCAGGAACACAACACATGTGTAAGATGCCACTACATCGCCAATAACCCTAACTGCACACACAAACAACAAAAATGTATTATTAATACTATTATTATACCCCAACCATGAAATTAAAATTGTGTGGTACCACATATATGTATATTTTTCAAAGGGTATAAACTTTAATTTTGTTGGAACAAAATAAAAATAATAAAAAGTAGTCATGTGTCACACAAAATACAACACAGGACAACACACACGACATACAGGACAAACTTATAATTAAAAACAAATTGTGCCAGAATTCTATTTATAACTGTACAAAATAAGGCAAACAAAAATAAAAAAATAAAAAGGTTAAACATGTAAACAAGTTATTACCTTATGTAAAACTTTTAATAAAAACTGATAAAATCATATTAATATTTTCCAAATTTGTTGTATAAATTTAATAACAAGGAATTTTGCATTACTTTATATTCAACTTTATTTTAAAACTCTGCTACCTGGAAATAAGGAAAGTCCATGTTCTAAATATTAGCTAGTGGTTAGGATTAGAAGCAGTGTGTGCATTTCTTTTGCTTGGCAACCATATCTTCAAGAAAGTTAGGAATAATTCCAGCTGTTTCATTCCTGAAGGGTTAAAGTAATTAATTTACTGGATTTTTATAAAGTAAAGTTGTTACTTTGTTTTCTCTTTGTTTCTTGTTTTGTTCTGTTTTTGATTGCTTTATCTTTTGGAGGTGTCTGTAAAAATTGTAACTTTTAACTTTTAACACAGAGAGGGAGTCAAAGTGAGGACAGGTGGGGAAAAGGCGGGGCATGGTAGGTGAAGAGCCACCTAGTGGTAAAGAGAAACATAGCAAACTGAAAAATCGAAATGAAGAACTTGGGAATTCCTTCCTGTGGGGTACCCTCAAACCCTTTCACCCCCCCTCTGGGGAAGAGCTGAGAAAGGAAAAGAAATCCGCTCTTGCTACCAGCTAACTAAGAAACTTGTGCTCAAACATCTTAAGACACAGAAATCCAACCAGGTTCTTTAAAAAAGGTATTTTTTTAAAAAAAGAAGAGGAAAGAAAATACATCTGGAACTCAGGCTGTTGCTAGATTTTAAAGAGCAACAGCAGGAATTAAGCACCAAGAATAGCTTTTTGGGGTCCAGCTTAAAGGTTACCAAGCAAAACAAAACAAAAGTACCTGGGGTTAGCACAGAGACATCCACAAACCAAAACAAACAAAAAAGATCCCCAATTGTGTCTGTCTAACATTACCTATGCTACTTACATATCTGGGGTTCCAAATGAGTAGTTTCTAGGCATGATGCTGATGATTTCCCATACCTGGCTCAAACCTTACAGACTGTTGCTGCCTTGTCTCTCCAGACCAGAGAACAAAGACACACACACCCAGACATTTTTTTCCCAATTTGAAAGGGTACAGCTACCCTATTGGTTCCCCTGGTCAGGTGCCAAATCATTTAAAGCTTACCTCTTAATCCTTTACAGGTAAGGCAATTTGGATACAGCTGCTAAGGAGGATTCTATAGCTAACTGAATGATTGGGCAGTTACACAAGGGTGCTACCCTCCTCACCTATCACAGCCCATTACTAAATGAAGAGGGAAAAACAATAACAGAAAATGTGGAAATGGCAGAGGTGTTTAATGACTTCATTTTTTCATCAAGAAGGTAGATAGTGTTTGGATGGCTAACATAGTGAATGCCAGTGAAAATAGGGTAGGTCCAGATGCTAAAATAGGGAAAGAACCATTTAAAAATTACTTCGACAAATGTCTTCAAGTCACCAGGGCCTGATTAAATGCATTCTAGAATACTCAAGGAACTGACTGAGGAGATATCTGAGCCATTAGCTAGTATCTTTGAAAAGTCATGGGAGATGGGGGAGATTCCAGAAGACTGGAAAAAAGCACATATAGTGCCCATGTATAAAAAGGGAAATAAAGGCAACCCAGGCAATGATGGACCAGTCAGCTTAACTTCTGTACCAGGTAAGATAATGGAGCAAATAATAAAAGAATCAATTGGAAAAGATCTAGAAGATAATATGGTGATAAGTAATAGTCAGCATTGATTTGTCAAGAACAAATAAGGTCAAACCAACCTGATAGTTTTCTTTGACAGCATAACAAGCCTTGTGGTTGGGGGAAGGTTGTAGATGTGGTATATCTAGACTTTAGTAAGGCTTTTGATACAGTCTTGCATGACCTTCACATTAACAAACTAGGGAAATACAACCTAGATGGAGCTAATATATGGTGGGTGAATAACTGGTTGGATAACTGCTCCCAGAGAGTAGTTATTAGTGGTTCACAGTCAGGCTGGAAGGGCATAATGAGTGGGGTCCCGCAGGAATCAGTTCTGGGTCTGGTTCTTTTCTATGTCTTCATCAATGATTTAGATCATGGCATAGGGAGTACACTTACAAAGTTTGCAGACAATACCAAGCTGGGAGGGGTTGCAAGTGCTGTGGAAGATAGGATTAAAATTCAAAATGATCTGGACAAACTGGAGAAATGGTCTGAGGTAAATAGGATGAAATTCAATAAGGACAAATGAAAATACTCCACCTAGGAAGGAACAATCAGATGCACACATACAGAATGGGAATTGACTGCCTAGGAAGGAATACAGGAAAAATGCAGAAAGAGATCTAGGGGTCATAGTGGACCACAAGATAAATATGAGTCAACAGTGTAACACTGTTGCAAAAAAAGCAAACATCATTCTGGAATGTATTAGTAGAAGTGTTGTAAGCAAGAGACAAGAAGTGATTCTTCCACTCTACTATGCCCTGATTAGGCCTCAATTGGAATATCATGTCCAGTTCTGGGTGCCACATTTCAGAAAAAAATTGGAGAGAGTCCAGAGAAGAGCAACAAAAATGATTAAAGATCTAGAAAACATGACCTATGAGGGAAGATTTAAAGAACGAGGTTTGTTTATTCTGGAGAAGGGAAGCCTGAGAGGGGACATGATAACAGTTTTCAAATACCTAAAAGGTTGTTACAAGGAGGAGGGAGAAAAATTATTGTCCTTGACCTCTGATGATAGGACAAGAAACAATGGGTTTAAATTGCAACAAGGAAGGTTAAGGTTGGACATGTCAGGGTGGTTAAGCACTGGAATAAATTGCCTAGGGAGGTTGTAGAATCATTGGATGTTTTTAATAGCAGGTTAGACAAACACCTGTCAGGGATGGTCTAGAAGATGGTGCTGGTCCTGCCATGAGTTCAGGGGACTGGACTTGATGACCTCTTGAGGTCCCTTCCAGTCCTATGATTCTGTGCTCCAAAGCAGCACCCTGCCCCCATATTTACCATGGTGATAGGATTATGATCATGCCAGGTATCATTGCAAAAGTTATGACTTGCTGAATATGACTACCCTATTTGTGTGCATATGTCATTTTGTACCTAAACTTATGAATATTAACTATATACCAATATTTCAAATGTATTTAAGGTAATGGCCCATTAAGAAACACAATAGGCCTTAGAAGCTTAGAGCTAATCTACACTGCCAACAGTAAAGTGCTGCTGGCATAGCTCCCAGCGCTGTTACAATGCCTACCCTCTCTATTCCCTCTTCTGGGTTCCATTCCTTCCATGTCCACCCCTCTGCAGAGAAGATGAACAAACTATTTATTGACAGATGCCTCTATCCCAGCCTCCTTCTGCTAAGTACAAGGAACCTGAACAAAGAGTACAGGAAAAGGCAGCCCAAAGACATAAGGCTACAGATGGTTCATTCAGTCAAATGAGAGATAATGGGGTTTCCACCCATCTGGGTTTTACCTGGACAGTCTGCTTTTTGGCTTCTGTGTCCAGGTGCCAATTAGGGCGGTCAACCAGAAAATCCAGTTCAAAAGGGGGACCTGGCAGTGTCCAGTTACTGCAGGGCAGAGGGAGTAGTCGGGTCATAAACAAATGGCAGCCTCTGATAGCCGGGGCCACCTCCTACCTTCAGGCAGGCTCCTTATCAGGCTGGAGCGGCTCCCGTCTCAGCCTTGGAGCTCAGGGAGGCCAGCTGGGCAGAGTGCCATTTAGAGGGGATGGGGGGGGTTAACCCCTCCTAAGTTTTCTACCTGAGGTTTGTGCACAGAGCACACCCTAGCCCCAGAGAGAACTCTTAACTGCAATACAGTTGTTATGCTTATAAGAAGCACACAGGATCTTTTTCAGGGAAAAAGGCAATACACTGCATTTATTGAAAATACATCAATTATCCTGTGCATTCAATCACACACACACACTGTCCTGCCAGTCTATGTACAGCTACCAGTCAAGAGTCTGGAACAATCTAGTGGCCAGCTAGACCATGGGTAGGTAGGAGCCGGGTTCTGTCATTCGCGACAGGATGCTCAGGGGAAGTGCAGGACTAACCCAAAGTTTCATGGCAAGGCACCCTGTTTATATAGTGATCTTCCTTCATTGGGACCAATGAGTTTTGCATCGTCATGCTGTAATCAATCGCCATTTGACGAGTGTTTGTTTTCTTAAATTGTCCTTCTCATCCTTTATCTTGTTCTTTCATTAAGTTTCTCAGGGAGTTATCCCATGCTGCTTTTGATCAGAGCTATCTTGTCCTCATTGATAGGTGCCTGAATCATCTTTAGACTCGTCAATCTTCCCTCCTCTGACATTTCAATAGGGGCATGTTGCAGCCTCTTGGTGCCCTTGTGTCTGTCTCCAGCTCCTCCCTAGAACATCTGGTTCAGCGATGGCCTTCACACTTATCTCTTAACACACACATTCCTCATTCACACAGAAACCAGAATTAATGTACACAGAACATTTTGAACAGGAACATCACGTTGCAATGCAAAGGAAAACAATCATGGCATTCTTTTACTTATTTTAGAATGCTAAACCTACAACAAAATGATGACCGTCAAAGGTCTGTTACTGCCTTGAAATCAACCCAGACACAGATTCTGACTGATGTATCTTTACCAAATGGCTCATTAAGCCATTGCTTTCTGCTATTCAAAAAGGGTGGCTGGCAGGATACGGTCAAATTATACATCAATACATTTAATACATGCTACATTATTCTTTTATTATTCTTTATCTTTCATTCTTAAATGATACAAAATATAAACATAAAATCCTACTACTCCACAGTTTGAGTGTGATATGTGATAAATTATCTGCTGCTCCCAACTTCTGCCTTTGGGGCAGTGTGTTTGTTTGTAAATAAGGGCAGGTAAACAATGACACTTTTCATTAATTAAATTAAGAGTCATTAGATAATCATGAAAACATTGCCAGGCACTCCCATTAAAAGATAGGAATAAATGCTGAGAATGGATGTAAGTAAATGGTCATGCCCCGCAGGGATCTGTCCTGGGACCAGTCCTATTCAACATATTCATAGATGATCTGGAAAAAGAGGTAAACAGGTAAGTGGCAAATTTCACAGATGATAAAAAAAATACTCAAAATAATTAAATCCAAAGCAGACTGTGAAGAGTTGTAAAGGGATTTCAAAAAATGGGTGACCAGGCAACACAAAGGCAGATGAAATTCATTGCTGATAAATGCAAAGTAATGCACATGATGAAATATAATTACAACTATACATACAAAATGATGGGGTCTAAACTAGATGTCACGATTCAAGAAAGAGATGTTTGAGTCATGTGGATAGTTCTCTGCAAACAGCCACTCAATGTGCAGTGACAGTCAAAAAAGGTAACAGAAAAGGATAGATAATAAGATAGCAAATATCATTTTCCCTGTATATAAAACCATGGTACACTCACATCTTGAATACTGCATGGAGATCTGGTCGCCCCATCTCTCTAAAAAAAACCCCAACATATTGGAACTGGAAAAGGTACAGAGAAGGGCAACAGAAATGTTTAGGGGTATGGAATAGCTTCCATATGAGGAGAGATTAATAAGACTGGGACTTTTCAGCTTGGAAAAGAGATCACTAAGGGGGGTATGAGAGAGGTCTATAAAATCATGAATGGTGTGGAAAAGCTGAATAAAGAAATGTTATTTACTCTTTCACATAGCACAAGAACTAGGGTTTGGCCAATGACATTAATAGGCAGCAGATTTAAAACAAACAAAAGAAAGTATTTATTCACAGTCAACCTGCGAAACTCTTTGCCAGGAGATGTTGTGAAGGCCAAAACTATAATAGAGTTCCAATAAGAACTAAATAATTCCACGCAGGATAGATCCGCATATTAGCCAAGTTGGGCTGGGATGGTGTCCCTAGCCTTCATTTGCCAGAAGCTGGAAATGGGAGACCGGGCAGGAATCACTTGATGATTGCCTGTTCTGTTCATTGCCTTGGAAGTACCTGCCACTGGCTACTATCTGAAGACACGATACTGGGCTAGATGGACCATTGGTCTGACCCATTATGGCTTTTCTGATGTTCCTAAACAGTCCCCAGTTGTGTCTGCCTCTTGCTGTAACCTACATGCCTCCTAGCGCTAAGATAGAACCCAGGGGTCCTGATGCTGTCTCTCTCTCCACAGAGTTAGTAAAGAAGTTTGAATATAGATTTAAATATTAAACTAACAAGAATCCCTTAACTGACTTGCCACAAGATGTCAGAGCATGCTAGCATTAGAGCTGAGTGGGTCTAATATTTATTTAATTAGCTGAACAGGCAATATAACTAATTCCTGTATAAAAGAAAGCAAATTTCTGCTAGAAAACTAGAGTTTTCAAGCACCTAAATAACCCCTAGAATCACTGTTAAGGTTGCCACACCTAAAAAAAATCTGAAACCCTTCCAGCTGGAGATGGGGGGGAGGGAGATAGAAATGATCCAGTGTCTGACAGGGGGAGGGGAATAGAGGAGCAAGCAATAGGGACAGGACCTTGGGGCAAGAGGTGGGACAGGGGCCTTGCCTTGGCACAAGAGGTGGTAAAGGGGTAGGGTTTGGGGGTTCAGTTAAAAGCAATTAGAACCCAGTGATTTCCACATTGACCAGTTCCCCAGTTTGTCACACTGACAAAGCACGCAAGGTCAGGAAAGGGTTTAATGTCTCTCTGACTAGCCAGTCAGTGATTCAGGAAAGGGCCCAGCACCATGTCACCAGCCAGCACTGCACGGAGCTCAGTCTGAGAGCCAGAGCAGCAGGAGAAAAATTTAGGTCCCTTTATGAGTAAAGAGCTGGAGCAGCCTGTCCCGGATCTGTTTGGTTCTCACCCCATAGATGATGGGGTTTAGCATGGGGGGGCACCAGGAGGTACATGTTGGCCATGAGAACATGGAAATGCAGGGCGACATTTTGGCCAAACCGAAGTGTGAGGTAGGAGAAGAGAGCTGGGATGTAAGATGCTAAAATGACACAGTGGTGGGAGCCACAGGTCTGAAAAGTCTTGAGGTGGGCATCCTTTGTCGGGAGGCTGAAAATGGCCTTGAGGATCTGAATATAGGACATGGTGATAAAAAACACATCGAGACCAGTCACAGAAAGTGCCACAGAGAGGCTGTAGTAACTACTGACATGGATGACGGCACAAGCCAAATTCACCACTGCTATATGCTGGCAGTATGAGTGGGGAATGATGTTGGTTCTGCAATATGGCCACTGCCTTGCCAGGAACGGATGAGGCAGCATGAGAATGCCACTGCGCAACAAAACCGCAAGGCCGATCTTGGCTACGACAGCGTTTGTCAGGATGGTGGAATGTCTCAGGGGATCACAGATGGCCATGTAGCGATCTAAGGCCATGGCCACAAAGATCCCAGACTCCACTGCTCAGAAGCAGTGGATGATGTACATCTGGGTGAGACAGGCACTGAAATTGATCACCCTGGAATTGAACCAGAAGATTGCCAGCATTTTGGGCAGGATGGACGTGGACATGACCAGGTCATTGACAGCCAGCATGCAGAGGAAATAGTAAATGGGGCCAGGGAAGCTCAACTCTATCTTCACAATGAAGAGGAAGGTGAAGTTCCCCAAGATAGCTATGATGTACATGGTGTAGAAGGGGATGGAGATCCAGACATGGGCCACCTCCAGGCCAGGAATGCGGAGGGGTTGGTATAGTCAGTTGTGTTGGAATCTGACATGGAGTAGAACGGTATCTCCTGCATGTACCATACGTTCCCCTGTCTTCCTGTATGTGCCCAGGGTCTAGGATGATTGTCACAGTAGAAATACCTGGTTGGAAAGAAAATGTCCATGTGAGAGAATACATGCACTACTGGGGGCTGTTCTCATGAGAGTGAAAAACTGACATTTTCATTACTCAGATAACAGTATTAATGTTGGAGAAAATGTAGATGTGTTCAAGTAATAGTTTTGTTCTCCATTTGGAAAGAAGCAGCATGATTTACTCATATAAATGGGGATGAAATAATTTCCTGTATATTAGCTGTCAAGTAGGATGTTAAACAACATCTACAGTAGAACCTTAGAGTTATGAACTGATCAATCACACATCTCCTTCAGAACCAGATGTACACAATCAGGCAGCAGCAGAAGCAAAACAAACAAACAAAAAAAGCAAATGCAGGACATTAATTTGTTAAATGTAAAGTGTTAACAAAACAAAGAGAAAGTTTAAAAAAAATCTTTGACAAGGTTTGGAAATAGTGGAAAAGATGGTGTGTGATTTGTCCACACAAAACTCTAGGAATAAAATTAATGCCAGTCAACAAAAAATTAATAGCAAACTGGCCTTGTCATCCTTTAATGAGAGTACACATTTGGTTTCTCAAGGGAACTGAGCAGATGCAATAAACTCTGATTTCTCTAAGGCATTTGATTTAGTAGGGGGAAACATTCCGATAAAAATGAACATTCTACAATATCAGGACAAAACATGTAAAATGGACTAATAACTGGCAAACTGTCAGATCTCAGAAAGCTGTTGTCAATGGGCCATTGTCAGCAAATCGGGCTGTTTCTAGAGGGGTGCTGCAGGGATCAGTTCTAGGCCCGATGCAATACGATATTTTCGTGAATGATCTCGAAGTAAATAGAAAATTACTTCAGATAAAATTTGCAGTCAATCCAAAGACAGCCAGAGGGCTTACAATGAGGCAGCAAGGGGAGGCATTCAGATTGTTCTGGAGCATTTGGTGAGCTGGGCCCATGCAAACAAAATATTTCAATACAATCAAATGCAAAGTTATCTTCTCAGAGCAGCGAATGCAGCCTGACTCACAGACTAGGGCACTGCATTGTGGAATGCAGGGACCCTGAAAAGGATTTTGGAGGCCACTGTGGACAACCAACTCATCGTAATCTCCCAGTGCGATGCTGTGGCCAGAAGGGCTGATGTGATCCTTGGATGCATAAACAGGGCAGTGGTGAGTTGGAGCAGCGGAAGAATTTTACTTCTGCACATGGCATTGGTGAAACCAACTGTGTCCAGTCCCAGGGTCTACTTTGCAAAAAGGATGTTGAAAAATTGGAATGGGTTCAGAAAGTAGCCCTAAAAATTATTCAAAGCCATAGAAAGTGTCAGACAGAGAGAGACTTAAAGAGCTTAATCTATTTAATTTATCAAAAAGACAATCAAGCAAAAGCTTTCATGGGGAGAAAACAGTGGGTAATAACAGGCTCTGTGATGTAGCAGGGAAATGCAGAGCAAGGGCCAATGGCTGGTAGCTCAAGCTAGACATATTTTAGCTGGAAATAAGGGCCAAATTTTTATCACTGAGGGTGATTAACCATTGGAACAAACTGCAAAGGCAAGTGGTGAATTCTCCAACTCCCCATGTCTGCAGGTGCTCACAAACAGGGAAGAATTAGTAGGGGAAGCAAAAGTGGATGGGAACCTGGGAGGCAGTGACCATGAGATGGTCGAGTTCAGGATCCTGACACAAGGAAGAAAGAAGAACAGCAGAATATGGACCCTGGACTTCAGAAAAGCAGACTTTGACTCCATCAGGGAACAGATGGGAAGGATCCCCTGGGAGAATAACATGAAGGGCAAAGGGGTCCAGGAGAGCTGGCTGTATTTTAAAGAATCCTTATTGCGGTTGCAGGAACAAACCATCCCGACGTGTAGAAAGAACAGTAAATATGGCAGGCGACCAGCTTGGCTTAACAGTGAAATCCTTGCTGACCTTAAATGCAAAAAAGAAGCTTACAAGAAGTGGAAGATTGGACAAATGACCAGGGAGGAGTATAAAAATATCGCTCAGGCATGCAAAGTGAAATCAGGAAGGCCAAATCGCACTTGGAGTTGCAGCAAGCAAGAGATGTTAAGAGTAACAAGAAGGGTTTCTTCAGGTATGTTAGGAACAAGAAGAAAGTCAAGGAAAGTGTGGGCCCCTTACTGAATGAGGGAGGCAACCTAGTGACAGAGGATGTGGAAAAAGCTAATGTACTCAATGTTTTTTTTTGCCTCTGTCTTCACAACCAACGTCAGCTCCCAGACTGCTGGACTGGGCAGCACAGTATGGGGAGGAGGTGACCAGCCCTCCATGGAGAAAGAAGTGGTTTGGGACTATTTAGAAAAACTGGATGAGCACAAATCCATGGGGCTGGATGCGCTGCATCTGAGGGTGCTAAAGGATGTGATTGCGGAGCCATTGGCCATTATCTTTGAAAACTCATGGCGATTGGGGGAGGTCCCGGATGACTGGAAAAAGGCTAATGTAGTGCCCATCTTTAAAAAAGGGAAGAAGGAGGATCTGGGGAACTACAGGCCAGTCAACCTCACCTCAGTCCCTGGAAAAATCATGGAGCAGGTCCTCAAGGAATCAATTATGAAACACTTAGAGGAGAGGAAAGTGATCAGGAACAGTCAGCATGGATTCACAAAGGGGAAGTCGTGCCTGACTAACCTAATTTCCCCTCATCCACAGAGCCAGTTATCTCATCATAGAAGGCAATCAGTGGATGTGTTATTCCTTGACTTTAGCAAAGCTTTTGATATGGTCTCCCACAGTATTCTTGCCGCCAAGTTAAAGAAGTATGGGCTGGATGAATGGATTGTAAGGTGGATAGAAAGCTGGCTAGATCGTCGGGCTCAACGTGTAGTGATCAATGGCTCCATGTCTAGTTGGCAGCCGGTTTCAAGTGGAGTGCCCCAAGGATTGGTCCTGGGGCCAGTTTTGTTTAATATATTTATTAATGATCTGGAGGATGGTGTGGACTGCACTCTCAGCAAGTTTGCAGATGACACTAAACTGGGAGGCGTGGTAGATATGCTGGAGGGTAGGGATCAGATACAGAGGGACCTAGACAAATTAGAGGATTGGACCAAAGAAAACCTGATGAGGTTCAACAAGGACAAGTGCAGAGTCCTGCACTTAGGATGGAAGAATCCCATGCACTGCTACAGACTAGGGACCGAATGGCTAGGTAGCAGTTCTGCAGAAAAGGACCTAGGGGTCACAGTGGACGAGAAGCTGGATATGAGTCAACAGTGTGCTCTTGTTGCCAAGAAGGTTAACGGCATTTTGGGCTATATAAGTAGGGGCATAACCAGCAGATCGAGGAACGTGATCGTTCCCTTTTCTTCGACATTGATGAGGCCTCATCTGGAATACTGTGTCCAGTTTTGGGCTCCACACTACAAGAAGGATGTGGAAATATTGGAAAGAGTCCAGCGGAGGGCCACAAAAATGATTAGGGGTCTGGAGCACATGACTTATGAGGAGAGGCTGAGGGAACTGGGATTGTTTAGTCTGCAGAAGAGAAGAGTGAGGGGGGATTTGATAGCTGCTTTCAACTACCTGAAGGGGGGTTCCAAAGAGGATGGAGCTCGGCTGTTCTCGGTGGTGGCAGATGACAGAACAAGGAGCAATGGTCTCAAGTTGCAGTGCGGGAGGTCTTGGTTGTATATTAGGAAACACTATTTCACTAGGAGAGTGGTGAAACACATTTGAATGCTTTACCTAGGGAGGTGGTGGAATCTCCTTCCTTGGAGGTTTTTAAGGCCCGGCTTGACAAAGCCCTGGCTGGGATGATTTAGTTGGGAATTGGTCCTGCTTTGAGCAGGGGGTTGGACTAGGTGACCTCCTGAGGTCCCTTCCAACCCTGATATTCTATGATTCTAGATCCAGACTGGATGCTTTTCTGGAAGATCTGCTTGAGGGTTTGTCTACACTTGAAAGCTACAGCGGCACTGCTGTAGCGCTTCTGTGTAAATAGTACTCACATCAACAGCAGGCACTCAACCTCCCCAAGAGCTGTGTCATGACTATAAAGGGAAGGGTAACAGCTCTCCTGTGTACAGTACTATAAAATCCCTCCTGGCCAGAGACTCCAAAATCCTTTTCCCTGTAAAGGGTTAAGAAGCTCAGGTAACCTGACTGGCATCTGACCTAAAGGACCAATAAGGGGACAAGATACTTTCAAATCTTTGGGGGGGGGGGGGGGGAAGGCTTTTGTTTGTGTTATTTGTTTTGGGTGTGCGTTCGCTCTCGGGACTGAGAGGGGCCAGACATCAATCCAGATTCTCCACATCTTTCTAAACAAGTCTCTCCTATTTCAAACTTGTAAGTAAATAGCCAGGCAAGGCGTGTTAGTTTTCCTTTTGTTTTCTCAACTTGTAAATGTACCTTTTACTAGAGTGTTTAACTTTGTTTGCTGTACTTTGAACCTAAGACTAGAGGGGAGTCCTCTGAGCTCTTTAAGTTTGATTACCCTGTAAGGTTAATTTCCATACTGATTTTACAGAGATGATTTTTACCTTTTTCTTTAATTAAAAGCCTTCTTTTTAAGAATCTGATAGATTTCTCCTTGTTTTAAGATCCAAGGGGGTTGGATCTGTATTCACCAGGGAATTGGTGAAGGTTTCTCAAGGCTTCCCAGGCATGGGAATTCTTGGGATGGTGGCAGCGGACCAGAGCTAAGCTGGTAGTTAAGCTTAGAAGTTTTCATGCAGGCCCCTACATTTGTACCCTAAAGTTCAAAGTGGGGATACAGACCTGACAAGCTGACAGCTAGGTCAAGGGAAGCATTCTTCCATTGACCTCATGCTGTCGACGCCGGGGTTAGGTTGATATATATACACATCTCTCAGAGGTGTGGATTTATGTCCTTTTGTAAAAAAAAGGAAAATACAGTTTTGGGTTGCATTAATAGAGGCATAGCATTCAAGTCACGGGAGGTGATAGTATTCCTCTACTCAGCACTGGTTAGGCTTCAGTTGTACTACTTTGTCCATTTTTGGTCACCAATGTATAGGAAGCATGTACAGAAACTGGAAAAGACCCAGATGTGAGAGACAAAATGATCCACGTGATGGAATACAAGCCATATGACCAAAGGCTGAAGGAATTGGGCATGCTGAATTTGAAAAAGAGGAGACCGAGGAGGGGACATAACGGTCTTCAGATACTTGAAAGGCTGCCATAAAAAAGGTGGAGAAAGATTGTTCCATCTTACTACAGTGGACAGAACAAGAGTCCATTGATTCAAACCAGAGCATAGCAGATTTAGATGAAATCTCAGGATAAACTTTGTAACTGTAACAACACTAGGACAATGGAAGCAGTGCCTCAGGAGGTTGTGAAAGCTCCTTTCCTGGAATTTTTCCAAAGGAGGATGGATAGTCATCTATCTTGAATGGTTTAGACATGACAAATCTGCATCTTGGCAGGGGTTAGACTACCAGACCCGCACGGTCCCTTCTCACCCTGTTGCTCTATGGTCCTATAATGTGAAATCCTAATGTAGACCAGGCAATAGTCAAACACAAGTTATGGAGCTCAATAAAGGGGTAACTGGGTGAAATCTAATGGCTTGTGTCCTACAGGAGGTCAGACAGGATGATCTAGTGATCCCTTCTGGCCTTAACTTCTATGAATCTATTGATAAAGTAAGTAGATCAGGCATTTATATTTACTGTGTCTCACACAAACAAGGGAACTTTAGATTAGCCATGTAGGTAGTGCTGGTGGCTCCAACTTCAATTAGGAGACTTTATTCTCACTTGCTTATAAGTTTGAAAAACTGTAAGCATTTGTACTGAAATTTCCCACACTGGGTTTCTGCTTCAGGCTGGATTGTTTCTTGAAAGTTTCAGGCATAACAATCCAGCCAACTTCTCAAATGAAGCTAGGAGAAAAGATGTCTTGCAGATGTGGAAAAATTCTGATAATTGTTCCAGTGAGAAGTCCTAGCACCTACATGCTTTCCAGCAGATAAAAGTCAGGCGATAGCTCTCTCCCCCCACCCCATTATCAGCCAGAACCCTGAAATGCAAGAGGAGGAGGCGAGAGTCTCTGTGAAGTAACACAGCTGCTAGCTCCTTTATTCAGTTCTTACTCCACGGGGGGTTTTGCCTAAGTGGAGCCTGAGCAAAGTACAGGCTATGGCCTCAGATTTTTGATTTGTATAGTACATCTACCAACACCTTTCATCCTGAAGGATCCCCTGTGCCAATGAAAAGCAGCCACATTGGGGCTAGAGACCATGAGCTGGGATGGGCATAGATGCACAGAAAAGAGGGACATTTTGAGTAGTGATACTGGAGCAAACTCATCCCCTGTGGCAAGGTCCCTGTGGTGTTTAATGGCTGTGCAGAGCAGAAAGGACCACAGACTTACTCTCTATCCCATCACACACATGTTGCACTGGAAAAAACAATGAGGAGTCTTTGTGGCACCTTGGAGACTAACACATTTATTTGGACATAAGCTTTCATGGGCTAAAACCCACTTCATCAGATGCATGGAGTGAAAAATACAGTAAGCAGAATATATATTCTAGCACATGAAAAGATGGGAGTTGCCTTACCAAGTTGGGGGTCAGTGCTAATGAGCCAATTCAATTAAGCTGGAAGTGGAACTATTCTCTATAGTTGACAAGAAGGGGTGAACACCAAGGGAGAGAAAATTACTTTAGTGGTGCTAGTGAGGCCAATGCAATCAAAGTGGCCCATTTCAAACAGTTGACAAGAAGGAAAATTCCACCAGGATTTCAACAATTTCCACCCCACCATCAACATCAGCCTGGACCAGTCCACACAACAGATCCACTTCCTAGACACTACAGTGCAGATAAGCGATGGTCACATAAACACCACGCTATACCAAAAACCTACTGTCCGCTTTACTTACCTACATGCCTTTAGCTTTCATCCAGACCACATCACACGATCCGTTGTCTACAGCCAAGCCCTAAGATACAAACACATTTTCTCCAGTCCCTCAGACAGAGACAAACACCTACAGGATCTCTATCAAGTGTTTTTAAAACTTCAACACTCACCTCATGAAGTGAAGTGAAGAAACAGATTAACAGAGCCAGATGGGTACCCAGAAGTAGGGTCCCAATTTTGAGCTGTTTGTACCGGGATCACTAGGCTCTTTTTTTCGCTTGGCCGGCAACACTCCGTTTTTTGCCCGCCCCCCGTGTCCCGATATTTTCTTCATCTCATCTGGTCACCCTACCCAGAAGTCACCTACTACAGGACAAGCCCAACAAAGAAAGTAACAGAACACCACTAGCCATCACCTACAGCCCCCAATTAAAACCTCTCCGGCGCATCATCAAGGATCTACAACCTATCCTGAAGGACGATCCATCACTCTCACAGATCTTGGGAGACAGGCCATTCTTTGCTTACAGACAGCCCCCCATCTGAAGTAAATACTCACCAGCTATTAAGGCCTGTCTGCAAAGGCCTATACTTTAAGAATTTAGGTGCATTCTTATTACTTAGCTAGTAATAGAGGTACAAAACAACAATCAAAATCACAGTCTGCCTGTGTAAGGGCTTTCTCTCACTATGATAGTCTGAGGCCCTGTTCTTAGGCTAAGGCCTTTGGCTAAACAGCAGGGGCAGCCATAAGCTGGGAAGCGAACAGTCACACTCCTCACTAGTCACACTGAAATCAGGCAATCTGGGGCTGTTAGGAAGGGGATCCGATCTATCACCTCCAGAGAAAGGGAAGAGCCTAGAAGATTGAAAGAAAACTTTGTTTGATAGCACCCTGTCTGGCAAGAACTCACTTATCAATAGATGTGGTTGTGAAACCCTCATTTCTTTATTATTGTTTTGTAATTATTGTCCCTCTAACATCTTGGTGCCATGATTTGGATGCATCGCTTCGGACAGGTGAATGGCAGCCTGTAAATCCCCCTCCCCAGCAGTCTGCATAGCTGCTTGGAGGGGGTCTGGCGGACTCTCATGATGGTAGTTGTGGGTTCTGGCAAGGTGGGGTAAAGGATTTTTTGGATATAAGGGTAAGGAAGAACCAGGGCCCATACCAGGTGCAGGGTCAACCAGGGAAGAGGTTAAAAAGGACATGAAGGAAGTGTTAGGGGACCCAGAGGGATAGGGGGTGGCTGAGGAGACCACCCTCCTCAGTATATGGGTAGTGGAAGAAGGTCCCTGCTCATGGGAACTGGATGCCTTCCAGGGAAAGGAGGCACTTCAGTCCACTTGTGAGAGGTTTGAAGGAAGGGCAGCATTATGGGAAGCTGCCAGTAATTTTTCGAGTTTGGTGTTGCTTCAGCAATGGTTGCTGAAGGGTTGTAAATTAGTTAGGGGTTGTTAAAGATGATTTGGCACAACAGAGTTTAGAGTCAAAAGCAGAGTTAACAGACCAGCTTTAGAGACAGGAGCTGGGACTTGGTTCTGGGGAAGTGGAGAAAAAAAAAGCTTCAAAGTGAAAAATGGCAGGGTTTGCAGGAGCACGTAACAACCCCCACTCTTCATCCAGAGCCAGGATGAGCACCTGGGGTAAGGGTCCCAACTGTTTCAATCTGGGGAGCCTACTCTTGGTTCAGAGCTAACTATATCCTTTTCTTCTTTTCCTTCTTCTTTCTCTCAGTTTACTTAATTTGCTGCTAGTAGCCTGTACTTTAAACTGACCTCACTGGGTTAATTGGTTTCATTCCACTTCTTCCCCTTCCTCTCCCCCGCCTTTCCACACTTTTATTTTTCTGAAGTTTTAATGGAGGGGACTTCGGATACTTATGTGAAATGTTGGTTTTTTGTTTTGTTTTTTGACAAAGCATGACAAAGTTGTGCTGTATTCCACTGGAATTTTTTGGAGTAAAATATCCATGGGCAACCATGGAGACAAATGTTTTACTGCCTTTTGAACAGTCTCTAGGTAAAGACAGCACAGGTTAAGACAGCTGTGTTGTGATAATTGTACTTGGTGGATAAGTTGTTACAGACAAATTGTACTACCTTAAAGAACGAAATGTAAGAGTAAGTGATTTAAAGAAGTGAGTGAAAAGTTACAAATAGTTTTTGCAGAAATTGATAATACAGGGTTTGGAGGAAAGTAAACATTTGGGAGTTGTGGAAATGGTAAAAGGTAACAGTTATGAAGATGTTAAAGAGTAACAGTTGTGGTGTTACAAGAACAAAGTTTTTGGTTTGATGATAAAACCCAGTTATATAAATGTAACTGTACGTGCAACTCTGTGCAACATTGGATGGAAGCCTTTACAGCTATTCTGAGGGGAAATGGGCCCTTTTCCCACAGAAATGGTCTCTAAGGGACTGCTGCAGGCAGCAGGTGGAGAGATAATCTGATCAAAATTATTTGACTATTGGGTAATGTGATCAAAATCACTAAAGGAATGTCAGGGGGTTCTATTGGAACTTATCTTGGACAGCCAGGGGCAGCCAAGTTGGGAGTGTAATCGGGATACAATTGTGTAAAAAAGAATTATCGCAGTGCAAGGGAGGTTAGGCAAAAGATAATTTTGTGTGTGTGCGTGTGATTATGTAAGGTTTTAAGGACCTAAACTGACAGTCATGGTTTGTAAAACACTTGTTGCCGGACACAGGTAACTAGTATTGTTTAGGTTTGGTATTTAGCATTTAACCCTTAAGGTACCTCACTACTTTATAAAGTTCAAGACCAACACTATGGCTATAGTAAGGGGCAGACAGAACTAGGAGAATGGAGAGGGATTGTGGATTCCTTTTTTTTTTTTGTCACAAAAGAAACAGTTAAAATTGATATGGCTAATATAATGTTATGGAGGTTCAACTATGGAAGGAATGTGTATTTTCCCAGGAAGTGTGCAGTGTATAGTGGAGAATGGGTAAAGGAAATGCAGACAAAACATAGCACTTAATTAAAATACTATTAGGGCTCTGAAAGGAGCCACAATAGGTTATGCTTTCTTTTTCAGATCGGTGTGTGATTTGGAGCAGGAGATGAAAGTGGAAAGTAATCAGAAATCTGGTGGAAGTGGAATGTGTCCCTTTTAAGACAGTCTCTGAGCTGCTGATAGCTTTGGAACCAAAAGCAAGTCAGAAAGCCTCTGTGTGGATGCAAATTACCTAGATGTGTATGGGAATGCAAAATGCTCAACTAGGAGACCAGCACCTGTGTAACAGCTACCATAGTACTTGGAAATGGAACGGCAACTAAGGTGGGCCCCGCAAGCCCTGTGGGAATAATGAGAAGGGGTGGCGCTCACTGGGAATCAATGGAGGGGTGTGTGAAATGGTGTAAATCCAGAGAAGATGTTTGGATGTGCCCCTCCTTAATGGCCCTGGAGGAGCACACCCAATGGCCCATGGCAAGGGGTGTGGACAATTGGGTGTTCTGTGTATGAGGTGTTTTGCTGGGAATGTACATATTACTAGGAAGCACAATTACACCAGCCCATAACCAAACTACACACATCTACATGCTGCCATATGAACTTTGGTGCCCAAATGGATCTGTGAATCTGATTGTTGTGAATAATCGAACCAGTGCATACTACCTGATTCCGTACCAAGCGGTTAAATTGGTTTGGACAATAACTTATTTCTCTGTGGACATTCAATGGACTTATGATATGGACAAAAGCATGCAGTCAAAATCCCAGTCTGCCTGTTTATAGGCCTTCTCTCACTATGACCGTCTAAGGCCTTGTTCTTAGGCTAAGGCCTTTAGCTAAACAGAAAGGGCAGCTATAAGCTCACCAGTCCCACTGAAATAAGGCAATGTTGGCTGTTAAAAAGGTGAGCCAATCTATCACCTCCAGGGAAAGGGAAGAGCCTAGAAGATGTAAAAGGAAACTTAGTCTGATAGCATCCTGTCTGGCCAGAACTCACTTCTCAATAGCTGGGATGTGAAATCCTCATTTCTGTATTGTTCTAACACTGTAGTCTCCACTTCCCTATTGATTGTCTGTATAATCTCTCTCTGGTTCTGTGATTGTTTCTGTCTGCTGTTGTCACGGCTGCTTCCCCACTCTGAACGTTAGGGTACAAATGTGGGGGCCTGCATGAAAACTTCTAAGCTTAACTACCAGTTTAGATCTGGTCCACTGCCACCACTCCCAATGTGCTAATTCCCTTCCCTGGGTAGCCTTGAGAGACTCTTCACCAATTCCCTGGTGAATACAGATCCAAACCCCTTGGATCTTAAAACAAGGAGAAATTAACCATCCCCCCTCCTTCCTCCCACCAAGTCCTGGTGAATACAGATCCAACCCCCTTGGATCTAAAAACAAGGAAAAATCAATAAGGGTCTTAAAAAGAAGGCTTTTAATTAAAGAAAAAGGTAAAAATCATCTATGTAAAATCAGGATGGGAAATAACTTTACAGGGTAATCAAACTTAAAGAGCCCAGAGGACCCCCCCTCTAGCCGTAGGTTCAAAGTTACAGCAAACAGAGGTAAATACCCTAGTAAAAGGTACATTTACAAGTTGAGAAAACAAATATAAAACTAACACGCCTTGTCTGGCTGTTGAGTTACAAGTTTGAAATAGGAGAGACTTGTTCAGAAAGATTTGGAGAGCGTGGATTGATGTCTGGTCCCTCTCAGTCCCAAGAGCGAACTCCCCCAAAAACAAAGAGCACAAACAAAAAGCCTTCCCCCCACCAAGATCTGAAAATATCTTGTCCCCTTATTGGTCCTTTGGGTCAGGTGCCAGCCAGGTTACCTGAGCTTCTTAACCCTTTACAGGTAAAAGGATTTTGGAGTCTCTGGCCAGGGGGGATTTTATAGTATTACCCTTTCCTTTATAGTTATGACAGCTGTATAATTAATTTTGTTGGGTGTAAACCAATTAAGGGGGTGGGATATAAAAGGTTAGATAATCATGTTACAATATGTTAGGATTGGTTAGATAAATTTCAGTAAAATGATTGGTTAAGGTATAGCTAATCAGAACTCAAGTTTTACTATATTGTCTGCAGTCAATCAGGAAGTAAGAGGGGAATGGGAATGGGGGTGGGGAAATTGGATTCATGTTTTGCTGAGGGGAATACATGGGAACAGGGACACAGGCAAGGCTCTGTGGCATCAGAGCTGGGAAGGGGGACACTGAGGAAGGAAATTGGAATCATTGATTGCTGGAAGTTCATCCCAATAAACATTGAATTGTTTGCACCTTTGGACTTCGTGTATTACTGCTCTCTGTTCATACGAGAAGGACCCGGGAATGGGAGGGTGAATGGATAAGCCCTTTAACACTACGCACCACACAACAAAAACACTAACCCAGGAACCAAACCCTGCAACAATCCCCGTTGCCAACTCTGTCCACATATCTATTCAGGGGACACTATCATAGGACCTAATTACATCAGCCACACCTAATCACATCACCTGCACATCTAGCAATGTGATATATACCATAATGTGTCAACAATGCCCCTCTGCCATGTATATTAGCCAAACCAGACAGTCTTTATGCAAAAGAATAAATGGACACAAATCAGATATCAAGAATTGTAACATGCAAAAACCAGTAGGAGAACACTTCAATGTCCCTGTATCGGGGGTAGCCGTGTTAGTCTGTATCTACAAAAACAACATGGAGTCTGGTAGCACCTTAAAGACTAACAAATTTATTTGGGCATAAGCTTTCCTGGGTAAAAACCTCACTTCTTCAGATGCATAGAGTGAAAGTTACAGATGCAGGCATTATATACTGACACATGGAGAGCAGGGAGTTACTTCGCAAGTGGAGAACCAGTGTTGACAGGGCCAATTCAATCAGGGTGGATGTAGTCCACTCCCAACAATAGATGAAGAGGTGTCAATTCCAGGAGAGGAAAAGCTGCTTCTGTAATGAGCCAGCCACTCCCAGTCCCTATTCAAGCCCAGATTAATGGTGTTAGACTTGAAAGAGAAACAGCAGAACTAAAATTCATTTGCAAATTTGTTTCTGACGTTTTTTTGTTCAATGATAGTGACTTTTAAATTGGTAATAGAATGACCAGGAAGATTGAAGTGTTCACTTACTGGCTTGTGTATGTTACCATTCCTGATGTCCGATTTGTGTCCATTTATTCTTTTGCGGAGGGACTGTCCGGTTTGGCCAATGTACATGGCAGAGGGGCATTGCTGGCACATGATGGCATATATCACATTAGTAGATGTGCAGGTGAATGAGCCCTTGATGGTATGGCTGATGTGGTTGGGTCCTCTGATGGTGTCGCCAGAGTAGATATGGGGACAGAGTAGGCAACGAGGTTTGCTACAGGGATTGGTTCCTGGGTTGGTGTTTCTGTGGTGTGGTGTGTAGTTGCTGGTGAGTATTTGCTTCAGGTTGGGGGGTTGTCTGTAAGCGAGGACTGGCCTGCCTCCCAAGGTCTGTGAGAGTGAGGGATCATTTTCCAGGATAGGTTGTAGATCGTGGATAATGCGCTGGAGAGGTTTTAGCTGGGGGCTGTATGTGATTCATAGATTCATAGATTCTAGGACTGGAAGGGACCTCGAGAGGTCATCGAGTCCAGTCCCCTGCCCGCATGGCAGGACCAAATACTGTCTAGACCATCCCTGATAGACATTTATCTAACCTACTCTTAAATATCTCCAGAGATGGAGATTTCACAACCTCCCTAGGCAGTTTATTCCAGTGATGGCCAGTGGTGTTCTGTTATTGTCCCTGGTCAGTCAATAACAGACTTAAAAGTGGCAATTTTTCAACCCAAAAAACTTCAAAAACAGACTCCAAGGAGAAACTGCAGAACTGGAATCAATTTGCAAACTGGACACCATCAAATTAGGCCTGAATAAAGACTGGGAGTGGATGGGTCACTACAAAAAGTAATTTTCCCTCTGCTGATACTCACACCTTCTTGTCAATCTTTGGAAATGGGACATTTTGATTGCATTGGCCTCGTTAGCACTACAAAAGTGATTTTCCCTCTCTTGGTATTCACCTCTTCTTGTCAACTATTGAGAATAGACCACTTCCACCTTAACTTAATTGTCTCGTTAGCACTGACCCCCGACTTGGTAAGGCAACTCCCACATTTTCATGTGTTAGAATATATATTCTGCTTACTGTATTTTCCACTCCATGCATCTGATGAAGTGGGTATTAGCCCACAAAAGCTTATGCCCAAATAAATGTTTTAGTCTCTAAGGTGCCACAAGGATTCCTCGTTGTTTTTGCTGATACAGACTAACACGGCTGTCACTCTGAAACATGTTGCACTGGGTTTGTCGATCAGGTGAACGCCTCAGCAAGAGATGGGTACCTGTGAATTCTGAGATGGAAGTGTCCTCCCCGGGAATCCCCCTCAGGTAGCCGTGTCCCACACCTCTCTCACTCCAGCATCTGCTGCAACAGCCCACACCGAGAGCCGACAGAGCAGTCTGCACCATTTATAATATAGCTCTGGGAAATCCCGGTGGGGTTCGCTCTGCCTCTAGTGAATAAGTGAGCATCTGGATGTAAACAGGCTGGAGACAAGCCTGTCTGGGCTTCTGTGCTCTTTATCCAGCTTTACGAGTAAACAGTAATTAAGGGCCCTTCCCAAAGGGAGATGAGAACTCTCGGGGAATTGGTTGTTCTGTTTATTCGTGTATATTTAAAAATTATAATTGATTAGGAAGGAAACTAGAGATAATGCCTAGGTCTCCATAGGGTCTGATACCCTGTAAATGCCCAGGATAGCTGATAAATAGTAGACAGACAGATCTGGAGACAGATGACTGACGGGAGACATGAGAACTTTCTGCAGGAAGAAGGGAGCAGAGATCAGTAATTCTCATCAGTGACTATCATCATCCTGTGCAGCACCTTTAATTGAAGGATCTTGAAAAAACCTAGCGAAGGAAAGCAACTAAGAACATATCCCCATTATACAGATAGATAAACTAAGGCACAGGGTGCTGTGAATTGGGCAAGGTCATACAGAGACTGACAGAACCCAGGAGTCCTGACTTCCCTGCTGTAACCATGAACTCTCTGTCAGTAACTTAGGCCCTGCTAGACTGTGAGCCCACTTCCTTCTTCTCATGCACTGTTTCTTGGGTGGATGTGATGGAATTCTCCGGGGTGCAACCTGGAACTGGCATATCACTGAGCCCTCTGGCATACCAATCTGGGCTCCCTCTCACACTGTGAGGCTGTGACAAGCTGCAATCCTCTCCAGGTCTTGCACTTACAGAGACATACGCAGGCAGAGACACACCCAACTGCAGTTACCTGAAAGCTTTCACTAGCCACTCATGACCCAACAATAGAGAGGCTCCAGCCACTTCCTCCCCAGCTTCTTAGCCTAGTACCCGGGAAGTATATGGTCTTGTTCTGGTCATAAGCCTGACGAGAGTAAATTTATTACCCAGTCTGCTGCCTCTCCCTCAATGTGGAGAGGACTATGCACTAGCCCCTGCTTCAGATCATAATTCCCTTTTGCATTTTAAAACACACTGTTTTAGGTAAAAAAATGTAGAGCAGATTTATTAAGTACAAAAAGTTAGATATTAAGTGATTAGAATGAAGAGCATACAGATTAGGGCTCTCGATTAATCACTGTTTACTCACATGATTAAATAAAAAAAATTATAGTGATAAAAAAATAATCACAATGACATTTTTAATCACACTATTAAACTATACACTACCAATTGAAATATAGTAAATATTTCTGGGTGGTTTTCTACATGTTTAAATGCATTGATTTCAATTAAAAAGAACAGGAGTACTTGTGGCACCTAAGAGACTAACAAATTTATTAGAGCATAAGCTTTCGTGGACTACAGCCCACTTCTTTGGATGCATCCGAAGAAGTGGGCTGTAGTCCACGAAAGCTTATGCTCTAATAAATTTGTTAGTCTCTAAGGTGCCACAAGTACTCCTGTTCTTTTTGCGGATACAGACTAACATGGCTGCTGCTCTGAAACTTGATTTCAATTGCAACACATATTATTATTTTTTATTAAAATATTTACCCTGTAAAAATGAAAAACAAAAGAGACAGTATTTTTCAATTCACCTCATACAAGTACTGTAGTGCAATCTCTTTATCGTGAAAGTGCAACTTACATATGTACATTTTTTGTTACATAACTGCATTCAAAAACAAAAGAGCCTCCAAGACCACTCAGTCCTACTTCTTGTTCAACCAATCACTAAGACAAACAAGTTTGTAAATAAGAAGCAGGCAACATTATCTCCCCAAAATGGAAAGAATGTCATCTGAAAGTGAGAACAGGCATTCGCATGGCACTTTAGTAGCCGGCATTGTACGGTATTTATGTGCAAGGTATGTGAGACATTCATATGCCCCTTCATGCTTTGGCCACCATTCCCGAGGACATGCTTCCATGCTAATGATACTCATTAAAAAAAGTGTTATTTAAATTTGTGATTCATCTCCTTGTGGGAGAATTGTATGTCTCCTGCTCCACTGTTTTACCTGTATTCTGCCATATATTTCATGTTATGGCAGTCTTGGATGATGATCCACCATGCTGTCATTAGCATGGATGCATGTCCTCTGGAATGGTGGCTAAAGTATGAAGGGGCATATGCATCTTTAGTGCAGCCAGCATGTTGAGTGGACATTTTCAGAGAACAATCCATAGTGACTCCAAGATCTCTTTCCTGAGTGGTAACAGATAATTTAGACCGCATCATTATATATATATATATATATAGCTGGGATTATGCTTTCCAATGTGCATTACTTTGTACTTATTAACATTAAATTTCATCTGCCATTTTGTTGCCCAGTCACTCACTTTTGAGAAATCCTTTTGTAGCTCTTCGCATTCTGCCTGGGTCTTAACTATCTTTACTAATTTTATATAATCTGCAAATATTGCCACCTCACTGATTACCCCTCATATGGCAAAAAATGTCATGGCAGAGGTAAACATAAACAGGACTGAAGAATTTAGCAGGATAATTAAGGAACAACTACTGGGCCAGGAACAAGACCAGGACTGCCCACCTACATAGTGAGGAGGGCTAATGCTTACAATAAAGGGGAAATGCAAACACACCTCGTGGCTCACTTCTCAGGGTTAGGGAGGAGGGGAACGGGCAGTACAGCTTACAAGCAACTCAAAGGGTATGTCTACACTATGAAATTAGGTTGATTTTATTAAAGTCGATTTTTAGAAATCGATTTTATACAGTCAACTGCGTCTGTCCACACAAAGAGCATTAAGTCGGTGGAGTGCGTCCTCACTACTGTGGCTAGCATTGACTTACGGAGTGTTGCACCGTGGGTAGCTATCCCACAGTTCCTGCAATCTCTGCCGCCCATTGGAATTCTGGGTTAAGCTCGCAGTGCCTAATGGGGCAAAAACATTGTCTGCCATTGCTTTCACAGAGGGAGGGGCAACAGATGACATGTACCCAAAACCATCTGTGACAATCATTTCATGCCATTTTTCCACGCAGATGCCATACCACGGCAAGTGTGCAGCCCGCTCAGCTCAGCTCACCGACACCGCCGCTGTTGTGTCCTGGGTGCTGCTGTTAGCAGACGGTGCAGTAGGTCTGCAAACCATCATCATCCACCACTTCTGCTGCAACTCTTCTCTCCTGCTGTTGTAAATGATCTCAGTCTCAATTGAGTAAATGGTGACTGAGCTCAATAGAGTAAATTAGATCAGTCATGCACCGCTTCCACTGCAACTCTGCTCTCCTGGTGCCATGAATCCCCCTCGCAGGTCTGCTCGTCGTTCGGTATAAATATCCATTCTCGTGGCATCCGTTGTCATCCACCGATTCCGCTGCAACGCTGCTTTCCTGCTCTTCTTCAGATGCCATACCATGGCAAGCATGGAGCCCGCTCAGCTCACTGCTGCTGTTGTTAGCATTGCAAACACCTCACACATTATCCTGCAGAATGTGCAGAACCAGAACCTGCAAAAGCAGGTGAGGAGGCAACGACAGCATGATCACGATAGTGATGAGGACATGGACACAGATTTCTCTCAAAGCACGGGCCCTGGCGATTTGGACAATATGGTGATAATGGGGCAGGTTCATGCCATGGAACGCCGATTCTCGGCCCAGAAAACAAGCCCAGACTGGTGGGACTGCATAGTGTTGCAGGTCTAGGATGATTCCCAGTGGCTGCAAAACTTTCGCAAGCGAAAGGGCACTTTCATAGTACTTTGTGATTTGCTTTCCCCTGCCCTGAAGTGCAAGAATAGCAACATTAGAGCAGCCCTCACAATTGAGAAGCGCGTGGCGATAGCCCTCTGGAAGCTTGCAATTCCAGACAGCTACCGGTCAGTCGGGAATCAATTTGGAGTGGGCAAATCTACTGTGGGGGCTGCTGTGATCCAAGTAGCCAACGCATTCACTGAGCTGCTGCTATCAAGGGTAGTGACTCTGGGAAATGTGCAGGTCATAGTAGATGGCTTTGCTGCAATGGGATTTCCTAACTGTAGTGGGGTGATAGACGGAACGCATATCCCTATCTTGTAATCGGACCACCTTGGCAGCCAGTACATAAACCGAAAGGGGTACTTTTCAATGGTGCTGCTGCAAGCACTGGTGGATCACAAGGGACATTTCACAGACATCAACGTGGGATGGCCGGAAAAGGTACATGAAGCTCGCATCTTCAGGAACTCTGGTCTGTGTGAACAGGTGCAGCAAGGGACTTACTTCCCAAACCAGAAAATAACTGTTGGGGATGTTGAAATGCCCATAGTTATCCTTGGGGACCCAGCCTACCCCTTAATGCCATGGCTCATGAAGCCATACACAGGCAGCCTGGACAGTAATAAGGAGCAGTTCAACTATAGGCTGAGCAAGTGCAGAATGGTGGTAGAATGTGCATTTGGATGTTTAAAAGTGCGCTGGTGCAGTTTACTGTCTCGTTAGACCTCAGCGAAAGCAATATTCCAGTTGTTATTGCCACTTGCTGTGTGCTCTACAATATCTGTGAGAGTAAGGGAGAGACGTTTATGGTGGGGTGGGAGGTTGAGGCAAATCTCCTGGCTGCTGATTACGCACAGCCAGACACCAGGGAGATTAGAAGCTTTGAAAACCAGTTTCATGACTGGCCAGGCTACGGTGTGACAGTTCTGTTTGTTTCTCCTTCTTGAAAACATGCCCCCATGTTTCACTCTACTTCCCTATAAGGCAACTGCCCTCCTCCCTTTGATCACCTCTTAAAGGTGCCACCAGACTCCTCGTTGTTTTTAATTCAATCAATAAATCTTATAGGTTTCCTGGAAGAGTAATAATTTCAATGGCAGTGCTGACTCTACTTGGTGGCCAAAAGGCATGGCTTCCGATTTGGACTGCACACACACACACAAATTTCAGAACCAATGTTTCCATGTATAGAAAAATTGGAATAGCCCAGAGCACATACCACATCTTCTATTTGTACCACCTCATTGACTAGCTCTTTTTGTACCAATCAGGCCCAGCTTCTTTTCGTGTTGTTGCTATGAATTGTAGCATAGCATTCACATGGTCACAATCCATTATGTTTTATACGACAACCCTGATTAGATTCTAAGCCAGTTTCAGTTACTAGGCACCCAGTGGGATAGTGCTGTATATAAGTATAATTTATCAAAGTTCCCACAAATTTGGCATAATACACTTTGACTGGGTGAAGAGCAACCTAGAAAGGTAGCAAGAGCTGAGCTAAGAGAAATTAACTCTATACAATTATTTTATGGTACAGGCAGCAGCAGTAAGTTTTGCAAACTAAGGCTAAGTCTACACTACAGAGGGCAAAACTCTGATCCAGCAAGTTGGAGAGCTGTAAACTTGAAGTGTAGACATCATCTAAAAAAGCACATAAAGGAGAAGTTATCCGGTGTGTAGAGATAATTGAGAAAGAAGTTTATATTTCTAGCTCTGAGTGCGGAGTGTGATTCCATGGGTCAAAGCAGTTGGGAACCCGCACTCCGGGATTTTATCCTGGCTCTGAGAGGAGAGTGGGGGTATCTATAGTTACCTGTTCTTGTAAAATCTGAATCTGTTTCCCAGGGTATGTTGCTTTTGTGTGCATGCCAAATGGACTTCAGGAGTGCCCTTTTTTGCTGCAGTTTGTTTTGGGGCAACTCCACGTGTTAATGCATTAATTAATGCTTAATTTTGTTTTGTTTTTTTCCTTTGAATTTCTTTTTTATTTTCTTCCCTGCAGTCAAGTCTCAGCTCCTGTCTTCTAATGATCTTTGTGGACTGTTCCCTTTTTTCTTCATCTGTTTTATTAATTCAGTGACAGAATTGTTTGCTACTTTTTCCTTCTGTGCACTTACTTCTGACAGGCACAAGTCTAGGTTTGGGTTCAAGTTTTACCAGAACCTAGGCTTTATCCTAAGGCGGTGGTTGCAATGCAATGGACCCCATTTCATCTTTGTAATTTTGCTAGGGACACAGTTTTTCATTTCTGTCCCCATTCTTCAGGCACAGGGTAGCTACCTGAAGCCTGCTGTTGTCTACACATATTTATAACAGGGGATAACACATCTCTTTTTGGTAGGCTTTTTAAAAGTGTTTCTAATATTTTATTCTGTTCCTTTGCTCTACTGTCTCTGGACTGTTTGCTGCCCTGCAAGGGGAGTGGGAGCATTTCAGAGCTCTGTGGCTTCTCCTCCTTCTTTTAACTCTTTATTTGTTTTTGTTACTTGTCCCACCAATTTTGTGGTGCGTTTTTTTTAACCATTTAACACCCCTGGTTATAGTTTGCAGTATAACACATTTCAAGACTACAGTCTCTGCCCTAGTCTTACACATTTTATTACATGCTCCTTCCTCATTATATTTTTTAAATTCATACTGATTTCTTTTGCTAGCAACCCAGCATATCCTTACTTCATTAAGCTTTGTGGAGATTTTCAGGGAGGGGGTGAGGGAGTTCCCTAGCTTTTGATTTTCTGTCATGTTCAACTGAGATTCCTACAGAGGATGGATGGTTTACTTACCCAGTCATGTCAGGGTCACCAGTGTGCTAAGGGAGACCTCGAGCGAACCGCCCAATGTCCACAAGATCCATTAAGGGACGAAGGCCCCCAGACAGGTTTATTGATGATGATGCATGGTACTAATATCCCGCAGACTCCACCGGACCACTAATACACGGACGCCTGTAACAATGGACCAGCTCAGCGAACAGCGGGACTTTCCAGTCCTCCTTAAAGCCAGACAAAGATACTCCCTCTAAGATGCTTCTTTATATCCTGATACAAATAAATTATGAACTGTTATCCTGACTTTATCTTTTAGGAGAGCTCAGTGTGTTCCTGTTATCCTTCGGGAATGTTTTTATACCATCCTTGTTATTGGGATATTCTGGTATCACTTGATATTGGCATGTGTTTGCTTGAGCACTCTGTGACTAGAATTTCTTATGAATGGGTGTTTTAGCAATATCAGCCCTGTTCTTGCCAGATTCTGTGAGCAGCTCCTGCCCCATACTAGGACTCTGATACAAGGGCTTATGTCTCAGGCTCTCTTCCTATTACAGGAACCCAGGTAGCAATGGAGGGAGACCTCATTGTGGAAGGAGACAGAGGAACTGCAAGGGGGTCCCCTGATGAATGAACTTCCCCAGCACCTATCACCAGAGCTCCTGTAGGAGTGTCCAGTGATGACCGCTCTCACAGATTTTTGCTGTGAACACAAGGATGACCCCACCTTCAGCTGGGCTTACGAACAGGTAGCCCGGGTTGACGGAGCCATGAATGATCTCCTGAGAGCTGAACAGAGGCCTCAATTCGAGCTAACAATCAATCGCCTCTACCGTATCAATCGGGACCCCCAAACTCAGGAAGTCAGAACCCAGTTAGTCGCCTCCCTCTGTCATAGATAGGCCATTGTGAGGTTTGCCCATGATAATTCCACATCTGGCCATTTGGGGCAATAGAATAAACTGACCTGAATCCTATCTCCCTTCTTCTGGCTGAAGGTCCATCATGAGGCGAGAGATTATTGTAGTTCCTGTCCCAGTGCCAGATTGATGGGGGTGTCAAAAGCTCCCATGGTCCCCGTGTCTGTAGTGTGGGTCCCCTTTGATAGGGTCGTACTGGACCTGGTGGGACCCATTCCGAAGAGTAACGCTGGGTTTTGTTATAGCCTGGTCCTAATGGACTATGCTACCCACTTACCCAAGGTGACCCACTATAGAATACCACCGCCCACATGATTGCAGTGGAGCTGGCAGAGATATATATCTGAGTTGGCCTGCCCCAGAAGATTCTCACTGATCAGGGGACCAACTTTACTTCCTGGTTGCTCTTCCAGGCATGCGCAGTATTGGGCATTAAGACACTACAGACCTCAGTGTACCACACCCAGACAGATGGCCTTGTTGAGTGTCTGAACAGGATCTGAAAAGTTTCCCTCACAAGAATGAGCCACAGAGGGAGGGACAACTGCTAATCCTCTACAAGGAATCTTAAGAGGGATGCTGTTATGAATAATGTGGAATCTGGACAGAGAATGAAAGATTTGATGGAAAGTGGGCAAGGGGTAAAGGTGTTACAAATGCTGAAGGAATGTTTGACCTTGTTGCTCAGGAGTATTTCTTAAGCATAAGTAAATACGATGTAAAAGAGTGTCTATGGGACAAAACGGTGAAAGTTGTGGTTGAGACTTCTCTAGGTGATGATTTTGAGCAGACACTAGCATCTATTGTGAATAAACCAGTCAGAGAGGTTTAAACTTAGTGGGAAGCAGGGTTCTGTTTTACCCATTCCTCTAATCCCTGACCCAAATCTCCTGTAAAAACAGAGGAGTCCAGAAGTTGCTATCATTGTAAGACCATTGATTATCTGAGGAATCAATGCCCTGTGCTGGGAGGCAGCAGGTAGCCACTGTGTATGTTGCGACCTAGAGCACAGAAGCTCCTCAGGCTCTTGTCACTTATCATACAGGGTTTGTAAAACGAACCTCTGCACAACTAGGCCTGAATCACATATAAGCTGTTTGCATTAATTGCGTGGAACACCTTTGATGGGAAGATAAAAGCGGAGACATTTTTGTGGTTAGGAGGAGCATAGTGCAAGAAGGTGACATACTGCCAGGACAGATGGCAGAGCTTTTAGTAGTACGAGGTTACAAAAGCTTTGTGCCTTTGGCTAAAGTGCACATAGAAACTGAGGATTTCGAAGCTCTGTTGTAAGTGGAGGTGGCAGATGATAACCGTATTGATATGACAATTAGCAATGAATTCTCCCATGAAGCTCAGGCTAATAAAGTGTCCGCCTGCAGCAAGGAGGAGTGCTCTGCTGGAAATTCAGAGGGAAAGGGGAAAGTCCTAGGAACTGCTGAGAAAGTCTCCTTGATTCCTCTGCAGCACAGAGAAGCTGCATGCTTCCAGGGGTGGGGTGGTTGAGACAAGCCCCTGCCCCGGAGCAGAAGGCAATGGCTCCTCAACATGGGGAGGAGAGTCTATTGCCTGTCTGGGAGAAAAATGTCCACGTTGCAACTAAGCCAGGGACAGACGCAATGCTAGGGAGCATAGGAAGCTGTGTCCCAGAGGGTCGCCCAGAGAAGGGGGATGGAATCATAGAAACCACTGAGGAAGTGGAGGAGGGTTACTTTGACACTGCAGCAGGAGGCAACACCACCTCAGGAAGGGATAGGGGTGGACTGCCTGTCAGTGACACAAATGTCCAGGCCGTTAGTTGTGAGCCCTTCACAGCTGAGCAGGACATAGATCCCACCCTAGAGAGCACAGGGGTTTGTGTCCTGGGGAGGAAGAGAAGGAAACTGGGGGAAAGGAATAGTGGGAGAAAAGGAATGTCTCCTCACTGGTCACTTGAGAGAGGATACCCAGGACAGAATATCTGGCTCAGCATCTCTGCACCCAGGTACTGAACCTGTGGCTCAGAGAAGAAACTGTGTAATGGACCTCCCAGAGGGGAGCTGTCACACAACTGACCTGTCAGGGATGGTGAGAGGGGTGATAGAGAATACCCTAATCCAGGTCCTGATTTTTCAGGACTTTGTTCTTGACGGGTTTTTGAAAATGAACTCTGTTTCTTTAAGACAGGATGTGGATCCTATGGAAAAAATGGTTGTTTGTGAAAATGCTAATGACCCACGTGACAGACGGGAGGAGGTCATTACCTGGGCTGATAGGCAGAGTAGTCCAGAGAGCTCGACAGTAACCATATTCCAGTTTGCACCCCAGGAAACTCTGTCACGGATCCCCAATGAGCCAGCCCCGATAGACTGTGAATCCATTTCCCTATTCTCAAGCATTCAGTTACTGACAGAGAGTCTGTGGTTAAGGCAGGAAAAATCATGACTCTGGGGTCAATTTGTCATTCTCTGTGTGACCTTAACCAAGTCACATCACCCTTTGCCTCAGTTTACCTATCTGTATAATGAGGATATGATCATAGTCATTTTCCTTTGCTAGGTGTTTTGAAGACCTTTTAATGAAACGTTTTGCACAGTAAGATGAAAGTTACTGATGATAATTATTGATTTATGATCCCTTAGTGGCAGCCTCATGTGCCTGCAAAAAATACTCATGTCTCCCCTCAGTCATCTTTCTCCAGATCTGTCTGTCTACTATCCAACCAGCCATCCTGGGCATTTACAGGGTATGCAGATCTAGACATTATCCCTAGTTTTCTTCCTAATCAACTAAAATTTTAAAATATAAACAAATACACAGAGCAACCAATTCCTCTCCCACTCAGCACAGAGCCCGAATGTTCTCATCTCTTTTTGGGAAGGTCCATTCATTACTAATTAATTACTCCTAAAATGGATAAAGAGCACAGAAGCACAGAAATGGAAACAGAGCCATTGGCTAGAGTGTCTCCAGTCTCCAGCCTGTTTACATCGAGATGACACTTCTCCTCTAGAGGCTCAGTGAAGTCCACTGGGATTGCAAAGAGCTATATTATAAACAGTTCACATCACAGTGTTGGCTTTCGGCGTGGGATACTGCTGCAGATGCTGACATGAGAGAGACATGGGACCCAGCTATGTGAGTGGGACTCTCAGGGAAGACACTTCCATCTCTGGATTCACAGGTACCCATCTCTTGCTGTGGAGCTCACCTGCTCGACAAACCTAGTGCAACATGGGTGTGATGGGATAGAGAGAGTAACTCTATTGTCCTTTTTGCACGGCACAGCCATTAAATATCCCAGAGCCCTTGCCACAGTGGATGTGTTTCCTCCAGTATGATGGGTCAAAATGTCACTCTTTTTTGTGAACCCCCACTTGCCCTGGCTGCTTGCCCCCAGCCCTGAGGTGGCTGCATTTCAGTGGCACAGGGGATCCTTCAGGATGAAAGGTGTTAGTAGATGTACAATACAAGGCCAAATTCTTAGGCTGTGGCCCATAATTTGCTCAGGCCCTGCTAAGGCAAAACTCCCCGTGGAGTAAGAACTGAGTAAAGACCTCAGGAGCCAGCTGTGTGTTAATGCACAGAGACTGTCACTTCCTCCTCTGGCATTTCAGGGCTCTGGCTCTTAACATAAGAACATAAGAATGGCCATGTGACGTTGTGCAGTCTATATGGTTTTATAAAAACTTGATAATAAGTCAATATAATGTAACTGAGATAGTTTTAGAGAAAATACGGTAATAAGTGAATGTAACGTAACTGGGATATGCTTCATGCAAAAGGTCTCTTGTAAGGTATCATTACAAAGCTTATAATCATACTGAGTATGATCATCTGATTTGTATAAATGTACCACTCTTGTATCTAAAACTAGAAATATAAAATGTAACTCTGAGGGCCTATTGTAATTGTGTAAAGTGTGGACCATTAATGATGGTTTGGAATCTTGATGACTCCCATTGTCTGCAGATGGCTGTATTTACCTGTGAGTCTTCCTGTATATGTGTGTGCTGGCAAGTGAGTAAGGAAGTCTTGCAGTGACATGTGATCATGTCACCTGAACTGGAATCCATCTTTAACCTGGTGCTTTTCCTGTGAGGGGGGGTGGAAACCCAGAGAGACAAAGGGTTCCCGCCTTATGCAAAAGATATATAAAGGGGGGAAGAGAACAGAGAGAGAGAGGAGCCATCATGAAGAATCCCCTAGCTATCACCTGAGCTGCAACAAGAGCTGTACCAGGGGAAAGAATTGTGCCCAGGCCTGGAAGGTGTCCAGTCTGAGAAAAACTTACTGAAGCATCTCTGAGGGTGAGATTATCTGTATTCAGTTTGATTAGGCATAGATTTGCGCATTTTATTTTATTTTGCTTGGTGACTTACTTTGTTCTGTCTGTTACTACTTTGAACCACTTAAATCCTACTGTCTGTATTTAATAAAATCACTTTCTATTTAGTAATTCACTCAGAGTATGTATTAATACCTGGGGGAGCAAACAACTGTGCATATCTCTCTATCAGTGTTATAGAGGGCGAACAATTTATGAGTTTGCCCTGCATAAGCTTTATGCAGGGTAAAACGGATTTATCTGGGTTTAGACCCCATTGGGAGTTGGGCATCTGAGTGCTAAAGACAAGCGCACTTCTGTACGCTGTTTTCAGGTAACTTGCAGCTTTGGGACAGGAGATTCAGACCCTGGATCTGTGTCTGGAGCCAAACGGGAGTGTCTGGCTCAGCAAGACAGGGTGCTGGAGTCCTGAGCGGACAGGGAAAACAGGAGCAGGGGTAGTTTTTCACATCTGGTGGCAGCTCCCAAGGGGGTTTCTGTGATCGAACCCGTCACAGGCCATACTGGGTCAGACCACATGTCCATCTAGCCCAGTATCCTGTCTTGCGACTGAGGCCAGTGCCAGGTGCCCCAGAGAGAACGAACAGAACAGGTTATCAGTCAAGAGATCCATTCTCTGTCACCCATTCCCAGCTTCTGGCAAACAGAGGCCAGGGACGCCATCCCTGCCCATCCTGGCTAATAGCCACACATGGACCTATCATCCATGAATTTATTTAGCTCTTTTTTTAACCCTGTTATAGTCTTGACCTTTATAACATCCTCAGTCAAGGAGTTCCACCGGATGACTGTGCACTGTGTGAAAAAAAATCTTCCGGTTATGATATGAGACGTAGTAAACAACACTTCCTTATGTACTTTCTCCATACTAGTCATGATTTTATAGACCTCAATCATATCTCCCCTTAGTCGTCTCTTTTCCAAACTGAAAAGTCCCCGTCTTATTAATCTCTCCTCATACGGAAGCTGTTCCATACCCTCTTAATTTTTGTTGCCCTTTGCTGCCCTTTTCTGAATGTGCATTATGTTGCATTTCATGTGCCATTTGGTTGCTCAGTCACCCAGTTTTGAGAGACTGGCTCCAGCCCCTCCCATGGACCCCACTTCCCTCCCAGCAGAACCCAGGCATCTTGGTTCCCAGCCAGTCCCTGCTCCAAGCCCCCGGACCCTACTCCCCAAACAGCAGAACCCAGGTGTCCTGGCATTCTCTCACATGGGGGAGGGGAGGCTGCTACCTGACTTTATTCTGCTAGAAAGAATGGAGGTGTTAGGGCTCCTCACTGTAACAGTTATAAGAATTTTTCAACATGGGCAACACATCTTCTCTTGTCACTTCCTTAAAGTAGTCAGCTGAAATGTTAAGCCTCAGATTTTCAGACAGAAGCAGACACCCAGTGTGGGAAATTTCAGTCCAAACTCTTAAAGTTTGTCAAACTTATAAACAACTGAAAATGAGGTCTCCTAATTGAAATTGTCAGACCGCCTCAACTAAAGGTGATGCCACCAGCAGCACTTACTCCGGCCAATCCATTTGTGAATCCTATTCAGCTCTTGGGTCCAATTATGTCTATGGCAAGGAGTTCCACGGTCCAAATACGTATAATATATAAAAATAATTTATCAGTGTTATATATTCAGACTTCCAATGTAGTTGGATTTTCCATTGAGTGTGTGTTGTGAGACGCAGTAAATATAAATACCTGATCTATTTTGTTTATTGATATATTCATGGGCTTTAAGGTGAGAAGGGACAATTAGATCATCCTCCTATAATACAGGCCATTAAATTTCACCCCGTTGTCCCTGTATTGAACTCCATCATTTGTGTTTGACTAAGACCTGGTCCACAGTAGGATTTTACATTGTAGAAACATACAGCCCCAGGGTGAGAAGGAAATGCAATGGTTAGCAAGTCTGAGCCCATGCTAAGATGCAGGATGTGTTGAGTCTAAACCATCCCAGACAGATGGCTATCCACCCTCCTCTGCAACATTTCTATTAAAGGAGGTTCCATAACCTCCAGAATCGTCTGTTTCATTGTCCTTCTTTTCTTACAATTAGGAAGATTTTCCTGAGAAATGAAACCATTGCCTCTTCTCCTGCACCATGCAGCAAGAGACAACAGCTTTCCTCAATCTTTCTTATGGCAGCTTTTGAAGTATTTAAAGATCAGTATTGTATCCTCCACAATCTCCTCTTTTCCAAACTAAGCACTCCCGGTTACTTCAGCTTGTTCATATGGCTTGCATTCCATCCCTTGGAACATCTTTCTCAATAGCCTCTGGACCATTTACAGATTCTCTACATCCTTTCTATACAGCAGTATCCAAAATTGGATAAAGTGTTCCAACTGAGGCATAAGCAGAGCTGAATAGAGCTAAATGAGACTTTCACGCTATACCTCCGCTAATACAACCTAACATTGCATTTGCCTTTTCTGAAACAGCAAGAAAAATCCAACCCCCTGAAAGATGTAGCTATATCGACCTAACCCCCATGTGGACAGCCTGGGGTTGATGGACAAATTCTTCCATTAACCTTGCTATCACATCTCAGGGAGGTGGGTTACCAATGCTGATGGGAGAACCCCTGCCGTTGGTGTAAGTACTATCTACACTGAAGTGTTACGGCAGCGCCACTGCAGCAATTCAAGTGTAGACAAGTCCTCAAGTAGATCTCCCAGAAAAGCATCCAGTCTGGATCTGCAGACATGGGGAGTTGAAGAATCCACCTCTTCTCTTCACAGTTTGTCCCAATGGTTAATCACCCTCAGTGCTAAACATTTGGCCCTTATTTCCAAATGGAATTTGTCTGGCTTCAGCTTTCACCATTGGACCTTGCTCTGCCTTTCTCCGCTAGATTGCAGAGCCGGTTATTACTATTTAAGATAAATAGATGAAGCTCCTTAAGTCTCTCAGTATCCAGCATTTTCTGTGGCTTCCAATTATTTATGTGGCTCTTTCCTGCACCTTCTCCATTTTTTTCAACATCTTTTTATAAATGTGAATCCCCGGTCTGGACAGTCAGTTTTCACCAATGCCATGTGCCGAGGTAAAATCCTTCCACTGCTCCAACTCACCACTCCCCTGTTTATACATCCAAGGATCGCATCAGCCCTTTTGGCCACAGCCTGAAACTGGCAGCTCCACAGTAACTCTTAAATCCTTTTCCGTGTCTTTTTGTTCCATAATATAGTGCCCTAACCTGAGTGTCAGGCCCGCATTCCCTGTTCCAAGAAGCTAACTTTGCATGAGACCGTATTAGAACGTTTTGTTTGCATGGGCACAGCTCACCAAATGTTCCTGACCAATTTCTATGCCTTCCTTAAGCTCCTCATTGTAACCACTCTGCCAATCTTTGGGTCATCCACAATTTTATCTGCAGTGATTTTCTATTTGCTTCCAGATCATTGATTAAAATATTGAAAAGCATCAGGCCTAGAACTGATCCCTGCAGAACCCCCACTAGAAATACCTTCATTCACTGACAGTGGCCAATTGACAACAGCTTTCTGAGCTCTGTCAGTTAGCCAGTTTTTAGTCCATTTAACGTGTGCTCCACTGGTTTTGTAGAGTGTTCATTATTTTCCCCTATACAATCAAATGCCTCAGAAAAAAATCAATGTCTATTGCATCTGTATGGTTCCCTTGATCAGCCAAACGTGTACTCTCATTAAGGGATGAAATCAGATTTATTTCACAAGACGGTTTTCCATACATCATGTTGTTGACGATGCTAATTATATTCCAACTTTTTTTAAACTAATCGAATATCAGCTTTTCCATTATTTCCTGACCGAGTCAAATCTTTTTTCTCAACATTACCTTTATTTTTTATAATTTACGTTTAACAGAGAACTATCCTGCATTTTTCTTTCTTTCTTTCTTTCTTTCTTTCTTTCTTTCTTTCTTTCTTTCTTTCTTTCTTTCTTTCTTTCTTTCTTTCTTTTCACTGCCTCTGCTGCCTGATTGCGGACCTCTGGCCCACAATGAGATGTGTGATTGATTGGTCAGTTTTTAACTCTGGTGTTCGACGGTTGATGCTAATGGACTGGAAAGTATTTCATCTCCTAATATGAGCTTCTTTCCAAATGCAGAACAAAACTATTTCTTGAATACATCAACCTTTTCTCCAACAGAATCATCCTAAACATTTTTTAGGATTTCTTTCATTCATCATATACTTAATAACCTCCTTTTTCTGATACTTATCTCCACCAACCATAATATTTCCATGATATTTTTAACGTCCCTCATTAATTTTCATAACTTCAAATTTGTATTATTTCCCATCTATTTTCCCTTTTCCCCTTTTGTTATATATTACTTCCCCTGCACAATTTCTGCTTTCTATCTAATAAACTCTTCTTAAACAACTCCCAATTTTCATTCACATTTTCCTGTCTAAATTTTTCCTCCCAATCAATTCTGCTGATAATTTGTCTCAGCGTTTTGGATTTAGCCGTTTTGAAGTACAAAGTGTCTGCAGATATTACCATTAGGGAACTTGCTCTCTTTGTCCATTTCAGTGTAAAAATTTCAGTTCTATATTGTCCTCTCCTCTATCATATCTCCCTTCTTTGGCTCTTCTCCAAACTAAATAGTACTCAACCTTTCACACTGTCCACATAGAATAGGCTACCCCATTCCGATAGCGTGTCCCAGAAACCCCTTCTATATCAGCTGTATCCTTTATGGACACTGGGTGACGAAAACTGAGAGCATCTCAAGAGCAGGTTATTCTCCATCCCATCCCTAATGTATACCAAGATTGTCTTTGTTTTGGCCACTGTTGCAAATCAGGAGGTGTTTCCATGGAACTGCTCTAAATGACACTGTGATCTTTTCCCTGAGGTCTATTCTAGTTGGGATGTGCCTCCCGCCACATGTCTTGGCAAAGGTTTGCTTTTTGACTACACTCAGATTTTGAGTCACCGGGTGAATGCGGAATTCCCTACAGCATGCACTTTCTAGCCTGGCTTTCATTGCATTAAGGAACAATAATGGATAACCAGGAGCCATACTCATTTTTTCATGCTGGTGCCTATTAATATTTCCCACGTCAGAACACATTATTGATACAAGGAGCAAAATAAAATATGGAATTGGCATTAGTGGGGTCATTTGTTCATAATTAATATCTCTGAATAATAACAATGTCATTTTTCAGTGTGTGAAGAGTGACCAATCTGCTTCACCCATGAGAACAGCCTCCAGTAGAGCACGTAGTGTCTCATATTAATATTGTCTCTCCATCCAGGCATTTGTACTGTGACCATCACCCTAGACTGTGGGCACATACAGGAATTCAGTGAAACGTACGGTACATGCAGGAGACACAGTTCTGCCTCAGAGTTGGACACCTTCTCCATACTCCATGTCAGATTCCAACAAAACCGACTTCACCAACCCCTCCACCTTCATCCTGCTGGGCATTCCTGGCCTGGAGGCAGCTCATTTCTGGATCTCCATCCCCTTCTGTGCCATGTACGTCATAGCCATCTTGGGGAACTTCACCATCCTGTTCATCGTGAAGAGGGAGCCGAGCCTCCACAGGCCCATGTACTATTTCCTCTGCATGCTGGCCATCAATGACCTGGTCGTGTCTACATCCATTCTGCCCAAAATGCTGGCAATCTTCTGGTTCAATTCTAGGGAGATCAGTTTCAGTGCCTGCCTCACCCAGCTGTATGTCTTTCACTGCTTTTCAGTGACAGAGTCTGGGATCTTCGTGGCTATGGCCCTAGATCGTTACGTGGCCATCTGTGATCCCCTGAGACATGCATCCACACTAACAAATGCCAGGGTGGCAAAGATTGGTCTGACCATAGTACTGCGCGGCGGCATACTCGTATTGCCCTATCCCTTCCTGTTGAGGCAGTGGCCATATTGCAAAACCAACATCATCCCCCAGCCGTACTGCGCCCACATGGCCATGGTGAAGCTGGCCTGTTCCGACACCCGTGTCAGTAGTTACTATGGCCTCTTTGTACTATTGTGTGTTAAGTGTCTGGATGTGATTTTTATTGTTGTGTCCTATACCCAGATCCTCAGGGCCATCTTCAGCCTCTCCACAAAGGATGCCCGTCTCAAGACTTTTGGGACTTGCACCTCACACCTCTGTGCCATCTTAGTCTTTTACATCCCAGGTCTGTTCTTGTCTCTTGCTTACCGGTTTCACCAGAATGTGCCCCTGCATTTCCATGTTCTCATTGCCAACGTGTACTACTTGATGCCCCCCATGCTAAACCCCATCATCTATGGGGTGAGGACCAAACAGATCCGGGGAAGGCTTCTCTGGCTCTTTACTCATAAATGTACCTAAAGTTTTCTCCTGATCCGCTGACTCTCTGACCGAGTCCGTGAAGTGCTGGCTATTGACATGGTGCTTGGCTCTCTTCCCTGAATCACTTACTAGGCAGTCAGGGATACACTAAATCCTTTCCTGACTTTACTGTGCATTGTCAGCTGGGGAATCGGTCTGGGTAGAACTCATTAACTCATAGAGTTTTCCACCTTTCTAATTTCTGGTAACTGGATCCCTGAGGCGCCTGCGCCCTCTCTTACTATTCCCTCAAGGCTACCTCTTCTCTGAGGCAGGGACAGGATGTGCTAGAGCCTGGCAAGGAGCTTGCAGTGAGTGCAGTGAGGACTCAGCTGTGGGGCCCACAGGCCACTCAGGCGCAGAGAGGGAAGCCAGGAAACCACAGAGAAATAGCTGAGGCTTGGGAGCAGAGTTGTGAGGCAGGCAGGTGAGGCTGTGCATCATACAGCTTGTGAGCCCTAAAGCTCAACTACAAATTCCTGAGGGAAGAGACCTTTGTCTGCCTTATTTCTTTAGTTTTCAGCTCCCCAGTGTTCCTCCCTTCTAGGGGCCTGTAGGAGGCAGGGTGCCTACAATGGGGATGGGCTGGGATTTCTTTGACCTGAGCCATGCCTCAAGGCCAGGGTAAGGGATCAGATTTGAAGCTAGGAGGATAACAGCTGAGAGAGGTGTAAGGATATACCTCTGTGTTAGCTGGGTAGTTGGGATATTGGGCAGAGGAATGGTTTTGGTAGCTTTGGTAGCTCACAAGGAGGAAGATAAACAGGACACCAGTGGCTCTCACACTTTTTTACTGGTGACCCCTTTCACATAGCAAACCTCTGAGTGTGACCCCCTTTATAAATTAAACACACTTTTTAATATATTTAACCCCATTATAAATGCTGGAGGCAAAGCGGGGTTTGGGGTGTAGGCAGACAGCTCGAGACCCCCCCATGTAATAACCTCATGACCCCCCGAGGGGTCCCAACCCCCAGTTTGAGAACCCCTGCAGTACACCTTCCATTAGCTGGATATTTACACACATACACGGCACTGTAGCCTTTTATTTAAAGTCAATTTTGTAATGTGGTGTAAGTTCATCATGGCTTCAGCTCTGGCAGCTACAGTTTCAAGCTTAACAGAGTGAAAGTTTCTTCTGTTATTTGTATCAAATGTAGAGTCTCTAGGAACACACAAAGACCAAAGGTAGTGACCAGGTATACATTTCCCAGTCCAAAGTTTAATCATTTTATTAAAAGTTACAATTAAAGTTATGGTTACCAAGCATATAGAAATACTATACAGACCTATGCACAAGTTTCAAATATAGTTATACTCCCATCCTTGACAATAGTGTCAGGGTCTGATGGGTCTCTCATGGCTTGATCATCACTAGAGGGATGGTTCCTGTTGGAATCTCCGAGAGGGAGCTTAGTTTTCCCATTGTGGGCATCCCCCTTGTATATTGTGATTCTGTCTACAGCTCCATTCTGCACGTGTCCATAAAAGTGGCCACCCTATTTTCTCTTATTGATCTATGTCCCCAAGAAAATTAAGGGACCCCAATTTTCTACAGACTGGGTAAGTTATCTTTATTCTCATAAGCATTGATGCACAACCTGTATCCCATGATTAAGACACATGCCTGAGACAGATGCACCTCTATGGTATTTTTATGATCTAATATTAATCTTCTAGGTCACATGAGCATATCACACGTCCTTACATACTTTGATGACACACAGGGGCAGCCACTGACCATATTCTTGCTGAGATGTGATTCTTCTATATACCATTGAGAGAGCTAAGTGTCCTTGAAGGGCCATCAACACATAGCTCTTTGGCCTTAATGTAAAATCTACCAGAGGGCTTTTATGCAAGACTTAAACATGTGTAAAGGATTCCAAGACCATGGGCAATATTCATAACTTCAATCAAATTTGTTCTCACCTAAAAGGCATGAATTGTAGTCCGCATTTTAACTCTTTTTTTGACGGAATCCCCTAGGCGCATTGCCATTATTATGCCCAAGACTGGTGTCAAGCTAACCGGCATTTAATACCCAAATCATCCCTTTTTCAAAATGGCATAACATTAGTGCTCTATCAGTCCTCTGGGATATCCCTAGTGTTCCAATATTTATTAAAAATTAAAATCAGTGAGGCAGAGATCTCCTCAGACAACTCTTTTAGGACTCTTTGGCTGCAAAATATCTGGGGCTGCTGATTTAAAGATATCATTCCCTAGTAGGTGCTGTTTACCATCCTCCATAGTTGCCAGTGGACTGGAAAGAGGTTCACGTGATCTGAGTGCATCATCCTGCTTCTTTCCAGATAAAATACAGAAAGGTTTATTGAACATATTTGCCCTTTCTGCATCCTTATTAACAGTTACCGTTGCGTCTGACGAAGTGGGTATTCACCCACGAGAGCTTATGCTCCAATACGTCTGTTAGTCTTTAAGGTGCCACAGGACTCTTTGTCACTAGTTACCATTGTGGCACTTTGCACCACATAGTCACCATAGTAATATGATTATGGTGTCATTATGATATAATTATGTGGCTTCTTGTGCAAAGTATATCCTGTGAGGGATCCTTTTAAAGTCTTGATTTGTTGACCTTTAATATTACGTTGGATTGTATGTGTTATCTGTTGGGGTATGTAAGGGTTAAGTAAATACCTGAGTAACCATTACCATGGTAACAGGTAAGTATGGCGCAGGCGAAGTGTTAGGATATAGATATTCAGGCCTGTCTGTTAAGGCCTATACTTTAAGAATTCAGGTGTATTCCTATCACGTAGCTAGTTATAGAGGTAGAAAAGAAAGAATCAAAATCACTGTCTGCCGGTGTAAGGGCCTTTTCTCCCTGTGACAGTCTGAGGCCTGGTTCTTAGGCTAAGGCCTATCGCTAAGCAGCAGAGGCAGCCATTCGCTGGGAAGCGAATTGTCACACCCTCACATCCCAACTAGTCACATGGAAATAAGGTGCTATTGGGCTGTTAGGAACACAATCCTGTCCTGATAGTCCTGTCACCTCCAGAGAAAGGGAAGAGCCTAGAAGATGTAAAAGGAAACTTAGTCTGATAGCATCCTGCCTGGCAAGAACTCACTTATCTATAGCTGGGATGTGAAATCCTCATTTCTGTATTGTTCTATCACTGTAGTCTCCACTTCCCTGTTGTTTGTCTGTATAATCTCTGTCTGGTTGTGTGATTGTTTCTGTCTGATGTATAATTAATTTTGTTGGGTGTAAACCAATTAAGGTGGTGGGATATAATTGGTTAAATAACCATGTTACAATGTGTTAGGATTGGTTAGTTAAATTTCAGTAAAATGATTGGTTAAGGTATAGCTAAGCAGAACTCAAGTTTTACTATATAGTCTGCAGTCAATCAGGAAGTAAGGGGGGAATGGGAACAAGGAATGGGGGAATTGGAATCATGTTTCACTAAGGGGGGGAATGGGAACAGGGACTGGGAACAGGGACACAGGCAAGGCTCTGTGGTGTCAGAGCTGGGAAGGGGGACTGTCAGGGCTGTATCCCCACTTTGAACTTTAGGGTACAAATGTAGGGGCCTGCATGAAAACTTCTAAGCTTAACTACCAGCTTAACTCTGGTCCCGCTGCCACCATTCCCAATGGATTCCCTCCCTGGGAAGCCTTGAGAAACCTTTCACCAATTCCCTGGTGAATACAGATCCAAACCCTTTGGATCTTAAAACAAGGAGAAATTAACCATTCCCCTCCTTCCTCCCACCAACTCCTGGTGAATACAGTTCCAAACCCTTGGATCTAAAACAAGGAAAAATTAATTAGGTTCTTAAAAAGAAGGCTTTTAATTAAAGAAAAAGGTAAAAATCTTCTCTGTAAAATCAGTATGGAAATTAACCTTACAGGGTATTTAAACTTAAAGAGCTCAGAGGACTCCCCTCTAGTCTTAGGTTCAAAGTACAGCAAACAAAGATAAACACTCTAGTCAAAGGTACATTTACAAGTTGAGAAAACAAAGTAAAACTAAGACGCCTTGCCTGGCTTTTTACTTACAAGTTTGAAATAGGAGAGACTTGTTTAGAAAGATGGGGAGAACCTGGATTGTTGTCTGGTCCCTCTCAGTCCCGAGAGCGAACGCACTCCCAAACAAAAAACACAAAACAAAAGCCTTCCCCACCCCCAAGATTTGAAAGTATCTTGTCCCCTTATTGGTCCTTTAGGTCAGATGCCAGCCAGGTTACCTGAGCTTCTTAACCCTTTACAGGGAAAAGGATTTTGGAGTCTCTGGCCAGGAGGGATTTTATAGTACTGTACACAGGACAGCTGTTACCCTTCCCTTTATAGTTATGACAGGGACACTGAGGAAGGAAACTGGAATCATGCTTGCTGGAAGATCACCCCAATAAACATCGAATTGTTTGCACCTTTGGACTTCAGGTCTTGTTGCTCTCTGTTCATGCGAGAAGGACCAGGGAAGCCAGAGGGTGAAGGAATAAGCCCCCTAACAGTGAGCACTATCCCTTGCTTGATAGATAAAATTTGCTACCCGTCCACCC